>NC_056726.1:1658834175-1658901675 GCF_019279795.1 Protopterus annectens
GGATGGTGGGATTTTGGTGGGCTCCTTTGGGTACATTGTAGGAAGCTGTGGGATTAAGGGTCCTGGGATGGATGGATGTGGCCACGTAAGTGAATTTTATAAAGGAAAAGGTATTTACGGGACCATTTGGTATAGTTGCAGGTTTTGTATTAATTCTAGCATGTGATAGATTTTGTCTTATGAATTAATTTTTGTAAAATAGATTGTGATGTACATGGGGCTGGCACTTATGGCAAACTGGGTGTAGGAGGGTTAATGGAGAAGTACAGCTACATGATGGGGGATTTTTAGTGTATTTAGAGGCATGTGTTTGTATGAAGGGATGTGAGTAAAAGTTTAGGGAGGTATTAGAATGAGTAAGTATGTTAAAATTACTGATGGTTACTGTTAGGTATTAATTTTTGTAGAGGAGAGGGGTAAGGGAGGAAAGAAAAAAAATAAAGAATATATCACTTCAAATTTCTTATGTATAGCAGGGTGTTTCACTAGAAGGAAAATTCTGATATTTAAAGTTCTGAAAAGTAAAGTAGAGATTTGATAGGTTGTATACTGTGATTAGAGGAGAGTATTTGTTTTAAGTTTAGATGTAGTGGGGATGTGTGGGAAATGGGGTGGGTTACGTGGGGGGCAGAGTGAGGCCAAACATAGTGAGGGTGAATGGAGTGGGCTGCACCAACAGGAAAGCTGAACATTTTCCCTTAAAAACACATCTGTAAAGACTTGGCCAACACTGGGTAAGTGAGGTCATATTTTTAACAAATTGTGAATGATCCCATAGACCAGTTGGCTTTGAGATCAGCTAATAAGGCAACATGCTGAACTGGGATAGTTTACTGTGTCCATCATCAGCAACTTTAACAAATGAACAAGCACAGGAATCTGTCTATTTCCAACCTTACCACCATGAGTGCTGAGGGAAAAAAATAATAAACAAAGAAACTAGTAACTTCATTGATGAGCTCACTCACAATAATTTCCAAAAATCAGGAAACCCAGTTAGTGTTGCAAAACAACAAGCCTTTATTTATCACAGACAAGTGATACTCAGTAGCAAAGAAAATCAGAAATATTTTAACAATGTTAACATTTCAGCTCTGATGTATTTAAAAGTAGGTGTGGAAAATGTACCTTTTGTTTAATTTTAAGCCAGCCTATTCAAGGCAAACAGTATAAACAGGGCTGTAAAAGTACATTTCAGAACAACAATCTACCACTGACTATATTAAACATTAATCCTAGTTAAGGAAAACATTACCTATCTGTTTGCAACTCACATTCAAAAATCAGGTATTAATAATACCATAAAATACACATAAACAAACTTTTAACTAAAATCGCTTTTGGCAACCTAATGCAATAAAGCCTTCATCAGGTCTGTGACAAGAATTCAAATCAAGAAAATAAAACATAGCTATCTAACCATAAATATAATCTAACTAGAACATTATAAATATAAAAATACATCTCTCTAATAATAATAATATCATCTAGTTAATATCCATCTATGTGTATTAGTGTGCATAAAAATAAGTAATTAGCAGCATAGAAAATATGTCAGTGCTTTGTAAATAATATATTACCATTGCCCACACTCACCTTATGTCCACCCTTCTTTATGCTTCACCCATATTTACCAATCTGTCAAAAAATAACCTTAAAAAACTTGAAAACTCATTTAATAAGATAGCCAGATTTGCCACAGGCAGCCCTTACAGAACTCATCACTGTATTAATCTTAAGCTCCTTGGATGGCTTGAACTTCAGCAGCATCTGAAATATAATCAACTTACCATCATCCACAAAATTCTGTATCAACCTGAAAGAACACCCATCCTAACAAATCTTATCCACCCCTATGTTAACCTTAAATCCCTAAGATCATCACAAAAATCTCTTATACACATCAACAAATCAAACAATAGAGCAGGAGACTCTCTATTTTCTGTTTCCATTGGAAAAACATGGAATCAACTTCCATCTGAACTGACCACAATTCCCTCAATTACTCTATTTAAAAATAGGCTTAAACTCCACCTAAAACACACTGGATGTGCCCATGTTCTAAACCAGACTGACCAACCTATCTACTGTTGACTTACTCATCTAAAATTTCTCATCTCTGAACCTACTCTTTCACTAACTTATCTTATCCATATTTCTTTATTTCTATTTTTTTCTAGATACTACCATGCTTCCTCTCCTCACACTCCATACTACTACTACATCTTTTAAACTGACTCATATCATTACTACACACTTTACCTAACAACCCCTCCATATATTTTCATTAACTTCCTCTTTTATCTATATCAACACTTTTACTAACTTCTTTCCTGGAACTAATACTTTTTTTTAGCAACACATAAATGTACCGTCTTATAAACTATTCTAAGCCTATTAAAATTATACATTACTTATTATGTACTCATAAGTGACAGACTCCCTGTTAGTAAATGTATAAAATGTATAAATATGTTTTTTTTCTATTATGTTGTTTATGTTAACATTGTTGAAACTGTGTGGAGCTTTTCTCCCCGGGCCTCTACTGAAAATGGACATATATCCAGCTAGACTAGCCCGGTCAACAAATGTAAAATAAATAAAATAAAAAAAAAAAAATATATATATATATATATATATATATATATATATATATATATATTAAAAATACAGAAAACAGTAGATGAAGTAAATTAGTAATGTATACAAGTGTGCAGGTGTGTGCATGAGTGTGCATGAATGCCCACCAGTATGGTAAATGGGCGAATTATACCAATACTACATGGTAACATCGGCATGAAAAAATGTGTTTTTTTGAATTTACCTTTTAAATCTCTGGTGTGATGCAATAAATCTAATAAAAGCATAATCAAGGTTAAAGTAATTAAACATATATACATTTATACATATTATACAGATAACTTTTATTGTTATTTTGTATATTTTTTGCTCCTAAAAATTTTTCCTCAAAAAAATCCCTAAAAAACCTTTACAGATTGTCTGGCAGCTTACGTAAATTCAATACACTCTTAATAGAGCAATAATAGTTAAATCCTGTTTTTTCTGAATGCATTTAACTTTAAATGCCAGAATAATTATTTTTTTCTTCTAGATACCATTGATGTCCCCTTCAGTGTCATCCATCTTCACACAGTCCAGAATGATAAATTTATACCCAGAATGTCTGGGGTGTTGTAATACATGTTTGGATAAGGCATTCCTCTGGCATTAATGTCTGATGTCAGAAAGATGACCTGAAATCCTCCTTTTCGGTTATTCATAGTCTTACCCACAAGAAAGGGAGGGCAGTCACTGCACATGGCCCTATACAGAACTTTTTTCAGTATGGCAGTTACCACCTGCAGAAGATTTCACCATCTTTTTAAGATACGAGCACTCAAATGGGTTACACTCCATCAGGTATTCAAAGAAAGTGCAGTTAGGTGCCCCACATATTTTAGTGCTCATGTCATCCTGGTGTTCCTTATTTTTTTTTCATATAGCTACATAAGCTTCTGCTCATTTTATATACAAAAGTAGGGTGATCCCCTAAAACCCTTACAAGCTGCTGATTGTCAGTGAGGATGGCCCAGTTCTCCTTAATAATGGCTTTAATTGTATTGAAATCCCATGTGTAAATTAGGATGCAGCTGTCCATAGTTTTCTCTTCTTTTGGGTTAGTGTGCCCTTTTTGTATAATTCTACCCCTGTTTAAGAAATCATTTTCAAGATCATTCATATTTTTGAGAAAGGGTGGTAAATCTGTAGTAATGTGTGCTAATCTGTAGCCTTGTGATTTTATTACATTGTAATTAGTTTTTACTGAATGCATACTATCTCTGTAAAGTAAGTAGTTCACTCTTGTTGGTTTACTGTATAAGTTACTAATTACTTTCCATCTGCCTATATCAATACTGATATTCATATCAAGGAACTAGGCAAACTCAGAGCTAATGGGAGTGGTAAATTTCAGAAAGGAGGTGGAGTTATTGATGTAATGGATAAACTCATCGAGTTTAAATTTCTCGCCTTGCCAGACTATGAATGCATCATCAATAAAGCAAAGGTAGCTGGTCATAAAACTCCAGTATTCACTTTGTAGTACAAATTCCTCCTCCCACTTGCCTAAGGCTACATTGGCCAGGCTAGGGGCCATAGCTGCACCCATGGCTATCCTCCTTCATCCGTTTGTAAGCCTGTCCATTGAAACTGAAAAAAATGTAACTCAACACCTAGTCTATTAGCTTTCCCAAGCATTCAGTTTGTCCTTGTGTAACATTATTTCTGCTATAAGCCTCTGCACAGTGCATGTGTGGTAGCACTGTAAAGGACTTCAGTGTCAATAATTATCAAAATGCTTGTTCTTTTACATGCACTTCTTTTATTTTTCTTAAAAAAATCAAGTGTATCTAAAATAAAAGATGAGTTATTTTCAGAAAGAAGCTGAAGAATAAAATCTAAGTATATGGCCGTGGCCTCTGATATTGAACCTCCACTTTCAATAACAGGTCTGTAAGGTGGATCTTCCCTATTCTTATGGGGTTTTGGAATCCTGAAAAAAACAAGGTAATTTAGAGTGAGGAGTGTTAGCATACTCAAAAATGTTTTCACTTATACATTGTTCATTAAACATTGTGGTTAGCTTATCTTTCCATTCTGTATATGCAGTTTCAACCTCCTCAAAGGAATGTTTAAAATAAAACTCAGGTATGTTCAGCATGTTGTCTATTTTCATTATATAACTGTCAGTATCTGTAACAAGTATGGCCCCACCCTTGTCAGCCTTCATAATATGCCTACTTCTATCATTTCCCAAATTCTTAAGTGCTAATATCACTTTCTTTGAAATATTATAAAACTTATGTTTTGGTATTTTTTAGAGACCCTCTCTTATGTCGAGCTTGCATGTTGTCTTAAAGGCTGCAAGTGTGGGATGCAGTGGAGGGCAATATCTGCTGGGTCTTTTACATTTTTTCTTTGATGGGTTTATCTACCTCCATGTTATATTTTTCATGAAATACAAGTTTCAAATTTAACTTTTTCACATACATTTTTAAATCAATGATGGTCTGTGTCTCATCCCTCCTTCCCTGACGTATGAATGTAAGTCCTCTGTTAAGCACTTTTGCTTCAATTCCTGTCAGTGGTTTCTTTGAATGATTCCAGATCCTGGGGACTAATTCCATCTGCAGGCTAGTAGCCCCGATGGGTAGAAGTTGTTGTTCCACAGGTACCTCAACTATCTTGCCCCTATCCACTGCTTCCTCCTTGGGTTCAGATGATAGCTTGCTTCTTCTCTTTGAAACCTCAGCAGGCTGTATCTCTGATTGTACTGTAATTGTTGTGATGATAATTCCTGATCAGGGGTACTAGGCTCTGGTGATATGAACCCAAGGATTTGTATTCTGGTTGGTTAGGATTCCGGTGTTCTTTCATGTTTTTTGGTGGGGTCAGAGGGTTACTGAATGCTGTTGGTCAGTCCTTCATTTGTCTGTCCCTCATTTGTCTGCCTGGTCCTGTGGGTGTGTTCACATTGAGAAAAAAATGTTCATTCCTAATACTTAAGATTAACAACTGAGGGACCACTGCAAGTCATACTGCTAGGGTAAATGTAGGATTATGTTCTTTGTCAGCTTCCAGCTTGTGAACCTTTCTGACTGCTTTAATACTTACTATATAGTTAGCCAAAGAAGTTTATTAAGATTTTGGCATTTTTGTGCAGTTGCTGCAATTTTTCACTGAAAACTCTTTTTTGTGTAGTGAGCAATTCAGCTTTCTTGTCAATTAGTGTTTTGCAACAGGTGATAAGTTTAAATCAATGGGATCTCTGTAAGAAAAGGAGGGCTAGAGTGAGTCAATAAGCACCATACAGAAAAGTAGGGGCAGGGTCCTACAGTAAGTTAGGAGCATTAATATTTTATGCTCTTCATACAGGAAAGGAAATTTACAAAAATCACATACCATTATTCAGAGTTGATAGCTTCTAATTGTTCATCTGTATCATAATAGACCAAAACAGCAGCAAAATACAATTGTACTAAGCTCTAAATAAAAGCAAACACATAATAAATTTCTGTTACTCTAGGCATGTCTAGGATCCACATACTGGTGCCATAACTGTTAGTGCATATTCAAGATCTTTTCCCACGGGTGACCACTGTTTGATTTACATTACATTCTGTTACAATTGTAAAGCTAGAGCAGATCTAAATGCAACAGTGGTATTGTAATTATCACTACAGAGCTTAATACGTTGATCAAGGTCCCAATAAAAGGCACATTCTTAGATAGGCAAGCCAAATATATAATTTTAAGGTCTAGCCATATGTGCTTACTATTTCCTGGGTGGTGCAGTGGTGCTGCAGTTAGCATTGTCAATTTACAGTAAGATGTTATCCAGTTTGATTCTTGGCTGGGGTACCTTCTGTGTGGAGTCTGCAGGTCCTACCTGTGTGCTCATTGGTTTCCTCTGGCTGCTCCAATTTCCTGCCACATTCCAAAGTCATGTGTCTGGAGAATTTCTCCCCAGCCTTCCACTGAGAATAGACTCTGTCCCAGTTGGACTTTCAGGTAAACAAATGTTAAATAAATACTATGCAGTTCTAGGAAGAAAGGTTGCCTGTTAGATTGTTCAATAACTTATAACTTAACATTCAGATTAGAATCATCTAAGTTTTTTGTTAGTTAATTATTTGTAAATAATTGAGGTCTGTGTTCTATAAGTAAGTTTTGTAGATGTATAACTATTGTATTAGTGTACGTAATGCCACTCATTTTGGATTCATGGTATATTTTAGTCATTGTGGATCTTTTCTCCTGGGCTTTTACAGAAAATGTCTTTTTTCTGCACCAGCAGACATTTCCATTAAACATATGCAAATAAGTAAGTAAGAAAATAAATACTACCTCCATTCATAGCAGGATCATGGTCAAATTGAGCCTTAGGCAGGATAATGGATCAGAATCCCCCGCCACACACACACACACACACACACACACACACACACACACACACACACACACACACACACACACACACACACAAACACACTCATACAGCAGACCCCTTGCAGTGGTCTACTCCCCACATACACACATACACAGCAGCCACGCTCAGCAGCAGACAATCCACCCCCTAGCCATTCCATTGTCCCATTACTTGGCTATTCTCCCCAATTGCCATAAACACAGTTCAAACCTGTCACTGTGCATATTATTTTCTTCTTTAGTTCTAAAATGATTACAGATATTTGCATTAAGTTTAAAATTTTATTTCAAATGTTGCAGTACAAACACTGATAGGCATTTGCTAAACAAAACAATGTGATCTGACTATGAAAATAGACTTAGCATTAACAGTAAACTTTTCTGTCCTTGATGCTCACATTCATCGAAACAGCACTGAAACCTACATTCAAGGAAAATGCATCTGGCCAGTGGCAGATTACTTTTACCTTTGGGCTGTTTTTACACCATGGGCCCCTTGTACACATTTTAGGACAATGCGCACATGCATTTATTCTTTGATTCACCTTCCTGATTGTATTCAGTTATATTCCTTGTATAATACAGTACCACTTGTTAAAGTGTGTTTTAAATTTGTAACTTTGAACATTTTCCAGTAAGCAATGAGACAAAACATATGAATCATTAATGACAAAACTGCCCATTTCAGAACATTTCAACCATAAAAGGCCACTTAAACATCTGTCAGTACAATCCACCAACATAAGTCAATATGCGCAATCTCTGCAGAAGTAAACATCATCTGAATAATTATACATTAAAGAGATCTGTAACTAATAACGAGGTTGCTACTAGCAAATGGCTTTATATTTCAGTGCTTCAGTTGCAAATTAAGTGCCTGTTGCCCTTGAAGAATAAATTGCCTATGTTACATTAAAAAAATGGTAAGCTGGTAATATTGCAATATGGACTGGATGGCAAACAACAACAGCTTCATTGTTAGAAGGCATCTCATCCAAAGGAGCACACACTCAGGGCAGCATCATCCCATCCTCCTCCTTTAAACTGCAGCACAGTATCATTAAGCCATATACATGGTATGGGAGTAGAACCTGCAGTCTTCTGCATCAGAAGCAAGTATGCTGCCTACTGTGCTGCTAGCACTGCTCTCACAGATTGTAGAACAAAGAGTGACAACCATTTGCTAAACAAAACAGTTGGACATTGAAAACAAGCAGCAGTAAACGTCTCTTCCCTTATAGCTCACAATTCACTGAAACTCACATTTCCTAGAAAATGGTCTGAAACTCATATTTCCTTGAAAATGCCCTGAAACTCATAGTCTGGTAGCTGGTGTAAAAGATTCAGGTTCTTGTCTCCTGTAACCAAGGTACACGGTTTGAGCCTGAGTAATTAACCTGCCAGCCATCCCTAACACACACATGCACAGCACCTTACCTAATGCCGATTGGTTAATACAGAAGGAGCAGGCAGTAAGAATGGTCTTGTGTTTAAATTCCATGCCCAGATGCAGATGCACACAGAGGACATTCTTAAAGACAAACACCTTAAAGAAGGCATGTCATTTTTTTTTTTTATTTAAAAAGTACATATTGTGGCAGCCCCCTTCCCTCAGCAAGTGGGCCCTTCCCAGCCAGCACTTGCCCCTACTAGCCAGTGGACCCTAGGTGACTGCCAAGGTCACCTAGTTCTGGATCTGAATCTACCTCCATTTGTTGACTGTATGACTCTGAGTCACTAAACTAGGCGGTGCTCCTGGGCTGCCTGAAAAGAAACAATTGCCTCCAGTACACATATGTGCTAATATTTGTTTTAAAAAAATAAAGTCTTACCTTGAATGTAGAATCCATCATTCAATGTAAAGATGCAGAATGGAAGTGGATATACATTCCTATAACTTAGCTTTCCTAACCCATCTCCAGTAAAGAGGGAATTTAAATCAGGGAGTTAGTGCAGATGAGTAAGACTGTGTGCGCTTATGAACTGCTTCCTCTAGTCAAGGGTACAGAGTTCATAGGTAAGTAAGTAAGTCTTAGGTTACCTGCCTTCGTGACTCATTTTAAGCCTAGCCAGTTTTCATTTTTGTCCTCACAATAACCTATCTCATTTGATTATAGATTGGCCTTACCCATCCCAAGGTCAATAATGACGTATTACCCCTAATGACAATAGCTGAGATCATACCATAGATAATTTAAGGGGGGGGTAATAATAATTACTAATGTCAATTAACAATTAATTGCTCAATTAATTATGAATTAATGAGTAATGATAATTTGATAATTACTTTGATGCCTACTGTATCCATTTGCCTTCTGTGTAACTCTGAGTGAGTCACTAAATCAGGAAGTACCCCTATTTATCCCCTGAAAAGAAGGATGTGTCTCCATTTGTTGTACCTGATTAGCACATTTGTCAAAATAAGCCTCACCTTGAATGTAGATTGCACTTCCTTCTTGTATACTTTCTCTGAATAATCCATAATGATAGAAAACAGTATCAGACTAAGCAGAAAACTGTATTCTTCTGATGTATCTCATATAATCCCATGTTTGCGCACCCGGTGTCTTTTTAGGGAATTTTAAGAGTGCCCTTGCCTAATAATATATGAACTACTACATCATAAATTCTGTCACTGTCTTTAGAAGACACTTTCATTAGCTACTAAATACTTCAGTAAGAAATATCCTCCATGTTTAACCACAGCACTTTAACTTTGGCTGCCATTTTCCTAAGAGACAGGAAGTCAAGATATTTACAGCAAAATGTGTTTTTCCTGGCTATGGCTAGGCTTTATAGACAAGTACTATATACCTATACAGTGTTATTTTTGGGGGGGAATTGCAATGCCACAGAGCTAATCAGACATGTATTAAGAATTAACTAGAACTGGCAGTCTAAGCAAGTGGCAGTAGTATTAAATAGAGGAACCGTGATGATGGGTGAAGCAGCAGAAGCCTGCCCTATGGCTGGTGCACTAGGGTGCAGTACCAATGTGATGGGTGTCACAATGAAGGCAGGCTAGCAATACAAAGCCAATGAATATTCATGCAAACAGCCAAGCCAGTGCACATATGCACACCACAGCTGAGTCAATGCACACTCACACAGCACAGCTGAGACAACACACACACAGCACAGATGAGCCAATGCACACTCACACAGTACATCTGAGACAACACACACACACAGCACAGCTGAGCCAATGCACATTAACACAGCACAGCTGGGCCAATGCACACGCACACAATACAGCTGAGATAATGCACACTCACACGGCACGGCTGAGTCAATGCCCACTCACACAGCATAGCTGAGCCAGTGCACACTCACACAGCACAGCTAAGACAATGCACACTCACACAGCACAGCTGAGCCAGTGCACACTCACAAAGCACAGCTGAGTCAATTCACACTCACATAGCACAGCTGAGAAAGAACACACTCACAAAGCACAGTTGAGCCAATGCACACTCACAAAGCATAGCTGAGCCAGTGCACACTCGCACAGCACAGCTAAGACAATGCACATTCACACAGCACAGCTGAACCAATGCACAATCACAAAGCACAGCTGAGCCAATGCCCACTCACATAGCACAGCTGAGCCAATGCACACTCACGCAGCATAGCTGAGTCAATGCAAACTCACATAGCACAACTGAGCCAATGCACACTCACATTGCCCAGCTGAGCCAATGCCCACTCACATAGCACAGCTGAGCCAATGCACACTCACACAGCACAACTGAGTCAATGCACATTCAAACAGCACAGCTGAGTTAATGCACACTCACACAGATTAGCTGGGTCAATGCACAACTTACACAGCACATATGAGTCAATGCACACTCACAGTCAAAATGTGGTGTTATTTTTCTCTCATCTGGCACAAGAAATTCAGTTAAAATGTCAACAGATAGACAATTTGCATGTTCTTTAGATAAGCGAGGACAAAATGGGATATATATATATATATATATATATATATATATATATATATATATATAATACTAAGCAAATAAAACTACACAATGATAATTATGAGCTTTGAAAGATAGAATGGTAGGATGTATATATATTTTTGGCAGACAAATACTACCTTTTGTAAGTTTTATAGAAAAAATGAAGGGGAAGAAGATAGTGAGGGGATTGCTATAAATGGGATAAAAGGAGAAGGCAGGTAGCAGGAGCAGACAAACAAAAACAGGACACAGGCACATACAGACAGGGTTAGTAAACACACAAAAAATAGGGAGGACAGTGATGGTTATGGAAAAGGGATAGATAATGAAAAATAAATGGGTAATACCTTTAAGATGATAGTGTAGGGTCCTGCCATGATGGTATACCAGACTGCACCAGAGGGCATCAACTCTGGACATCATTAACCTGTCGTGCTGATATTATGGGCTGGTTCCTCCCACACTGACCTGATAAGTGTGGCTTGATAGATGTTTGATTCCACTAGCTGCAACTGAAGGCACTCTACATAGACAAGCAGTTATCCAGTTGTTGGCACACCTTGACAGCCACCAACCTCTGCAGTTCATTCAATCCTCTCTGGTCCACATTCAGGAAAAGTACTGGAGACGTTGCCATGGAGGACACCAGTGAGTCCTCAATGCCATCTCCAGCTGGTGAACCAACATCTCCTGCTGAAAGATACACTTATTTGCCACTGGTAATGCAGCAAATGAGGCACTAGCCAGCATAATTTGAGGTACCTGTGGTCTTTCATCCATCTCTTCAAAAACCAGACTTGCAAATGAATGACACAATGTGAGAAAGGAAGCTTACAGACACATGCTACCATTAGAATTACGGCTGTACGATACACTATTACAGACTTCATACAAACCTCACTGCTAGTAAATGACTTTACATCTTCTCTGACACCCAGCCAAGTTCAGTTGTCACTCCTCTTCCACTGAAATACAAAGTATTGCTCCCCAAGTATACAAACACAGTAGCTGATATAGCCGAATCCAATGCTGCTCTGCTATTCCATCTTCACTGCATTTGCCTCCAACTAATGAAGCAGGTTGCAGTGGTGCTACCCCAGATTGCTATACCAATATTGCCACTGCTTACCAGAATGGGTGATGTCAGTCCTGCTCTTGATATCCCAGCAATATCATGCTAGAAATCCACCTTGCACATATGGCCGTACCATTACATACACCCAACAAATGTTTCCTAAAATTCTTGTGTAGGAAAAACAAGAAAATTCTTCCCTCCTTGGTGAAACACACTTCTGCCCTGCATTCCACAGTGCCTGAAATGACCATGACAACTTAATCAGGATAGCAAAACTGTAGTTATATACTAATAGATGAATATTTGTAAATAACATGTTTTGCAATATAACACTTACTGTAGATCTGCACCTTGGCACAAAGAATGGATATAATTATGCACCTTGGCACTATGGGAGTACCCATGTCATATACAAGGGTATATTGCTCACATGCCTCATGGTTGCCAGGATCTACATGGCTATGACTATTATTTTTGGTAAGCACATTGCACACCATCAGTGATTCAACGTCAGTGGCAATAGCTGGTTTTACTATCAAATTGACCTCAGTAACAAGCTTCTGGTTGTTAAACACAAAGCACCAGCATCATTTCACAAAACACATTTTAGAACCATGCAACTGCGAACTGAAGGAGGACACAGAGTTAGGTAAAGAGCCTTCCTTATAATGTACCATAACAAGAGCATCATCATGACTGGATTTCCAATACTTGTATCAACCTTAGGAAAAAATATTCTTCCTAAAAGAAATTACAGTACATTAATGCATTACATCTAAAGCTTTATTTAGAACACAAGGTTCTGACTTTATGTTGACTTTCTTAGGAATATAAGAGTCTTTGGAAGTCAGTAATGGCACCTGGTTTCACAGGTCCCATTAAGCATAATGATAAAGCCCTTACTGTTACCCAGATGATATGAGTTTGATTAGTGGCACTGGAAGGGCCAATGTAGGTTGATGGGAGTGAGGGGCTGATGTCAACTTGCCCATCCTAAAGGGAAGGAGGCAGCCAATAGACTTGTTGGAATATACAGCATATGTGGTTGACTAGTCCCATCCTGCATAAACAGTGATCATTTCACTTAGGAGATGGCATATGCATGAATGCACCTATACACATCTGAGGGCAGTGATCACAGAGTTGCCAAGGCTGATAAGAGGGAGCAGGAGTTAGTAGACACTCTGTGACATGGAGCCTAACCCAGATGCAGCATCCTTGATTAAGCCCTGACTAAAGCCAAGGCAGTCTGAGTTCAATTAATGGCTCTGAATTTGTCAGCACTATTGGAAGGATGATATGCATATCCTGAGAGGGAAGTGAGGATGTGGGCCATGAGTGGATTATGCAGTTACACCCAAACCAACTACTGGAGGAGGGGAAGGGTGAGATTAATTGCAAGGACAATGCTAAGATGGTCACTTTAGCAAGTAATGGCATCTCATGTCTGCCTCACAAAAAAGCATGGGTGGTCAGATAAATGTGCATATATGGTTTTTACTGTAATGTAATATTCACAGATTAGAAGCTTCAGAGAAAAAATAGCACCCTTTGCAGAAACGCAAGCAAGAGATGCAACTCCATAAAGCTTGTCTAGATTACCTGGATAGCTCTTATCCTAAGGGATCTGAGGGTAGATTTTCACCTCTAGGGAATGTGAATATACTAGAGTCTGAGATGTGTCTCCGTATGTAGTAGACAGGGAGGAAGAACATTGAAGAGAAAAAGAAAAAGAAAAAAGGCAGCGTAAGCAGTTGGCATAATATGATCCCCATCAATGGCATCAGTTACATCCTCAAAAAAGTCAAATAAATTAGGCAAGCAACACTTAGCCATCACATCATACTGAATAGGATTTTGTTTGCAAGTTGCATATTTGCTGTTAATGTTATTGAGTTATTGACTAAGATCCACTCCATGATTACACAGATAATGCTAGTTAAATTAACAAGATCATAACTTCCAGATTCAGCTCCAGCACTGCTCGAAAGGAGAGACACCACAACTGCTGTTCTCCAGAATTTAGATCTATACCCCATAGAGATGCAGACATACAAGCTTAAGGATGGATTCAGTAGTTGAGTACTTTGTACCAGCATCTGCTACCCAGTGAAAATGGGAGTGGGAGGTGAAGGAGGAATATTAAAAGACTCAAGTAATGCTGTTTAACTAAAGTCACAGCAATTAACATTAACCCGGTTTTATATTCAGTCTTATACTGCTGGAAACAGAGCCTTTGGGTATATCTGCCTGGATTACACTGTCATGAGGAGTTTTCAGTCTCTCTTTCAAGGTCTTCCTTTACTACAGTTGATTTTGTCTCCCATGGTTATTTCTCAGTGTTCTACATTTGAAATAATCAAAGTAAAAACCTTTTTATAGGCCTTTAGAGAGTTTGTCACCTACTAAATTTGGATCATATGCTACTGAACCAGTGCAGTCAACCAAATCCCTCCTAAAGGCATATAACTTGCCCTATTTTCTGGTTTGGTGAGGTAAAATGTTCCATCATATTCCTGTTATAAAATAAAAGGTTCCTATTTGTTGATATTTTAAACATGGTTACTTCAAGTTAAGAACTGCATGTTCCCGTTTACTTGACAATGTCCTTAACTTGACTATCTAGATCAGCTGCAAATCTGCATTGTTGACATTTATATATCAATATAAGGTCATCTCCCTTGTATAACGCCATTGGAGTCTGTTAGGTCTCCTCATTTAACTTACATTATAAGAACAGACTGATATACATTATCCAGTACCAGGCCTTACCACTGTTTCAGCATATTCACATCTCTTCAGTTATGTGTGCACTATTCCTCAAAAGACACACTAGTATTTTTTTATAATCACATATAGGTTTTCACCAAATGACTGCCTTCTGTCAGCTGCTTTTTGTAGTTAATCATCAGACCCAGGTCTTTTATACTATACACTTTATCTAGCATTGCAGTTTTTAAAGTATAAGAGTAACAAGGATTTTTATATCTAAAGTGAATGACATTTTTTTCTGTTAATCTCCATGTGTAGTCTTTAACCACATGTACACGATATTGAGGAATCCCTGCATAGTGTACCAATCTTTTAGGCTTGTTATTATGGACTCCCACCTAGATGCCATCTGCAGATCTTCTTACCCATATATAACTTACATCAGTAAAAATCAGGCATAAATATGGTAAACAAAATTAGACCAAGCACACACTCACTAGTACAACAATAATCGCAGTTTAGATTCAGATATTATATTTTAACTCTACATTTTCTACTCTGCAACCAGTTTCTAATGCATCTCACTATAAAATCATTAATGTTAATTTTATTCATTGTTCTGAGATCCCATCATGGGGTATCATATCTAAGGCCTTAGCCAGGTCCAAGCACACCACATTAGTAGACAATTCGTAATCTAAGCCTTCCTGACTGTTTAATAAAAACAGGTTAGGTTAGCCAAGCAGGGTCTTCCTTCAGTAACTCTATGTTGATTTACATCCGCACAAAGAGTAAGAGCATCTGACATTATAACACAAAGGATTCACTCAAAATATTTTCCTAGCATGGAGGTCAGGATGATAGAACAGTAATGATTCACATAATTACAGGTGCCTTCTTGTGTATTGGGACAGCTAATTCCTGTTGGAACAAATATCGAAAACCTTCACATATTTGATCTCTGATATTTATAAGGAAAAAAGCCCTTCAGTCTATTTGGAATAACTGCAATATTAGCCTTAACCGACTGGACAGCTATTTGCTTAGGTGTTTCAGTGGTCAGTGGTCAACTTTCTAAGATGAATACCAAGTCAAATGTGTGTTGGCAACATGTATTTCACAAAAATATGTACCAGAAGGTTTGTGTCAGTTATGGAGATATACTTAACAATAATACTTACTTATGTATTAGAATCACACCAATATAAGAAGTTTGCAAAGAGCCTTTTGATTCATTATCATATGCTTTGTTAACTTGTTCTCATATTCACATCTTGTGGTAAGAAGTAGTTTCCTACATCTAGTTCTTACACTGGTGTATGTATGTTTCGTTTCTCAGGCTAGAACTCCTTTTGTAAATATGCCATATATTTTTTTTCTTTTTCTTTAATCATTTCTACTTTCTTTGTCCACCATTCCACACTTCTAAACTTCTCTGCCCTCCTGGAACATTAGGTACAGATTTATTTATCAGTTTCATTAAAAACATTGGCAAAATATTTAATCTGCAATTTGTGGTTGACAAAATACCTTCTTTCCAGTTCCTTTGTCTTCAATGACTATTTATTAATTTAGTATGCCCTATAGAATGTTTTCTATAATTGTTAATACTATATCAAACTAAGTTTTTCAATTTGGGGAGAATATCACATTTTTGTACTATAATGTCTTATTTTACCCACTGTGTTCAAGAGTTTATCTTTTTTTCATTGCCTCATTTACAATTTGCAGACACCTTTGTTCAACATTAAATTTTACTGACTCACCTATGGATCTTTCCTTCACCTCAGAAGACACCTCCTGCTACATATTGCGGGTACTCAGATCCCTGGCAGTAATATTAAAACATTCATAAAGTGTTTTGACAGAATTTATCTAAAACTGTGTCATCTTTTACTTCCACTTTATTCCATTTGATTTGAAATGCTATTTTTTCTCATTCGACGGTATCATGTAGTAGAACTGAATTGTACCTGGAACTAATTAAATAGTCACTCTGGAGAGGAAGCCACCTTTCGCAAAGAGAAAAACTCTGACTGGGTAGGCCACTTTTTTCAATTTTTTTTTTTTTTTTCATTTTGTATCTCATTAAATTAACCTGATATTGCTTAGATGGTCAGGTGTTTCTGATCCTAAACAATCAGATGCAACTTATCAGAAGCACTTCATTTAGTGAAGGATCACAGTATTTACAAAGGTTTCTTTACAACAGTGCTATAAACATTATTTACGGAATTAATTAAACATTTGCGAGTCTCTCTCTAATGGAGAAATGATGAGGACCCCCCCAAATTATGCTATAGGCAATTTCTCTTTTTCTCTCTCTGTCATCTATCTGTATTGTAAAATAGTTGGGTGTTTCCCACCGTATGTTCTAGAATTCAAAAGATTATCACTGCTAGTGCTAATTGACTAATGCAGAACTGTGCAGTAGAGTGATGTTGATAATCTGCAATTCAGAGACATATTAAGGGTGAATCAAGTAGTAATGCATTACTAGATCATTACTATTTCTGTTAATCTAACACTGCATTGGAAGACCTAAGTGATGCCAGTGGGTAGCTGAGAACAAAGCTCCCTAGCCCATACACCCACCTTAGAAGTATGTTCTGGAATGCAAAGCAGAATAGCTATGGCAAATAAAAAATCCATCAACTAATCATCAGTATGACAGCGCAGCCCTCCTATTCCTCTTCTTGTTTGTTGGCATCTGAGAGGTGGGCTATACCTGTATGGAGGAAACTATTACTAGAGATTCTGGATGGCATATTGCCACTACTTTCTGATAGACTGAAGCTCAGCCAGGAAAAAAGAGGTCATTGTTCCCCTCTACTCATCACTCATTAGACCCATTATAGAGTACAACGCCCCGTTTGGAATGTACCTCACAAGAGATCTGCAGCAGCTGAAAAGGCCACAGAAGTACCTCACAAAGAAGATTACTGACCTCAAACAAATGCCCTACACTGACTGCCACAAAAAACTCCAGCTTTACTCCATAGCATATCGCCTACTCCGAGGTGATCTCTGCCTAACATACAAAGCTATGTCAAACCCAGAGCTGTTGGACATGCTACACCTAAAGAAATCCCAATCCCTACGAGCTACATGCTCTAGGGACCTAAACCTTGTCACCTCAATAAACAGGACACGCTGGAGGGATAGATTCCTGTCCCAGAGACTTCCTATACTCTGGAACAAGCTACCCATCTATGTTAAGCAAAGTTCTTCATTAGCACTCTTCAAGAAAAATCTTGATGAGTGGATGGGAAATAGGAAATACACCCCGGGGATCACTTCTGTGTCTCTGCTTGACAGTGGCACAAGAAAATAACTTTCTTGGGTGGCGTAAGCTATGGAACCTTGCTGGCTAGGCTTACGTAGGTCCTTGGGCTGATAGCCTAGTACCTACCTATGAACCTATGAACCTAAATGGAATAATGGAAAAGAGCTAGGACCTAATGTCACCAGAAACTAGGAACCAATGAATAAAGAGTTAGCTAAAACAATAACTTAATTGTGAATGTAAACAGAGGAAGCCATTTATTGCCGAACTTAATGTGTACTTAAGAATACTGATATCTGGGTGAAGGGTGAAAGGGGTGTTGCAAAAACTGACTCATGCATGCTCTACATCTCATGTTTTTATTACTGGCTTTACAGACCCCCCCCCCCCCGGGAAAAAAAAAAACAAATTGCTGGTGGGTAACACAAACATTCATTTGCAATGTTTAGCTTAGGGGCTATTCTTTCCTTTAGACAGTTACCTAAGAACTATTCACTGTTTGCCCAGCACTGTCTCCCCAGCTTAGCTGTATTTATTCTTTAACTCTTACTTGCTGCATACAGCTCCTGGTCAAGCTCCGTTGCCCTGGCTTCAAACAACTTAGTCTTTTAAGTTGCACAAATAACTAGTTTACATTTAAACAACCTTCAAACCTTTCAATCTTGCATCTTATATGTGTTGTAAATTGCAGGAATCCCATATGTAGCTATTTACAATAGCTTGGAGTTTAAGTTTGTAACTCATTCTGTCTTAAAGTAATGGCTTTACCTGGCACCCTGGGGATGAACAAACCACAGGATACCCTGACAAGTTTAGCATGATTATGACATGATCAGAAAACATTACTCTATTATGTCTCTCAGCACGATATGAGGTTTTAGATGAAAATAATATCCAGTTTGCTGCTTATTAAGTAATTCCAGTAAATGTAAAGTCTCTTTATAATAAAGCCATTAGTGTCATCTCTCAAAGCAAATTATTAAGGATGATGGTGGATGATTGTAGATAATCTTAAATCTGACCTGTATATACAAAACTGTATAAAAAATCACCAAAAAATGTGAATGCTTTACAGAGTCAAAATGTTTCTTACCAGCGCAACTATACTTGCCACTAGTTACCTCCTCCCCTCGCTAATTTATGATGCTTCCATACTTATTAACCTTCAAGCATCACAAAAATAAAAACCTGAGCAACCTTATAATAAGGTGGCAAAATTTGCATCAAATATCTCATTAAAACTAACCAATGTATAGAACTAAGAATACTAAATTTATTAGAACTATCCCATTAACTGACATTTACAGAAGATTCTTGCAAACTGTAAAATTATCTGGCATCCAATTGCTTGTCCAGCACTAAATAACATTCTACACAACTATGTTTCCTATTGGCCATTATGAACCAGTGACCAAAAACTCTTCTCTGTCCACAATTTTGTCAGATCTGCTGGGCACAGCATGTGCACAAACCATATAGCTAAGGTCTGGAACTCTTTACCTGTGTCTGTCAGGTGAATTCACTCCTTCCAGTTCTTTAAAACTGTTCTTAAGCACTTCCTTGTCAAAACGTTGCTCTGTTCTTGCTCAACCCCACGATAAACTATATCCCTATATATGAACAAGTACTTATTTATAACTTACACATCCCTACTCTCCCTTCTTCACTCACTTTCTTAATACAATCAAATTCTCTCTCCTGACTTTCCTTCTAAACATGCCATAACCCATTTTTTTCTCTCACTTCATACTGCAATTCATGTTTGTATTATAGCTTACTTTTAATTTCTCTGTGTACTGGTTAAAATTTCTCTAAATATTAAATTATTGTCATATAAGTTGTATCTATGCTTAACCAATGTTTTTACATTGTGTCTAATCTGGTATAATTATTTAAACTGTAAATGCTTTCGTATTGTTTTTGAAGATTGTAAAATGATAAAATATTTGTTTTAATACTTTAGAGCATTTCTCTCCAGACCTCTGCTGAAAATGGGCACCTACCCAGTTGGAGTTTCCCAGAAATCAAATGTCAGTACATAAATAAATCAAATAAATAAGTTGCATCTGGATGCTGGGCCCATGAGATATTTAAAGCATACCACAATATAAACCATTACTTGAGCTTCACTGGTACCAGGCTGCAGATCTTATACACCTTTACATTTCTGTTCATCTGTAGGTGCATACTACAGATAAATTGCATCGCTATGAGGATCAGAGAGGAGGACTTAGCAGAAAAAAATGTTTAGTAGAAATATTTAGTGGACACCGGTCATGTGACAATAGGGAATGAAGTTTATAAAATAATCTGATTTCTCCTCCTTCTGAGCAGAGCAGACCATGGAGCCTGGTTACCATTATACTTCTTAAGTTTAAACCTTTACCTGTTTTTTCATTAGACTGGAAGAGCCTGTTTTGCTATAATGTCTACAGCAGTAGATAGCTAAATTGCCCCAATGTGCATCTTCAGATTTTGCTACTTCCACTGCAGATTTGTGGATAAAGGATAAAGTCAGCTCTGATTTTCTTTCTTTGGCCAGGTATATATACTTTTTAATGAGAAATCCAAGGCAGCATACATTCTATGGCATTAATTCTATCATTTATTTATGTATTATTTATTTTACATTTGTTTACTGGGATAGTCAGACTGGATACATGTCAATTTTCAGCGGAGGCCCGGGGAGAAAAGCTCCACAAAGACAAACTTACATAGATTACACAGAAGTTATCAAACAATTATAAAAACAAAGTGATTATATACAACGGGTTAGTAGTGTTCCCTAGTAGGAACTCACAATTGTCATGGACAGACAATTAAAAGTAAGAGACATCAGATTGGAAGCAGAGCTTGGTAATGTAGTTACAAGTTATGATAATTGCAGAATATGCTTTTAGTTTATAACTTAATCAGGGTTGGTACATGGGCATAGCCAATTCACTTTGAGATACTGTTTGAGGTTTTTTTTGAAGAGACTTTTGGAGGATTTTAGGGTTATATAGTTTGGCCACGAATTCCAGGTTTTGCCAATGAAGTTAGCAAACAGGGATTCACCAGCAGAGTTATTAGCTTTGTGGGTTTGACCAGTAGTTTATTGGCTGACTGTAGGGATCTTCGATTGCTATATGGCTTAATATTATTTTTAAGTGAGGGGGTATCCTCAGGGTGGTACAAAATTTTGTGCACTATTAAAAGTTGATTGAATTTAATTAAGCTGGGCAGTTCTAGCCACTCTAGTTGTTTAAGGTTCTGAGACCGGTGGGTTCTATAGGTGGAGCCAGTGGCGAATCTGGCAGTATGATTGTAGCTATGGGACAGCTTACCTAGTTCGGATTTGTTGAGGGTTGAGAGTACAGGTGAGGCATATAAGAGAGTAGAGAGTAGGTGTGATCGGACGATTGCAGTCCTAGCCAGTGGGGTTGAAAATGTCTTGTTTTTATACAGTGATCCAAGCTTCTTATTGATGGTCTGTATGGTTTTGTTGACCTGTAGGTCAAATTTGAGATTATTGTCTATGATAACCCCTAGCAGTTTGGTGTGGTTATCTGGGGAAATAGTGGTACCATTGTTAGATGTGACAGAGAATGAAAGTGTGGTGGATCTACTAGTGGGAGAAAAGAGTAGAAGTTTAGTATTATTGGTGTTCAGAAGTAGGCGTTGATTGGTGAGCCAGTTCTCGATAGTGTTAAATGTATTTTGGGTTAAGATTTGCAATTCGGATGGGGAGGTGACTGAGCAGATGACAGTGGAATCATCTGCGTATTGGATGCAGGTGACTCTAGGGATAGCAGTGTGGAGGTTGTTGATAAAAATAGAGAAGAGTAGTGGACCTAGTATGGACCCTTGAGGGTGGAATTTGGGGGCAGGGAAGGGAGCGGAGTGGGGCTAACACTGACTCTGAGAGTTACCTTGGGCTTTTGGTTTGGTTTGTATGATTGTATGTAAGCAGAGTTGTTGACTGTACTTTAATTTGTTTTATTCTTTTTTAATTGTACACCAATTTTCAGGCTAATTGTATTTGGATCCTAAGGGTAAACTAGCAAATGTAGTCAATAAGGAGGGAGCAAAATTACTTTACCAAATTAAAAAGTAAATGCTTGGGACTGGAACACTGTGTGAGTGTAAGGCTGATTCAAAGTAGTATAGCCCAATCTAGTGGCAATTGGTTAGATCCCTTCACTGTTGCTGTGCATACACCATTAAGCCTCAACAGTTTACAAAAACTAAATTGTAGTTCACCTATTACAATTGAAAAGCTGGAGGGAGTCAGGTTCTTGCTTCGCAGAGGTTTTACTTAGTTAAGATAGCCAGCTTCAGTGGAGAAGGTAGAAATTGCTTTATGCAGTGAATCCCGTGGTGGTGGTGGGGGTCACTCAGGAAAGAAACCCGTGCAAACTATTACAATTGAAAAGCTGAAGGGAGTAAGGTTCTTGCTTCCCAGAGGTTTTACTTTGTTAAAATAGCCAGCTTCAGTGGAGAAGGTAGAAATTACTTTATGCAGTGAATCCCAGGTGGGGGGGGGGGGTCACTCATGAAAGAAATCCATGCAAACTATTACAATTGAAAAGCTGGAGGGAGTGAGGTTCTTGCTTCCCAAAGGTTTTACTTAGTTAAAATAGCCAGCTTCAGTGAAGAAGGTTTTAACTGCTTTATGTAGTGAAGCCCAGGTGGGGGGTGGGTCACTCAGGAAAGAAACCCGTGCAAACTATTACAATTGAAAAGCTGGAGGGAGTCAGGTTCTTGCTTCCCAGAGGTTTTACTTAGTTAAGATAGCCAGCTTCAGTGGAGAAGGTAGAAATTGCTTCATGCAGTGAATCCCAGGTGTGTGTGTGTGTGGGGGGGGTCAATCAGGAAAGAAACCCATGCAAATTACTGTGCAAGCACAACGAACAGAGGGATAGGGAAGGTACAACAGCTACAGGATGAAAAAAAAATCATGGAAATGTTGAACTTCCAACTCCATGTACCGGACTGAATAAATGGATTTAGAAATTCAAATTCAGTTATTTTTTGCACCTGTAGCTTGGATACAGACCTTCATTTGTATAAAACCTGTGAAGTCAATAATATGATTCTCAGTAGTATAGGAAGTCAGAAGCTTTGATAAGTTATTTTATTATCAATGCCTTTGACAGAACAATCTTAGTATTACACACTTTAATTCTGTTTTTAAATTCTAATGATGTCATGTACAAGCAATACAGATGATTTCTATCATGAGATGCAGTAAATAGAATTATTCCTGTTGCCATGACATTATTTTAATTAATTACCATAATACTGAGAGTGAAACAGTGCAGCTGTACTGGCTAGGTTTCACTGTATTATTTTACATTTACCTGTTTTGAAGAAAGTTGTCTTAGGTGTTACAATGAAGTGAGCTAGGTAAATGTGAGGAGAGGATTCATAATGTATAGACAATACTCTTTAAATTTAACTATTACTAAATATTAGATATTATTTGGATTGCCAGACAAAATGTGTACCGTATACTCTCCTTTGATGTTGGAAGATCAGAAGGGGCATGGGTTCTATTTCCGTTACTGACATTGCAGTACAGCATAAGGGGGTGCTCCACTCCCATTGAGATGTTAACTCAAGATCCCATCTGCCTGAGTTGGTGGTTAATCATTGGGATATAAAAGATCTCATGACACTCGTTGAAAAAAAACTAGGAGAAGTTCCCTCAATGCCTTGATCAAACGTCCTCTCACTTGTGAATATCACCTAGGGTCTCTTCTGAAAAGAAATAATGTCCTGGTGGGATTAACCAAAAAGTATATACATAATAATATAATTTATTTCACCAATATATATGCAACAGCAGTGATACTTTGGCAAGTGTGAAAATATTAGAAACTAAACAGAATCCGATTACTTTGTTATTATTGCTTTCTCATATTTTCCTTAATGTTTAGTGTGGCCACTCTTCCTTTGTTAATGGTTCTACTTTTCTGGTGTCTGTCTTCCAACAGGTTCAGTCCTTATGAATGGTACGATGCACATCCTTGTAATCCTGGCTCAGATATAGTTGAAAACAACTTCACACTGCTAAACAGCTTTTGGTTTGGAGTGGGATCCCTTATGCAACAAGGTACAGTGAATATGTTTCCGTTTCTACAACAAAGAATTTTCTGAATGTCTTTGACACTATAGCATAAGCTGTAGATTTTATTGCTGTGAATAACATCTTTTGCCAGAGGAAGAATAATGTAGTTATAACCTTGTGTGCACAGAATACAAGTGACAGTGACAAAGGTTGTCAGTTTATTTTGCCAAGAAGCTGCATGCAAAGTAAGATTTTCCACTTTGCCTCTGATAGTCAAAAACAATAACCTTAATGAATCTCTGTTATGCAGTTTGTGAAGCACTGATGTGAAAAAATTCTAAGAAAAGTGTGCATTGGTGACATGATCTGCTAAAAAACTATATAATTATGTATTTTGTTGTAGTTTTTAACAACAAATAAGCGACTGTCTTGTGAGTTAAATTCAGCAGCCTGCCTTGTATGACGAGGCCTTATATCAATCACATGGCATTAGCTACTGGTGTATAAAGGAAAATACACTGCAAAAGCAGAGCCTGTCCCTGCAATAAAATCATTTGCTTACCTGATTTAACTTATTTTCATAAACATGTTGAACTGAAGATCTGCAGGATTTGGTGGCAATGTAATTCCCACAACAGACAGACAAGGTGGTTAATTAAGCAGTAAGCCCTCTGTAACATCAGCTGTTCAAGGGAATAAATATATCCCTCTACTCATAAATGTGAAGTCCAAAGGCCAAGTTGCTTTCTCAGTGGGAATTATTTATTCGCAATTAATATAAGAGTCCTGTGCTGGATTAATATAAGTGTGTTTTTTCAAGGGTTTATCTGCCTCTTTTTATTAATTTGCATGTAAATTTAATATATTTCTAAATAGAGCTAAACTCCTGGATGCGTACTTGTAATAATTTAATAAATAGCAGTATAATAACGAGATCTGAATGTATATGTAACTGAGTAGTGACAGAGAATGAAAATGAACACAGCCTATATAATAAAACACCATAAATATTACGCATCAGTCCATGCAACACTATAAGTAACATACATTTAAACTGGATGCATAAACAGAACGCAGATAAAGGTATAATAAATGTGCTTGTATATATCATGTTACATTTTAAAGCTGATTTAATTTAAATCAACAGAAAGACAATAATCGAAAGAAGTTCTGGAATTGCACTTGTAAAATTTATAGTCCAGATTTTACCACCACACTATTTCTATTTCACAACCTCCTCCAGATCCAGTTGCCATTTATTTTGATTTGCATTTGCTTTGCATGTTCATAGTTCAGTACTACACCAGGATTCAAGTGGTCATCAGCATAAAATTGGTACTCTCTATAGAATTAAACCCTTCCTTACCCCATTAGCTAGAAAAAACATTGCCCAGACCCACCTTATCTCCACCCTTTTCTATGCCTCTGCTATATATACTAAATTATCTAAAAATAACATTACCAAACTCTCTACCTGTTACAATAGTATAGCTAGATTCAGTACTGCTACTCCCCTCAGAACTCACCACTGTCTTAACCTCAAACAACTAGATTGGTTAGAACTGAATAACCACCTACTCTATCAACAGTTACTTATCATTCATAAGACCCTTTTCTACCCTGATAATACCCCTAGCCTTACTAAATTGATTTCACCCTATAAAAACCTAGCTACTCTACGCTCTGCTAATAAACTCCTAGTATCCTTGACTAAATCCTACAATAAAGCTGGGGACTCACTATTTTCAAATACTGCAGGAAAAACCTGGAATCAACTCCCTCATGAAATATCTAACCAAAACTCTACCTCTCTTTTCAAAAACATATCAAAGAACATCTTAAAACTCAGTGGCTTTGTCCTTGTGCTAACCCTGACTGAAATTGCTTCTCCGCTACTCCTAACTTTCCTCCCCTCCCCTGACTATGCCTCTAAATAAGACTTTCAATTTTTGACATTTTACATCTTAGAAATAGGCGATACTATAAATTCTTTGTCTCATTCAATTCTATCTTTGTGTTTTGCATATCTGCTTTTGTTAGACTAACTGTATATGATGCATATCTATACAATTGTCTGTTTTTGTCATTTGTTTTTAAACAAGGCTACCTTTGTACTTTGTACTTTTTCATTCATATCGTTGTTTTGTTTATATTTTTTGTTTACTGCTAGTGTTGGAGCTTTTCTCCCCGGGCCTCTACTGAAAACGGATGTATGTCCAGCTAGACTAGCCCGGTCAACAAATGTAAAATAAATAAATAAATAAATAAACAGACTACTATTCTAGTCACCAGGAATTCAAATTTTCTCTCTCTATTTATTTATTTATTTTACATTTGTTGACCGGACTACTCTAACTGGATATATGTCCATTTTCAGTAGAGGCCCAGGGAGAAAAGCTCCAAGCATGAACAGTGACAAAGTTTACAATGTATAACAAAGACATTTATAATAACAGTACAGAGGTAGCATTGGTTAAAAGAAAATTATAGTATTAAAATTATAAACTATAGATATTATATTAAAAGTTAAACTAAATAAAAAAAACAATTATACTAAACACAAAAGTGGGTATGAGCAAGACAGAGTAAAGCCCTTATATTATATCCTCTTACTAAGAGGAAAAAAAAAGAGAAGTTATTAGATTTGGAGGCCTAGGTTAGGGGAGTGGGGAAAGGGGTATGAGCAGGAGGGGTTAGCACAAGGACAAAGCCACTGAGTTTTAAGATGTTCTTTAGTATGTTTTTTGAATAGAGAAGTAGAAGCTAGGGTGGATAGTTCAGGAAGAAGCTGATTCCAGTTTTTACCTGTAGTGTTTGAGAAAAGTGAGTCACCAGCTTTGTTGTTAGATTTAAAAGAGGAGACGAGGAGTTTATTAGCAGAACGTAGTGTAGCTAGATTTTTATATGGTGAAATCAGATTAGTGAGGATAGGGGTATTATTGGGGTGGTATAGGATCTTTTGAGTGATAAGTAACTGTTGACAGAGTATATGGTTCTGCAGTTCTAGCCATCCTAGTTGTTTGAGGTTAAGGCAGTGATGAGTTTTAAAGGAAGAGCAAGTGATGAATCTAGCTATACTATTATAACAGGTAGAAAGTTTGGAGAGGTTGTTTTAGATAGGTTAGTATATATATCAGAGGCATAGAAGAGGGGAGAAATGAGGTGGGTTTGGGCAATAGTTTTCCTGGCTGACGGGGTAAGGAAGGGTTTAATTCTATAGAGAGTACCAAGTTTTTTGTTAACATACTTTATGGTGGAGTTAATATGGTCATCATAGTTAAGACGAATATCAATTGTTACACCTAGTAAGCGGGTTGTAGTATCTGGGGTTATTTATGTTGGTAGCATTGGTAGAGGTTATAGAGAAGAATGGATTGGGTGATTTATGAGTAAAAAACAGTAGTTTTGTTTTTTGGGGATTTAGGAGGAAGCAGTGTTGCATAAACCAGTTTTCAACATTATGGAAAACAGTTTGGGTGAGGGACTGGAGGGAGGCTATATTCTTAGCAGTACAGATTAAGGTTGAGTCATCTGCATATTGAATGCAGGTGGCTTGAGGTATGTTCATGTGTAGGTCGTTAATAAATAAGGAAAAAAGAAGGGGACCTAAGATAGAGCCTTGTGGGCCTCCAATATTTACTGGAAGTAATGAAGACAGATTGTTATCCCACAGTACTGCTTGCTGTCTGTTTTTAAGATAAGACCTAAACCATTGTAATGCTTGTGGATCAAGAGAATGGAATTTTAGTTTGTCTAGAAATAAGTTATGGTTAACCATATCAAAGGCTTTTGACAGGTCAATAAATAGTGCAGAGGAAAAGGAGTTATTGTTATGATTTTTATTTATAGAGTCAGTGAAGTGTAGAAGGGCAGTCGTGCTGTGGAATGGTCTGAAGCCATGTTGGCAGTTTGCTAGTAGGTTATTTTGTAATAGGTGGTTAAGTAGTTGTTTGTGAATACATTTTTCCATTATCTTAGCTAATGGGGAGAGTAAGGCAATAGGTCGAAAGTTAGAAAGCTCAATAGAAGATCCACCTTTATGTAAAGGGATGATGTGGGATACTTTCCATATGGTAGGGATTTTGCCTTCAGAAATAGTTCTGTTAATAAGGATAGAGATGGGGTAGTCTATAGCTTTTGCAGCAATTTGTAGAAATTCAGATGGGAGACGGTCAGCAGATGGGGTGCAAGGTTTCAGTTTTTTAAGTAGCTTATAGATGAGAGATGTAGGTACAGGTTGTATATGAAAGGTAGGAGATGAAGTCTTGGAGGTATTTGGTGGGGAAGCAGTAGAAGGAGGTAAGGAATTGGCTAGGGTTTGAATGGCTTCTGTAAAATAGTTATTAAAGGCATCAGGGATCTGGTTGGAAT
Source organism: Protopterus annectens (assembly GCF_019279795.1). Taxonomy (NCBI): domain Eukaryota; kingdom Metazoa; phylum Chordata; order Ceratodontiformes; family Protopteridae; genus Protopterus; species Protopterus annectens. Next base: position 1,658,862,624 of record NC_056726.1, read on the forward strand.
TATTATGATTGAAACCTGCTGGGACAGGAGTAGTAGAGTGTCCTGGCTGAAGAAGTTTGTTTATCCCTGACCAAAATTTTTGTGGAGTTTGTTGACTGGTTTGTTGGAGGTGAAGGTAGAAGTCTTTTTTGTCTCTGAGAATATCCTTCTTGGTGGCATTTATTAACTGTTTAAAGAGGAGGTGATCAGATGGACATTTGGTAGCTCTCCATTTAGCCCAGGTTTTGTTTCTGAGGAGCATCTTTTGCTTAGTTTGTTTTGTTAGCAATGGGGCAGATTTGGTTCTAATTCTAGTAGAGCGGTAAGGTGCATGGTAGTCTAGAATTTGAAGAAAGTTAGTGTTGAAGTAGGTCACAGCCTCATCAAGTTCAAGATGTGTCAGTGGTGACCAGTCACATGCTTGCAATTCATTCAGGAAGATATCTGGATTTTCTTTGAGCGGAAACTTTTGACATTATGAGTAGTTGAGATATGGAGTTTTTGTCTAATAATGTAAGTTATCATATGGTCGCTGTTATTGTCGGGAAGGGGTCCTGGAGTATAATTGCCAGGGTGGTTATTAATAAGTATCCAGTCAAGAGTAGATTCTTTCCTGCTAGGTTTGCGGATGCTAGTAGGGGTGGTTATTAATTGAGAGAATCCAAAGAGATTTATGTGGTTAGTAGGGTTTTGGGAACTGCAGGTGAACCAGTCTATGTTGAAGTCACCCAGTACAATGGTCTCCTGGAGTAGTTGGGTGGAGAGGTAACTAAGTAAGTTTTCAAGAGTATTAGTATTGTTACCAGGGGGAAGATACATACAAATTAGGTAGATAGATTTGGAGTTGTTGATTTGGAGTTTGGTAGACAGCATTTCAGATTTGGTGTCTAATGATGGGAGCAAATTAAAGGGGGAAACTTGGAGATTAGATTTATAGAGTATGGCTATACCTCCACCTTTTTTGGTTTTGCGGTCACATCTAAGGATATTATAGCCTGGAGGGGTAATGTCCTGGTCTAGAGTAGATGGTTTTAGCCAAGTTTCTGTAAGACATAGAATATCAAATGAGTGCAAATCAAGGAGTGCATGCAGGTGGGAAATTTTATTGTGAATACTTCTAATATTAAGGTGAGCTATCAGGAGGGAGTTAGGTGCTTTAGCTAATGTAGAAATATTAGGTAAAGTTACATTGTCAAGGTTATTGCTATTGTCATTATTGGGGCCAGGGTTTGGATGAATATAACCATCTAGGAGGAAGTGACGCTGGGGATAGTGTTGAAATTTAAAGATTTTGTAGGAATTATTAAAATTCTTTTTGATAGTGCAGTAAGTCACATGGGTTGCTCTGTGGTATTTTGGTAGTATGTAGTTAGAGGTACAGGTTATGTCACTGTGGTTGAGGATGTAGATGAAAGAAGATGGTAAAGTTTGTTGGAAATTTTGGTTTTGTTCAAGTAGAGTAAGATTTTCAAAGAAGGTGAGTGAATAAGGTATGGTAGGAGAGGCTATTGCGGTAGTAAAGAGTAGTGTGTATGTGAAGATAGTTTTGTGTGTTTGGGACATAGTAGTAAGTAGATATGAGATAAGAGTAGCTTGTGTGAGTAGGTGTAGTGGAAAAGTAGGAGAGAATGTTTCAAGAGATTGAGCAGGGTATAAAATATGCAAAAAAGAAATTAGAGGATGTGGTATAGGAGGTAGATATGGGAAGTAGTTAGTGCAGAAGATGGTTAGGATAGGTAAGGGAGTAGTTCAAATGAGAGGTAATTAGAGCTAATTAGGAAAGAAACAGATAGAGGAGTGGCATAGTGATGAGGAGGTTTGTGATAGGTTGAGAAAATTAGGGGGAGTGTTTAGTAAAGTATAAGTCTAGGACCACTGGGGGTGGGTGAGAATTGGGGGTAGGATAGGGGAGCGGAGTGAGCCCACAGGGCAAATGGAGCAGGGCAGACTCAAGTAAGGTAAAAGCAGTGAGAAAAAACAACCAGTAAGGTAGAAGGTAAGAACAGGAGACAATAAGTGAAAAGGCAGAGATTGTGAGTGAGAGGAAAGGGGAAAGAAAAGAGAGGGGAAACCTGGGTGAGTAAGGTTTAATGAAGGAGTAGTGCAGGTGGAGAGGAGGGCTAAGTAAAGGGTTTATAAGGACTATGGAAGGAGATGGGTGCAAGGTTTAAACAGACTATGGGAGAAGATAGCAAAGGAGAAAAGTGCAACAGGCGTGAAAAGTTTAAAGTAAGAGGTAGGAAGAGAACTAAAGTGAAATTAGAGGTGGGTAAAGACTGCCATCTAGTAGCCAAAGTCTGTAACTACCCTGTAAAGAGATTGCAGCAGATGGATTTAAATAAAAAATAAAAAGTAATGGAGAAGGGAGAGGTTAGAGGGGTGTTAGAATAAAGGTTGGAGGCTGCAGTATCTTAGAGACAGACAGTGGAGTACATCAGTAGTAGTCAGGGGGGTAGGGGGTATGGCTGCTGGCAGATATGGCAGTTTAACTAGCACACCTAGGAGGTGTACTGGACTAGTATATACATATAGTAGATGAAGAAAAAAAAATACTTTGTGACATACAATCTTAGTTAATGTGGCTTTTAGTCCAAGGGTGTTTAGATTACCCAGGTGAGGAAGTACACAGGCAGGTTTAGGTAGGTGGATAGAGCTGGTCTTTGGATTCCAATTGGGCACAGCCGGGAGTGGAAAAAGTAAGTATAATAGGTTTGCACAGCTGGAGAGAAATAAAAATACAGTGAGAAGAAGGTTAAAATTAACACTGGATAAAGCAAGAGAGATGTTTCTTTAGCAGTACAGATTTAACAGGACTAAAAAACTTGATCAAATATTAATCATCAGCACCAGGAGTAGACAACATCAAATAATAGGTCAAAAGCTCTTGTTCAAAATTAAACATCAGCAACAGGATTAGAAAACAACAATGCATAGGTCAAAAGCACAGGAGCAATCACCTAATTGCATTCTAACTCTACTATCTGTAACACAGCAGCTGTACTTAGCTATTGAAATAGGATAAAACAATGTATAGCATTAATTATAAGCTAGAAACAGAGTTGTTTAACTAAAAGTGGAACCATTACAGTTAGAACATGGTAGCCAGAATTAAAAGAGCAATGAAAACAATCGGCTATCTTTCAGCAGTTACAGACAACTCGTTTGAAGTAGAGTTAGGTGAACAGTGAGGACAACTGATAAGCTCTATTACAGCATCGTGTAATGGACAAGCCTGTTTAATCACTAAATTTTAATGCTACTAAAAGTGTCAATCATGCTTCTACTATTTCAGATCCCAGGGTAGCAGTAAGACTTCATGTGAGGCCAATGGTTAGTATTTTACCTTCTTAATTAATTAATAGAGCCAGAACCTGCACCAAAATCCGATAATGTGAGCTACATAGGTATCCCAAACATGCCTAGCTGTTTGTAGTCACAAGGTATCTGGGAAATCAAACACTATAGCATCCAGGTAATTTAGTTATACTCTAGAATGCAGATATGCAATCTGGAAAAGTATTCTGTTAGCTCCTCTAGAATACACTTTCCTTCTCATTGCCACAGCAGCAAAGAATGTACATTTAACACTACAAGCAACTAATAACTGCACTTGCAAGTTTTTTGCTCTAATCCACAAAGGGATCACCACTGATGTATTCTATTCAAAGCAAGTTGACAAATGCAAAACAAAGCTACAGTTTGGTTGTCTTATACCCAAATCTTAAAATCATTAGCTTAGATTAATTCCCCCTTCAATCCTTATTCCAAATGACACATGACTTTTTTTAAAGGACTATCTGCAAAATGTGGTTCCCATTTACTAGTAGGTTCCATTCTTCTCTACCTGTTAAAACTTGAGCCTTTTCCATTTCTCATGAGGTTTCCTAATACCCAGATCCTCAAACTATCAGCTCATCTGCACCTTAGGAAGCTAAATAAAAATGCCTTGGAAAACCATATATCACGGATTGTAGCTTTTTTTTTTCATTACCCAGAAATGTTTGGATCTGTTAAAGGGAATTTGTGGGATCAATAAATGCACAATAATGTTCTGGAAGAGGAGTAATGTTTAAGGAAGGGCAGCAACTGAACCATTTATGTCATGTTGGACTGAATAGGTCTGAGTAGGTGATGTCATTATTAGTAAGTTCAAAGCAATGTTGAGTATTATGACTTAGGTTCCTAATACAGCAAAATGATTTGTAATTGTCTTTTGCTTTAAATGCTATCCTAAGGAATGCTCTAGTAGACTCAACAGCATTTTTCAAGTTTTAGTGTAGTTTGATCTGCTGTACACTTTAATGAGTTTTTTCTCATTGATTATTGAGCTTATTATTTATGTTGGTGGACCACAAAGGTGGAATCAAACCAGAGCCAATACCACGGAAAAGGAAATCAGCACAGTTTTAAAGTTAAAATCAAGCTGGTTTAATACTAGTTTAAACTACTATTAAACCAGCTTGTTTTTTTTAACTTTAAAACTTTACAACTGTGCTGATTTCCTTTTCTGTGGTAACTGCTCAGGTTTGTTCAAAGTTTGCTTGTTGGGTACCAGTTTGAGTTCTTTGGATGAACCACAAAGGTGTTTTTTAATTGATCATTCTAGTAAGATCTGGTTAGGACTGCAAATTCTATAAGTTTACCTAAGAGTCATAGAACGTCCTTGTGAAACTAGTAGCTGTGTCAATATCTGAGATGCTGCTGCTGAATTTTCAATTTTGAAACATAATAACAGAAACTAGTTGAATCTAGACTGTTTGATATCCCTAGAACACTAAAACCAGCTATCTTACATTAAGAGGGTCCCCTGCCCCCTTCTGGCAAAAGTGGGTAGCTTGGACCTCATCCAAGTTGGAGATTTCTGGAATAAAGGCTCAGTGAGGGGCTTTTGTATTGGAAGGCTGTGTAAGAGGTGTTTAAATTCATTTGTATTTAAGCACCACATTTGCATGGGTTTGTGCTCAGTTTAGCAGGGCTGCCCAGAGTTTGACATTCTAATCCATAAAGCTAAACAATAAATTTGAAGTACATCCAAGAAGATACAAGGTGTTTTGTGAAATCTTCTAAACATTAGCAGAATTTAATCGTTCTTCTTGCACTTGTCTACTGTTTTTCACTGAACTGTTGTATCATCTATACTGTTATTACTGCTCTGACTGTTTTTATTCTGCACCTGTGTTTTTATTCATCTGCCTTAAATAGCACAGGCTAGATCCAGACTTGCTGAATCTAGACTGTTTGATATACTAGAACACTAAAGCCAGCTATATTACATTAAGATGGTCCCCTGCACCCTTGTGGCAGAAGTGTTTAGCTCAGGACCTGTGTGTGCTTCAGATTACTGGAATAAAGGTTCACTGAGGGGCTTTTCTATTGGAAGACTGTGTTAGAGCTGTTTAAATATTAATTTCTAGCTAAGCACCACATTTGAGAATAGCTGCGCACCACACAACAGGGTCTAGCACTGCAGTGTACAGATGCAAATTTTCCCTAGATAACTGCTAGGGAACACCTCTTAATCTTCCCTGCTTCTTGTCACACAACACAGTTGTGCACTGGTGCCTGGTGAGCAACCCAGCTGTGCATTTTGAGGCATTGACATAGGTTTCAACTCCTAAACCTCTTCCCTGATTAACTGTCTTTACTAGTCCTACAGCAGAACCTGATCCTTCTATCCCACTCCCCACTATTTATTACAGAATATAACTGTCAGAATGGATGGACAGTTTCCACCATTTCTCCAACCAGCCTAATTGACATGGACATCCTAAGGCAATGTAGCAATTGCCTCATGTATACTGACAACCTCATCATCATCATCATCTTCTTTCAGCTGTTCCCATTAGGGGTCGCCACAGTGGATCATCTGTTTCCATTTCTTCCTGTCCTCTGCATCTTGCTCTGTCACACCAACCACCTGCATGTCCTCTCTCACCACATCCATAAACCTTATCTTAGGCCTTCCTCTTTTCCTGTAACCTGGTAGCTTCATCCTTAGCATCTTTTTCCCAATATACTCAGCATCCATCCTCAGCACATGTCCAAACCAACATAATCTTGCCTCTCTGGCTTTGTCTCCAAACCTTCCAACCTGGGCTGACCCTCTAATATACTTATTCCTAATCCTGCCCATCCTCGTCACACCCAGTGCAAATCTTAACATCTTTAACTCTGCCACGTCCAGCTTTAACACCTGCCTTTTTCTCAATGCCACTGTCTCCAACCCATATAACATAGCTGGTCTCACTACCCTCTTGTAGACCTTTCCCTTTCACTCTCACACGTACTCGTCTGTCACAAATCACTCCTGGCATTCTTCTCCACCCACTCCATCCTGCCTGTACTCTCTTCTTCACCTCTCTTCCACACTCACCGTTACTCTGAACTAGTGACCCCAAGTATTTAAACTCATCCACTTTCGCCACCTCTACTCTTTGCATCCTCACCATTCTTCTATCCTCCCTCTCATTCACACACATATATTCTGTCTTAGTCCTGCCGACCTTCATTCCTCTTCTCTCTAGAGCATATCTCCATCTCTCCAGGGTCTCCTCCACCTGTTCCCTACTCTCACTACAGATCACAATGTCATCTGCAAACATCATAGTCTATGGGGACTCCTGTCTGATCTCGTCTGTCAACCTGTCCATCACCATTGCAAATAAGAAAGGGCTCAAAGCTGATCCTTGATATAATCCCATGTCCATTTTAAACGCATCCGTCACTCCCACTGCAGACCTCACTGCTATCACACTACCCTCGTACATATCCTGTACCACTCTTACATACTTCTATGACACTCCCGACTTCCTCATATAATACCACAGCTCCTCTCTATGCACCCTGTCATATGCTTTCTCTAAGTCTACAAAAACACAATGCAACTCCTTCTGACCTTCTCTGTACTTCTCTATCAACACTCTCAGAGCAAACATCACAGCTGTGGTGTTCTTTCCCGGCATGAAACCATACTGCTGATCAATAACCATCACGTCCCTTCTTAACCTAGCTTCTACTACTCTTTCCCATAACTTTATGCTGTGACTGATTAATCCTTCTGTAGTTACTACAGCTCTGCACATCACCCTTATTCTTAAAACCTATTATTCCTAAAACATACAAACACAATATGTGAGAGATGTATCTATACTATGAATCTGGAATCAATTCTTTCTCACTAAATAACAAACCAGATATCAAACAGGTTGTCAGCACACATATTTCACCTCTTCCAAAAATGCAGCACACAACTCATAAACCTACATACACAGAGGTACTCACTAAAAATTTAGCAAATGAGTAGAACCTCATAAGTCACACAATACAATCCCAACAGAATCTACTACACATAAAAACACACGTATCAGTGTCCTACTCAATAAGCATCTCTGGCCAAACACCTCAAAACCAAATGTCTTGGTCATAGGTGACTCCATAGTGAAACACACAGATGTCCCCCTAACGAGGCTGGACAAGGTGAAGGTCACGGTCAGCTGCCTGTCAGGTGCCAGGATCTGCCATGTCATGCACGCACTCACCTCTGTCAACAACAAGAACGTTTTTGACTCTGTCATAGTCCATGTTAGGGTGAATGACTTGAGACATACCTCCCTGTACTATATGAAGAAAGACATGAATGAGCTTACAGATTATGTGTCTCAGGCAGGTATGTCCCTATCCATAAGCAGCTTTTTATCTTCACCCGGAATGATGCCTCAGTACAAACAAAAAATGATTGACTTCAACAATTGGCTTAGCTGCTGGTGCCAATCCAAGGGGATCCAGTATCTGTCAGCCTGCAACCATATGGTCGACAGACCATGCTACTTTGCCAGAGATGGTCTTAACCTGTCACCTCTTGGCTTTCGGTTACTGGCAAAGGTACCTGACTCCTCCATAGTGCAGTTTTAGGCAATGTCATAAGAACAAAATTCCCAATGTAAAAATATCCTTTATATACAAAATGAAGGTGATGCTGCTTAATGCTAGCAGTCTAAATCAAAAACTGCACTCACTGGAATCACTCGCTCTGGAAGATGCTAATGTCTCTGCAGTCATAGAGACATGGTTCAAGGTCACAGAGAGTATTCCAGCCATGCAAGACTACAACACCTTCCACACATTCAGACTGCAAAATGAACATGAAAGAACCAAAGGAGGAGGTGTAGCCATCTTTATTAAAGACAAATACACCTCAATATTGGTTAAACAGTACAACTACCTAGAGTTACTCCAAGTCCAACTAAATGTAGAAAAGACAACCCACCACATCATTGTTAGTTATAGGTCCCCCACCATGAGACATGAAAACCACACAGCCTACCTTGACCTACTTGAGTCACTCAGTACAGCCGGACACCTTGGTTATGGGTGCATTAACTATTCTTCCATTGAATGGGAAACATAATATAGGAGTACAAACATGCCTAAGATTCCTGGACTTTCATAACACCAATGCCCTGGAACAGATAGTCTGCACACCCAGAAGGGACTCTAATGTTCTCAAACTAGTACTCACTAACATGGGGGATTGCTGCACCACCCGATGTGTGGGATCCTCCCTGGTAAAGTCAGATTATAAATCTGTCTCTTTCTTAGTAACAATCATACCTGACCTCCCATCAGGAGCAAAAAGGTTGAAAAATTTATGTAAAGCAAACTATAGCCTCCTAAAAGTGATGACATAAATAGTTTCAACCCCCCTGTCAACATTGACAGCACTTAGGGGTGTACACAGATGCCCTGTATAAACACCTATACAAATGTATAAAATTCAGCCATACCAGAACAGATAAAAACAAGTTTCTCATGAAAAAACAAGCCACCCTGGTGGACATCTAGCATAAATAGCTTATACAACAAGAGAAAGAGAACGAACAAGAGGGAATGGTCTCTGCAGAGGAGGAACACTCTCCACAGTTTGAACAAGCAAATTATATATCTTGTAAAGTCATCCAAAGCTAATTACAAAACTAAATTAGCATCCCTAGCTAAGGATAATCACAAGCCATTCTTTATTTATGTTTGAAATCTAAAAGGGAAGGCCCAACTTTATGCCAAATTAATAGTGAATGGTACCACTCATACTGAACCTGAGGACATTGGAAACCTGCTAGCAGACAAGTTTGGTGAAAATTTCAACCCCCTGTCCCCACCAATCATACCGCAAATCATACCTGTCAGCAGTCCTCTACCTAGTATTTCCAAAGAGCAGGTCATAACTGCACTCTACAAGGCCAAATACACAGCTACTATGGGATCAGATAGCATGCCAGGCTGCTTACTAAATGATCTAAAACAGGAATTTATAGAACCACTTGTCACTCTCTTTAACCACAGTCTAAGTACTGGCTTCATTTCAGCTGAGTAGAAAACAGCAACTGTAATCTCCATGCACAAAATGGTCCCTTCAACTGACCCTGGGAACTATAGCCCATAAGCGTAAACAGTGTCATCTGTAAGGCCATGGAGAGAATCATCATGGACCTTACCAGCAAGCATATAGGAGACCTTCAAACTCTTTTCCTGAACGAGTTTGACTTTGTTAAGAGCACATCATGACTGTTAAACCTGGTGGACTTCTTTGAGAATGTCGCCAAAGCCCTGGTTGAAGGCAAAACAGTACATGCTGCCTATCTCAACTTAGCCAAGCCACACAATCCCCAATGCTGGCATCATTGAGAAACTCATCCAGTTGGGGATTAACCCATAGTTCATTAGATGGGCAGCAATCTGGCTCACTGACAGAACATATAGAGTCAAAGTTGGTGATTCCTCCTCTACCAACATTTGCTCCACAAGGATCTGTAATCTCCATCTTGTGACTTTTGGCTTCTTCCTGGTTAGGGGTCGCCACAGCGCAACTCCGGTCCACTAATGATTGGTAGAAGATTTTTACATGCCGAGTTACCAGCTCTGACGCACAACCTTCAACAAAGGTATGCCCCTTCACGCATGTCTCCACACAGAAGACGCTTTAGCTGAGAATCGAACGGACAACGTCTTGCTGTGAGTCGACAACGCTACCGCAGTACCACCACCGCAGTATATCTGTAATCACCATCTACTGTTTGGAATCTATTTCTCAGAAATCCAGGTGAAAATAGATGGCCTTTGACATACAAAGTTTGCTGATAACTGCAAACTGGATGCAATCATTGTATTCCCCAATGATGTTAACATACTACAAAATGAGCTTACACTGATAAATGACTGGTGCCAAAGCCAAGGACTTAAACTTAATGGAAGAAATGCATTTTCATCATCCCCTCCAGCAAAAGAGAATTCCCTGCAGATTGCAATATTAATAATATCTCCGTAAGTTCAAACCCAGTGGTGAGCGATCTGAAAATGCAAGTTGATAGCAACCTTAACTTTGATTATCATGTGTCCACAGTGGCAAGGAAGGCCTTCTTCATTGCTTATCTCATACGTAAGGACATAGCAACCAAAACTAAAGAGGTTATAACTCCCCTGTACTTGTCCCTCATCAAACCAATAATAGAGTGCAATGCTCCCTTCTGTATGCATCTCAGCAAACACATGCAGTAGCTGGAGACACCTCAGAGATTTCTAACCAAGAAAATTCAGGGCCTTCAACACATGACCTACACAGACAGACTGAAGGTCCTGTCACTGTACTGTGTATCATATAGACTGCTTAGAGGCGACTTGTGACTGGACTACAGAGCAGTCTTTGACACTTCCTTAATGGAAATTCTGCACATCTGCAAATCAAATGGGACAAGTCTCACTTGCACTTGGGATCTTAACCTAGCCTACGACATGCTGGAGAGACAGACTTATTAGCCCCCACTAAAAAGGTCTACATTAGGGAAATGATACGGACCATATATAGGTTGATTATTGGTTAATTGTGTGCTCAGATATACAGGAAATACAAGGATTTATGGTTATGGGAGGTTACAGGCAGAATCCCTGTTTGTCTGGAACAGACATCAGACAATCCTGGCAGAAGTGTAACTAACAGGAGGAGCCAAAGATATGCAGTTAGAGGCCGTACAGAGGCCAATTTAAGGAGGGAAATACTTAAGCAAGGTAAAGAATGCATGTATGCCTGGAGCTTGAGAGACTTCTATACTTTTCTGGTGATACAATGGTGAAGTAAAGAAGGCAGCTAGAGGGAGAACAGTGTTCCTAACAAATATACTTCAAAGAATTCTTATGATGTGCAACTGTTTCCTAGTAATGGATTTCAACACAGTCCTGCAGCTCACTTTTACTGTGTATTTCAATAAAGTATTTTTATGATTTTATCTTAGTTGGAGAACCAAGGTAATATCTTCATCCCTTATAATATGATTCTTACACCTTCTGAGTATAAATACTGTAGATTACTAGGTTAAGAAATTCAGTACATATTAAAGTACATTAAGTCCTCCAGACATCAGTATATTGTAAGGCCAATTTATAACCCCCCGGATTTACTATTCTTCCATGCAGGACTAGCTTAGTCCTGCAGAGAAGCATCCGTTTAGGAGCAGGATGGCACCTGTCATGTCTGGGATTAGAACTCCTACCTAACTAGTTTATTACACTACAGCACTATGCAGTTATAGGACATGCCACAGAGATTACTGGAGTACTCCTTCCCCAAAGGTGTATTTCACAGTGAATGACATCAGCATGATTGCCAAAGTAGGGCATTTGAATTGTAATGAGTGTGACTAGACTAAAATGCATTGCTCCCTACACAGACATAGAAACAACACAAAACATCCACAACTGCCACATGTGGGAATAGAACTCCTACCAGGGTTCTATATCACACTACAGCATGAAGCTGTTATAGGACGCACCATGGGAATAACTGGAGTACTTCTTCCCCAAAGGTGTATTTCACAGTGAATGACATCAGCAGGATTGCCAAAGTAGGGCATTTGAATTGTAGTGAGTGTGACTAGCCTAAAATGCATTTCTCCTTACACAGACATAGAAACACACACAAAACATCCACAACTGCCATGTGTGGGAATAGAACCCCTACCAGCATTCTATATCACACTACAGCATGCCGCTGTTATAAGACGCACCACAGAGATAACTGGAGCACTCCTTCCCCAAAGGTGTATTTCACAGTGAATGACATCAGCAGCATTGCCAAAGTAGGGCATTTGAATTGTAGTGAGTGTGACTAGCCTAAAATGCATTGCTCCCTACACAGACACAGAAACACACAAAAAACACCCACAACTGCCATGTGTGAGAATAGGACCCCTGGAACAAAAAGATCTGAGGGTGGTATGCCACTGAGTAGAGCTGGAGTTTCTTTAACCGGGCAGCATATGGCATCTGTTTGAGCCCTTTGATCCTCTTGGTGAGGTACTTTTGGGGTCTTTCCAGTTGCTGCAGGTTTCTGGTAAGGTACATCCCAAAAGGGGCATTGTACTCAATTATGGGCCTGATGAGGGATGAGTAAAGAGGCACGATGACCTCCCCTGATCTAGATGTGAATCCCTTCATGATTAGGTGGGCTATATAAAATGTTCTTCTAACCACTTTGGCCACGTGGTTGTCAAATGAGAGATTGCCATCAACTTGGGTCCCCAGGTCCCTAATTACTTCTTCTGTACTTAATGGATTACCACCTATGTGGTAATTTGTGGGCACTTTGTTTTTGCCAAAGGGGATGACTATACACTTTTTGGCATTTAGCTTGAGGCCATGGCTCTGGCACCAGTTGTCTGTTTCTATGAGGCCCTTTTGGAGGATGCTTGTGTTGGCTGGAGAGTCAATTATGGTGCCCAGTTTGCAGTCATATGTGAACTTGGTCAGCCACAGTCCTTCCGTGTTGGCCTGTACCTCCGAGAAATATATACTGAACAAGAGAGGTCCCAGGACTGAGCCTTGTGGGACGCCACTTGTAACTGGTTTGGAGTCTGACATGGCTCCAGCAATTCTAACCATGTGGGTTCTGTCCTTGAGCTAGTTTGCAACCCATCTAGTGCCATAGGGGTTTATATTTAAGCTGGTGAGCTTATCTATAATGACCGAGTGGGGTATTGTATCGAAGGCTTTTGCGAGGTCCAGGTAGGCTGTGTGGACCACCTTTCCCTCGTCAATGGACTTGATGACTGTTTCAAAGAAATCGACCAGGTTTAAGAGGCAGGATCTGCCCTTAACAAAGCCGAACTGGGTAGGATCCAGTGTCTGTAGGTCCCCAATATCTTTATTTATGAGGTCCATGATGATCCTTTCCATAGCTTTGCAGACCAAGCTAGTCAGGCTTATGGGGCGATAGTTTCCAGGATCCGTTGAGGCACCACCTTTGTGGAGAGGGACCACTGTTGCTGTAAGCCACTCTTTGGGTACATATCTTGTAGTAAGGCTGAGATGGAACAGTAGTTTTATGTTTGGGTTTAGCTCTTCTTGGAGTTCATATAGGACGCAGCCTGGGACACCGTCTGGTCCCACTGATGCTGTGTTTTTTGCTTTGGAGAGGACGGCTCTTACCTGAGCATCTGAGATGTCTGGGGGGCAGCACTCTGCTGGGATAGATATTTGCCCTTTTGGTGGGGAGGGGGGGGGTAGAAGTTTGCGCTGAACCTGCCAGCTAGGATGTTGGCAATGTCTGTGGGTTCGATGTATTTTTTGTCATTTTGGACTAATTCTGAGCATATCTGGGAATTCCTACCCAGGTTCCTAACATAAATAAAGAAAGCCTTGTGATTATCCTTAGTGTCCTGTGCAATTTTTCTCTCGAAGCTGGCCTTAGACGATTTTATGAGTGCCCGTAGTTTTTTGCCAATACTGATCAGAGATGCCTTCCCTTTTTGGGATTTTGCTCTATCATGTAGTAGCTTCCTCCTTCTATTGTATAGTTTGTTTATGGCTGGGTTCCACCAGACAGGACGTCTGCCTTTGGAGGATTGGGTCTTGGTTTTATTTGGGATTGCAAGATCCATGCATTCCTGAAGGTGTTCATAGAATGCGTTTATAAAGGATGCTGCAGTCTGGGCCGTATTTTCCACAGGCCTGGGGGCTTTGAAGGATTCCACCTCGGTTTTGAGGAGTGTGAAATTTGCTTTAGAAAAGTTTTTCACTTTGGTTTTCTGGGCAGGGGGTGGGGTCGGGATGTGAATATCCAGTGAGATTAGTTTATGGTCTGATCTTACCAGTGAGGGATACACTTCTGGTCTGGAGCATAGAGTCCCCATGTTGGTGATGATCAGGTCCAGTATATTTTCCCCTCTTGTGGGAGTGGTAACAAGTTGTTCCATAGCATTTGAGTTTATAAATTCTAGGAACCTTTGGGCTAGGTTGTTGGAGCTAGAGTAATGATCCCAGTCTATGTTTGGGTAGTTGAAGTCACCCAATATAATGGTGTTTGGAGAGACCTTCATATTTTCCAGTGTTCTCAGGAAGGCCAAGTGGGGATCCAGGGTTTGGGAGGGTGGTCTGTAGCAGGCTATAAACTGGAAGGCAGTTTTACCCACTGTTAGTTGCACATGGATAGTCTGTGATGCTTCGTGCTGTGCCACCAACCTGGAGGTGTGGGTATCTTTGACGAATATTGATACTCCCCCTCCTTTTGTGGTTCGGTCCAAGTTTTGGGGCCGAAAAGCATGGTATGAGGTATAACCTGTTAGTGCTGGGGTGCTCTCAGGAGCCTTGAACCAGGTTTCTGTTACTGCACAGATATCAATGCTCTCCATGCTAAGGAGTGTTTCGAGTGCATGCATCTTGAGGTTTAGACTTCTGGCATTGAGTAGCATTACTCTTAGTTTCTTATCCCTTGTGATACCTATGGAGGTGGGTTTGTCTTTTGAGCCTTGCCTACAAAAGGCACTATGGGGGTAGCAAGAGCCTTTGCCAATATCCGAAAGCCCAGGGGTGATAGGTGCAAGCCATCCCTAGCGAAGCATCTTGGCTTATACAGCATGTCATCCCAGGCTGACAGGCATTGGATCCCCTTTGAATGACACCAATACATAAGCCAATTGTTGAAATTGATTATCTTGTCTTCATATTGTGGCATCATTCTTGGTGAGGGTAAGATGCTACTCAAGGTCAGGGTCATACCGGCCTGGGCTACATGCTCAGAGAGCTCTTCTATGTCTCTTTTCATTTAGTCCAGGGAGGTACGTCTCAGGTCATTCACACCAGCATGGACAATGACTGAGTCATAGTTGTACTTGCCTTGGAGTGACCTGAGTGCTTGTGTTATGTGGTGGATTCTAGCGCCCGACAGGCAGCTCACCATGACCTTCTCCTTGTTCAGCCTGGTGAGCAGGATGTCAGTGTGCCTGACGATAGAGTCACCTATTACAAGTGTATCAGGTGTGTTGTTTAGCCTTAAAGGCTGTGACTGTTCGGCACACTGGCTTTGTGAGCTATGTGTTGCACGTGTTTTGTTTTGGGGTAGCAGTTGCTTGGGTGTCTGCTTTGGAGGTCTATGCTGCTTAGGCAGATTTTTATTTAGAGCCTCCAAGTATGTTTTTGTGTGTTTATGTGTTTGGTTTGCTGTCGTGGTAGGTCTATGTGAGACTGAAATTGTAGTCAGTGTGGTTTCCTTCTCCTCCTGACTGGTTACGCCAGTAGTGAGTTGAGAGAGCTTAGCCTCCAGTTTGGCTATATGGTTGCATCTCTCACATGTGTTGGAATTTGTTGGGAGGAGGAGAGGGTTGTCTGTGTACATGAGGCAGTTGTAACATTGCCTCAAGATTCCCAGATTCACCAGCTGGACCGGAGAGGAGATTGACAACTGACCTTTGGACATGCTAGAATAGTATTGGGAATTCCTTTATAATTGAAAAAATAGGGCCAATGGGGAACAAGGTACTCAAGGGGAGTTTGTGAGGGTGTAGTGCTTTTAATTTTTTAGTGCTGACTTAGTGAACAAGTGTCAGGTAACTTAAATGCAATGTGTTACAGGTAACTTAAATACAAAAACGACAAACAGTAACTTTCTTTCAAGTGAAACAAGGAAATAAGTACAGTAAGTAATGCAGATTTCACTAGGGATCCACAGAAGCGCTGAAAAGCCGCGTTTTAGGTGAAATTAGCCTTTCAGGGAAATAAGCAAACAAACAACAAGCATACAAACAAAGCTAGATTAAGCAGGCCTGGATATAGTCTATGCTACAGCAAACAAGGTGTACCAATTTCAGTAAGAAACAGTTCAAATATGCAGGCACTATAAGCCTCTAACCAGAAATTCCCAGCTCAGAAGGGCAGAGTCCAGCCTCTCCTCCCACAAGAGTGCAGACCACGAACCTTCTTAATGTAAAATAACTGGCCTGAAGCCCAAGTGCTTAAACTAAAAGGCTTAGAATGAGTTACACCAAGCAGTCATAAATACAATTGAGTACTTTTAAAATGACGCAAAAGCAAAATAAAGTAGGAAGAAACACAAATACAGTAAAAGCAGATACATTTTTATTTTTTTTTAAAGTGGAAAGAGAGAAAGGAAAGAGAGAAAGGAGTAGCAGAAACTAAGCTGATTGGCCTTCTCAAATGTTCTCCCTGTAGGTTATGCCATCCTGGAGGGGTAGCTGCAGACACTTGCTGCTGGGTCTGTGTATCCAGTTCAGCACCTTGGTACAGTGCTGACAGAGGATCCCATACTTGTACATCCATCAGCATGACAGTATGGCCTTATATTGCTATCGCAATATCTCACAGCTGTATAGATTTGCACAGGTTACCCAGAAGCAGGGGCCATGAGTTAGGACGTTACCTCTGTTGTGGTGTTTGGGCAGGTATGTAGCCACCCATTTATGCATTTCCAGCAAGGGATAGTGTGTGCACACAGCTTTGTGTCGGACCTTGCACATTCCATGCTGACCACTCTTACACAATATGAAACACACACCAACCTAACACAGACATACCTCCATATTGTGCAGATGCTACAATCTATCCTGCTACCTTGGCCACCTCTGTGCATCTGTGCTCCACTGGTATTATACCTCACATACATGTTACTACATTTCTACATAGCATTGTGGGGGGGGGCACACCTGACTGTTACGACCTGTGTACATCGGATTGGGGGGCACACCAGACCATTACTACATTTCTAAATAGGTTTGAGGGGGGCACACCTGACTGTTACTACATTTCTAAGTAGTGTTGGGGGGTGCACACCTGACTGTGTCTACATTCCTACATAGGATTGTGGGAGGGGGGCACACCTGACTGTTCCTACATTTCTACGCTGGGTTGGGGGAAAGGGCACACCTGACTGTTCCTATATTTCTACATAGGATTGTGGGGGGACAAACCTAACTGTTTCTACATTTCTACACAGGATTGGGGTGGGCACACCTGACTATTTCTACATTTCTTCACAGGATTGGGGGGGCACATCTGACTGTTTCTACATTTCTACACAGAATTTGGGGGGCACACCTGACTGTTACTACATTTCTACACAGGACTGTGGGGGGGCACACCTGACTGTTATTACATTTTTACACAGGATTGGTTGGGGCACACCTGACTGTTTTTACATTTCTACTTAGGATGGGGGTGGGGGCAGACCTGACACTTGTACACATTTGGCATGACTGTACTGGTATGTCAGGTACTCCATTTCTTTCTGTATTCTAACCTATCATGCTGACTAGAGGCATATCAGTGTACTACAGGTCTTAGCTTTGATTGACCTACATATTAGTTTCTGACTTTCTACCCTTCAGAACTAACATCCCACTGCCTGACCTGTCTTTCTGTGTAGGCCTGGAGGGGTGTTACCCATAGGCATCATTCAGGGGCCATAGCACAGGCTCTGTTTGTGTACACCTGCCCTGCTGTGCTGGCTGAGACTGTTTTTGGGTATGGGAACCTTCCTGACTAGCATGTGTGAGTCATATGGACACACACACATAGCCCAGCACATTTTCTGCAGTGGGTTGTATCGCCTTGTGTAGTACTGCTACTATGGTGACACCAGTATTTGTTACAGATCTCATGGTGCCACTGTAGGTGTCTACTATCTGCTGGCATACCATTCGGCCACCCGATTCTCTTGCATGCTCACATCCATACCATAGATACAGGTAAAAACATAGTCTACTCTATTTGGAAATTGGTAGGTTGAGTGACTTACCTTGTGGGTGTCCCAGTATTGAGGGTGTTGCTGCAGGACTGTCTATGTCAGATGCACATAGTACACTCCCTACACATAGTTGAGCAAAGGTAGTGTCATGTTTGGCATCCCTTTTACTGTATGTAAGAGTCAGAGAGCGGTGTTATTCCCTGGGTCCCTCCTGTGTCAGTGTATGTGCTATGCGTTGCCTCTTTGCCAAGGCCAGGGCATACTGGGCACTCCTCCTTCAGCCTACTGGGACAGGCTCAGGTTGTTCCTCCTCTGCGTCACTCTGTGCCTGTGCAGGCCTTGGCAATGTGGGGGGCTGTGTGGGCCTGCCCCATGCTGTTCCTGCTGCAGCTGTTTCCGCAGGATCATATTGTGAAGCATGGCACATAAGATGACAATTTGGGTACATGTAGCTGGTGAGTACTGCAAGGCTCCACCGGATGTGTCCAGGCACTGGAACTGTGGATTGAGCATCCAACACACACGCTCTAGTATAATTCTGGCCTGTGCATGTGCTTCTTTATGGAGTTCTTGTTTGGGTGTGTGTGCATTTCTGATGGGTGTCATCAGCCATGGCTCCAGTGCGTATCCAGCATCCCCCACTAGGTAACCATAAGGGATGTCCCCATTGGCAAATCTGTGGTATAGCTGTGTTAGATGCCAGATGTGGGAATCATGATAGCTTCCAGGGCAGCCAGCTCACACATCCATTATTATGCCCTGGGCATCGCACATGACCTGGAGTTGATGGAGGGGAAGGCTTTGCGGTTGATGTAGACCCTACCCCTCTCACCAGGTGGTGCTTTGATGCATATGTGTGTGCAGTCTATAGCACCCACTACCTCAGGGTATTCTGCTATTTGGTGGAACAGTTTCATATTGCTGGCCAACGCCTCACGGGTGTTCGGGAAATATATGTGCTCACCGGCATGTGCTGACATAGCATCCAGGAACTGGTGGAGTACCCTGGATGCTGATGCCTGTGAGATCCCCATCATATCCTAGTTGGCCTTTGGAAGGTACCTGTAGCTAGTATTCTTAGGCCTACACATACCTTGGTATCCACTGGGATGGGTTCCCCTCTGTTAGTTCTGTGTGTCAGGTATGGCCAGCACAGCGCAACAATTTGCTGTAGGAGGTCCCTGTCCACCCTATAGTGGTTACCCTGGGTCTATACACTCTTCTCTATCTCCTCACTGTGGGTTGGTCGACAACATTCACATCCTCACCACCCTCAGCCTCTTCCACAAGTTGTTGTATGATAGCTATTGTAGCCACTATCATTTTATTGTTTTGTTTGTTAAAACTTCCCCGCTTGTTTACACTGGTGGTGTAGAGTATGGAAAAAAACAGAGGGGAAGGTGCTTGCATAGTTTATAGTAGTGTTCTGGGCTGGGCTGGTCTGCTGCCTGTGTAATTGGCTGATTCTGATACATTTCACCTGCCAGCTATGCTAGTTCTCCTATTTTACCTTCCTACTGCTGTTTTCCCTTCCCATTGCCTTCTTGTTTAAGCCCTGGGATGCACCGCGCAAACACAGTGCTCAAATATGCACCGAGCTGCTATTTCATGGTTTACTTTTTTTTTTTTCTTTAAAACCCAGTGCGGGGAGCTCACACCCACTTAGGCAATGTAAAGAGTGCTAGCACCCTCAGACACACACCCTTGCCTAGTTGTGCTAAGCTAGGAGGAAACCTGAGCCACAGGGCTCCAATCTGCTTACAGTATGCCTGACACCCCCCCCCATGATGTCAGCTAACTCCTAGGCTTACACCAATCTATTCCTGTTCTTACACTGTTGGGACCTGACTAGCATGCAGGGGAAATCTGGGATTCACTATCATTCCCCTCATTTGCATAGGATTGCCTACTAATGCATAGTTACATGTCTCACACTGAGCCTCCCCCCTTAGCAACCACTATTCACTGGCCATGTTGTCTTCTGTCTGCCATTGACTATAAGAGATCGGCTAAAAAAAATGAAAAGTTGATTTTTTTCAACTATTTTCCATGCCAATGGCCTTATACTTGACCATTAGCATGCTTTCTAAATGATATCCACCCTTTATCTGGAGCTGTCGTGACTCCATTTTGGAATTTGCAGCTTCTTAGATTGCAAATTCACCTCATTTACATGGATTTCTCCTGCAAATGGGGTAATTTGAATACAGGGCCTGAGTTCATGCAGGACTAGTGCAGGAGCACTCATGCACATCCCTACAGGTTATTCCTAGATCGCACGACAGACATATTGCCTGCTGGAGCTCCTGCACAAATCCTGCACACCGTGCAAGGCTGTCAGAATCCGGTGGAATGTCAACATTTGAATTTCCTCAAAATGCAATGAGTCAATTCAAAATACTAAACAGTATAGTAATGTACTAGTGACTGTGAATAAATTAGGCAGTAGTTATGCTAGGAAATCATCTCTTTTCCTACAGAACAACAGCCTCTACTATGCAATAGGTTTTAGAGAATGCAAGAGTTGAAATACAAGTTTGTGATCAAGAATAATGAGGAAGGGGGCCAGTTAATCAGCATAACAAACAAATCCTCAAGATGCAGAAATGTATAAACCGGAAAGAGTCAAATCTTAATAGGCAGACCTGGATACTAAATGAGAAGGACTTAATAGCACAAGTATGAATAATATTTAGATACACAGAGGGGTTCCCAAAGGGAGTGGGACTGCATCAGAGTTCAGCTCTGAGCTGTTGCTGTTTAAACTGGTAATGAACTAAGTTAGCAAACAGGTAAAAGGGGACACAGCAACAAAGTTGCTGTATTCAGATGATGGGGTATTACAGGCAGACTGAACAAGAACTCGTGCAAATGATAGGGGAATTGACTGCAAAACTGAAGGCACACAAACTGCAACTGAGTACTGGTAAGGCAGTTGTAATGGAAGGAAATTGGGCAAATCAGAAGAAGATTCATTGTTTTTTTTGACATAGAAGGGAAGATAGAGTAAGAGGTTAACTGCTTCATGTATGTGGGAGTAGTGACTGAGGAGAAGGGAAGTCTGAATGTTGGGGTCCAGTTGAAGGATCTGAGGTGTTGCAGTGAACTGGCACAAAATATCAGGGACAGACTGTGCCAAAAAGTGTCAAAGAAAATGAAAATTAAGGGGAAGAAAACAATGACTGAACCAGAGCTTTTGCACTGCAGAAACCTTGGCAGTGAAGGCAGACCAGCTAAGGGAGCTGGTGGTGACAGAGATGAATTAGCAGAGATGGGTAGTAGGATATACACTGTGGAGAGGCAAAGAAATGAGGATATCAGAGCAGAAGCCAAAATAAACTCATGTAAGCACACACTTGATGTTTGGTTGCATGTCCAGGAAAGCAGAAGACAATTTGTAAAGAAGATTTTGGAAACAGAAATACTGTAACAGGAAATAAGTATATCCAGCCAAGAGATGGAGGAATTGTGTGAGATAAGAGCAAAGACAGTCAAGTATGACTGTCAAAAAAGGTATGGTAGTTGCTCTGAATCAACAGAGGTGACAACAATTTCTGATACCCACACTGCATGTAACAAATGGCAAAATGGGGATGATGATGGTCATGATGCCTTCACCTTGGTGAGTGAATCCATGTTACTCTTGTACTCTGTTAATCTAGCACTACACTATTTCAAATCATTTCCTTCAGCAAAAATTCTGAGTATGCCCCATGGATAATTTTATCACATTGCCAATAGTGTATCATAACACACTGACAAGGGTATACCTTACTGAAAATGTTTAATAATATTTAGGTATATTAAAATAGACAATAATATACATATGTTGGCTGTCTGCATTATCAGTTTATATTATTACTTTTTACATTTTGTTTAAACATATGTTTTATTTTCATATTACTGCACGGAGAGTAGGTCGTATTAGAGGTCAACGGTCTTTTCTTACATCCTGAGCATAGAGGCATAGTTGAAAAGAGAATATATGCAGAGGTTATTTTTAATTAACATTTTTTTAACATTTAAGCTCACTGATATAGACCTCTTCTATAGCAAGCTATGAGCAATGTCTTAGTATGTGACTTGTTCAGAGTCTCACAGAAGATAAATAGAGTCTGGGGGAATCAAACATTGTCACTACCCGATGATGGTCCAGAAGCAATGCATTACCTAAAAAGTACGAAGCATTTTGTAAGATAAGTTGTGTGCATTCATTGTGTTGCTAAGTAAGTAAACTTTTAAATGATATAGACACACTAATAAATGTGAATGGAATTCACATTTCCCTTCTTTGTTTTTTTAGAAATGCTGACCTTCCTTGTGAGATATTTAAAAAAAAAGTTAACTAGTGCTATTACATCTTCTCTCTTTTTTTATAATAGTGTAAATCCTCTGTAGCCTAGTTTCCATACACAGCTTTAATTTCCGGAAGTCTTTTAGAATTTATTACTTGTGAAATAACTAGGATCAGCCCCCATATTCTGGAGATGGCTTGTGGTTGGATATTTTGGAATACTGCGAAGAAGTGCTCATTTAATATCCCTGCTTTTTAAATCTCCTCTTTTACTTAACTCCTGTCATTGTCATTATTTAATATCTTAAATTGCAAAATGGGGTCATAAATATTTGCTGAGATAAAAATCTGATGATGTATATTATATAATGAAAGTTTATTAGTAGGTATTTAATGGCCCACTTGCTTGCCAACCATTAGGTCATTATTCAGGATACCTCTCAACCCATAGACATTGAAAATAGGAACAAAAACCCTTGAAAAATACGAGCACTTTGCTTAAAATCTGGACATATAATTAGCTTAAAATTTGAATACAAATAGCAAAAACATTACTCCTTCCAGTAGGAAAATGGGATACAACTCAAAAATAAGTTTAAAAAACACAGTGCTAGCACAGATGGAAAAGTATAAGCACATTGTTAAAGGAACAGTGTATGCTCTGACATTTTAATGAAGTATACTGCAAAATTCTACTGTGTGCATCCTTTTTCTTTAAATTATTGCTCCCACTAGCATAGTGATCATGTAAAATGGTTTGCTGTGTACTACACAGCATAAAAAATAATGAATGATGAGAGAGGATTAAGAAAACTGTAAGAAGGGGGAAATCAAGCCTGAAAATGGGGACATACCTCAAAAACAGGCACATCACGTGGAGGAGAAAATCTGTTCCGAGACAAGCAGCTTTCCTTTAAAACATCAATAATTATGAGGTCTGTTAGTCAGCTGGCCCCACTCTGACTGAGAAAGGTCATCATTTAGGCAATGACAGACTACCTGTGTCACTTTGTGCCAATTCACTGCAGCACCTGTGATTCTTCAGCTAGACCATGACATTCAGACTTCCCTTCTCTTTAATCTACTCCCACATACCTGAAGCAGTTAACCAATTCCATTATATTCCCTTTTCTGTAATTTTTTTTTTGCATTTTCTGCTCTAATCCTACTGCACATGCACAGGAATATAGCCAGGGTTACATCTAAAATGGGCATCAGCAAAGGAGTGCCCTCACTTCTACAAGTGAGCCTTGAAGACAGTTCTGCCTTGCCTTGACAGCAATATTTCCATAGGGTATATATTCTCCATTGTGAATTCAACCATGAGAATGTGCAGCATTCAGTCAGACATCTTCTGCCCAAGCAGAGGAGTGCCAGCAAAGGCACACCTCCCTTCTGTTTCCCCTGGCAGCTCCAGCAGGTGTCTTAGCCATTCATAAACATTGGGTCACCTGTGTAGTAGTCAAGGCTTCATCCCCTTTATTCTTATACAGTAAGAAAATGCTGCAACCTACAGAAAGACAATGGGGTAAAACCTGTTGTATTGTGTCAGAAGTCACTAGGTGGATTGAAACATGGAGTTGTGCATCTCTTGATAAACCAGACTGATCCACTTGCCTTTTTTTTTTTTTTTTTTTTTTTTGTAATGACAGAAGTTCATATAAGCACTAGGATTAAAAAGCATAACCCCACATAGCTATTATGTACCCTGTTTCAAAAATAAGGCTCCTGTCAGTTATGAGGTTGCATAAGCTAACAGGAGGAGCCATATGCTTTTTTTTTTTTGTATAAACATCATTATTGAATTATCACTTGTGACAAAGGCAGATTTACATTTATGCAAAAGTAATCAAGCTGCATTAACAAATTAACATTAACAGACATTATACTTCACTTATATTGCTATATATTATATAACCTAAGCAGCATTACATAAATTATTCATTTCCAGAGCCCTTTTTTAAATAAGAAAAATCATTATTAAACCAGCACTTATGATATAAGCGATCATACATTTATGCAAATAAAAAAGAACTGCACCGACACAATCCTAGTTGCAAGCATTTTACATCACAAACCATGCTGACACACTCCCAGTTACAAACATTATACATCACTTATAATCTACCCAATCATTTTCAGTCAAACATTACATTGCTCATTTAAGTCCTGCCGTCTTTTAAACCTCATTTCTCCACTGTATTGTTCCCACAATTCCCATTTTTTTCCTTTGTAGTTTGATCCTACCCTTTTCCAAAGATATCAGTTTCAGTTGTTTTATCTCTCTTACTATATTTAGTAATTCCAATATAGCTGGATTAGATTTTGATTTCCATTTTTTAGTAATTGCTTTTTTGAAAGCCGCCATAATTACAGACAGCAGAGCCTAATCATGTCTAGGTAATTCCACTTCTGTATAATAGCTCAGAAAACTTATATTCCTAGTCACACCAATCCACCAATCCAGCATCTCTCATAGTTTATCCCGCAGGGAATCCTTAAACTCTGCCAACCCACCTACTACCAGAAAATATCTTCCCAAGTACCTGTTTCTTCCCTGTCACACCTCCAACATTTGTTGTCTACCCGAGGAAAAATTCTCTGGACTCTATTGCAGTGCAAAAAGTATCTGTGTAATCATTTCCAAGCAAAAACCCTAAATCTTGTAGATTTTGTTGCATATTTGGGAGACATACATATATCCTCCTATTGTTTCTTTGTGAATTGTTTATCCAGTCTGTCTTCCCAATCCTTTCTAACCTCCTCTGATTGATTCTTAAACTTATCATGCAATATTTTAAATACTCTATTAATTATTCATATTTTTAACGGCAGTTCCTGTTCTAGACTACTAAAAACTCTACCAGTGCTGGTCTTTCATTTAGGACCCCCTATTTCTTTCTCTTTGCCTATACTCTGATATCAATCCTTGATAGGGAAGGCAATCTATAAACTACAGTCCAAATAAATCCTTGGCCTCTTTCCATTCTATTACCTTTCCTTCTCTAGTTATTTGCTCCCAATACCTTGGTTCTTTTTTTCTCCAATTCCAATTTTCTCCAATAAATTCCTTCTTACCTATTGTCTATATGCCTAATTGCAGTCATCCCTATTGGCAGATTCTCCTTTCTCCATTCCCATGTTGCCTTAGTTCTTAGAATACTTTCTGTTACTTTATAGGTATAATATTCTGCATGATTATCGTTATTCTCTTTAAGGACCTGCATCCAGAATCCCAACGCTCTTTATTTCTTGAGCTTCCCCTCTGTTTCAACATCATCCCTTTTCACATTTTCAGCTTGTGCTATGCATAGAAACCTTAAATGTATAGCTCTGAAATAGGCTTTCAAATTGGGAAATCACAATCCGCCTGTTGTACTGGAAGAATCAGCTTATCCCACTTGACTCTAGCTGTCTTCCCCTCCCAGATAAAGTCTTTCAGCTCTTTACTAATTGCTATCCAAACCAAGAATTATGCTCACTACACTACTGCAATTGCAATTACTTGTGTTGAAATCCAGTATAAAAATTCTAAATAACAGAGTATCCCTTCAAAGAAAATTGGGCCATTGTGGCATATTGCCAGCTTCACTTTTCTGAAGATGTTGGTAATGTAAGCAGTTACCTGCAGTATATGTCCCCCATATGCAGATGATCTCCAGGATTGAGGAATTGCTGGTGGTGTTGGCTTACCTCTCCAGTACATCTCTTTATGAGGAACTTTTCTCATTTTGCATCTTAAAAAAATCTATACTCTTTACAGTCCAATACTGAAAGGGTGTGTTGCACATTCAGTGTTAAGAATTTTTTTAACCAATAACCATAGTAAATAATACTGAATTATTTTATTTTATCAAAAGACCT
Source organism: Protopterus annectens (assembly GCF_019279795.1). NCBI lineage: Eukaryota > Metazoa > Chordata > Ceratodontiformes > Protopteridae > Protopterus > Protopterus annectens. The sequence goes on from NC_056726.1 coordinate 1,658,888,783, forward strand.
TTTTATAATTATAAACACCTTTCAACCATCATGTGAGCATTTTAGTTCACATTGTCAATAAACTGTTAGCATGTGTTCTACATTTTTTCCACTTGTTCCTCATTATGAGAGGCAATGTTCGCACATTTTGGGGATGGAAGGTTGATATCTACAGTATGGGTGTGTACTAGATATCTGAGAAGTAGTGTGTTTTGTGATTTCTTCCTATTTTATGATAGGAACCACTCAAAGCATACTTTTATGGAAAAAATAAATATTGCACATTGCCTCCTTAGAGCAATCCTCAGCATGCCTTCCATGTTACTTGAGATGTGAATATGCAATTATGACATACTATTTACCATTTGTGTATGCATTGGTATGTCTGATGTACAGATAGTGATGTGCTGAAGATAACTACGGGGATTTGCAGCTCTGCGTCTGTGTCAAAACTGTTGCTGTAGACAGACAAAATGCCTGAAGTACCAGAGCTGACCTGCATGTAGAGCAGTACCAAAGGCCAGCAATGGATGAATGTTATGCATAAATAGTGGATTTGTATTATGCCACAAATAGGGAATCAGGTTCATTAACATAGACTGTTACTGAATCTCATTACCTGCTTTTCTCATAATGCATGCAATATAAAGTTGAGGTATTGATGAAGCATCAAGGACTGCCTTCAAGATACAGGAGGTATCGCTCGTCTGGTCAGGATAAAACAGATGAACAGTTGTGGGTTCAGTTCAAGCAGCTTTATTATATACAGACACATCAGGATTGAGGCTTAGTAACTTAAACTTAAATAAACTTATAAACAGATTGACTACTGCACTCATACATGTTAACACTCTGGCTCTTCTCTTAAAATGGCACTGCTGTCTGCGCGCACTCTCGCTTTATATGCACGTGCCCTCACTTTGAAATGCTTCTTAAAGACACAGCACACACACCATTCTACATCCTCCCTCTTTGAGAAATAAGTCATGCACAGTAATAATGACAACAATCATTGACATGCAATTGTACAGAAATAGTCCTTTGACATGCAGTTATACAGAACTAATTACAAGTGAAACAATCATGTCCGGGTCGCTGTGTATTTTACACTAGTTCTGGAAATATGAGTTGATTTTGTGACATAAAAACTAGAACTGGGATAGCAACTGTTTTAAATGAGTGCTCAACTTCAGGGACATCTGGGACATCATCAGGAATGGAAATAAGAACTGAGACATGTCCTTCAACAGGAACATGATCTGGATTGCTCTGAGATCTAGTGACTGTATCACAGATGCTGCAATATCAATTCAGACACCAGAAGAAGATAACTGCGATTTCCTCTGTATTCAATATCTTCAGATTCCACTAAGTAAGATCTTGGCTCAGTACATATACTTCTCACTTGATCAATTCGATCAAATCCTTTTCTGTTTGCATCCTCACTATCTCTCCTTCTTTCAATGGATGAACAAATCTGCTTGTTTTATCATGATCATGATGGCCATCCAACACTGATGAAATGGTTGAGCTTTTGCAAAATTGGATCAGTCCTTGTATGATCTCTTAGCTCATCATAGGTTCATAGGTTTATAGGTGTGCACTAGGCCAACGGCCCTGGAGCCTTTACAAGCCTAGCCCATAGAAGTGCCCTGATATCATGTTACTGTTAGTTCCCAGTGTATCTGTCAAGTAGAGCAACTTGAGTGATCCCTGGGTTGAACGTTCTGTTTCCCATCCACTCATAAAGATTTCTCTTGAAAAAAGGTCAGTGAGGTGCTCTGCTTGACATGTATGTGAGGTCTATTCCAGAGCATGGGTGACCTCCGAGTTATGAACCTGTCCCTCCAGCATGTTCTGTTGATTGTGGTAATGGGGTTGAGGTATCTGGAGCATGTGGTGCAGAGGGCTTGGGATTTCTTTAGGTGTAACATTTCTAACAGGGCTGGGTCAGACATGGCTTTATAAGTCAAGCAGAGATCGCCTCTTAATAGACGAAATGAGACAGAGAAAAGCTGGAGTTTTGTGAGTCTGTCCATGTAGGGCACATGTTTAAGGCCTAGGATCCTCTTCATGAGGTACTTTTGTGGCCTTTCCAGCTGTCGCAGGTGTTTAGTGAGGTACATGCCAAATGGGGCATTGTACTCAATGAGGGAAGAGTAGAGAGAGATGATGATGTCTTTCTTCTTGGATGCAAAGCCCTTGGTAATACGATGTGCCACATAGAAGGACATTCTAACAACAGTGGCAATGTAGTGGTCGAAGGAGAGGTTGCTGTCAACATGTGTCCCCAGATCTCTTATAACAACTTCAGTGTTCAGTGGGTTACCATCAATGGGGTAATTAGTGGGAACTGAGTTTTTTTTGGCATTAAGCTTAAGGCCATCGTTTCGACACCAGCCGTTGGTCTCAGTGAGGCCTTTCTGTAGAATGTCTATATCACTTGGGGAGTTAGTAATGGCTCCCAGCCTGCAATCATCAGCAAATTTGGTCAGCCAGAGTCCCTCTGTGTTGGCCTGGACTTCTGAGAAGTAGATGCCAAACAGGAGAGGACCCGGGACCGATCCCTGTGGGACTCCACTCGTGACTGTTCGGCAGTCTGACTCGGAGTCTGCTACTTTCACACTGTGGGTTCTATCTGTGAGCCAATTTGCAATCCACCTAATGATATAGGGATTGATGCCTAGTTTGGTGAGTCTATCGATAATTTCTGAGTGGGGAATGGTATCAAAGGCCTTGGTCAGATCGAGGTAGGCTGTATGAACTGCCCTACCCTCATCCACAACTCTGGTAACCAACTCAAAGAAGTCAACCAGGTTGAGCAGGCATAATCTACCCTTCACAAAAACAAACTGCGTGGGATACAAAGTTTGGAGATTCCCTATGTCCTTGTTAATTAGGTCCACGATGATGCACTCCATAGCCTTACCTATTAGACTCATCAGGCTAATGGGGCGATAATTCCCAGGGCATGTAGTCGCTCTCCCATTATGGAGTGGGATGACTGTAGCAGTGTGCCATTCTGTAGGGACAAAGCCTGAAGTGAGGCTGTGATTGAACAGGGCAGACAGGAGTGGTGCCAGTTCACTTTGTAGTTCATGTAGAACACAGCCATTGTCAAGTGCCATGGAAGCTGTATTTTTGGCCTTGGCCAATGCAGCTTTAACCTGTGCTGCAGTAATGCTGGATGCCTCACATTCTTCTGGTATTGTGATTGGTCCTTTGGGGGGAGGGGTAAAGTTGGCACTGAATCTGTTGGTCAGTATGTTGGCAATATCTATTGGCTCAGTATAGGAGATACCATTGTGCAGTAACTCAGAGCAAATTTGGGTACTGCCATGGAGATTCTTGATATAACTGTAGAAAGCTTTGTGGTTGCTTTAGTATCTGCCGCAATTCTGCCTTCATAGATAGCTTTAGAGGTTTTGATGAGGGATCTCAAATTTTTGTTGAGGCTAGTAAGGGAGGTTTTCCTGTCTTGGGACTTTACCTTTTTCTGCAATGGTTTCTTGCTTTTGTTGTAGAGATTGTTAATGGCAGGGGACTACCAGATTGGCTTCATTTTTTGGAGGAGAGTGTTTTGGTTCTGTTGGGAATGGCTAGTTCCATGCATCTTTGTATGTGTTCATACAGTGCATTGGCGTATAATTCGGCAGTCATGCACCTATTTTCCATTTGCATGGGTGCTGTGAAGTTAGCCACCTCTGTTTTTAGGAGCTCAAGTCAGCTTCGGAGAAATTTTTCCTGGCGGTTACCTTTGCTGGTGGTGTGGGTGAGATGTGGATTTCCATGTGGTCAGTTCTAACCAGGGAGGAATTGACTATTGGTGTTGAGCAATGGTTGCCTATGTTAGTAATAGCCAGGTCAAGGATGTTGCTTCCTCTAGAGTAGTGAGAATGAGCTGGTCCAGTGCATTGGAATTAATGAATTCCAGGAAGCTTTGGGCAAGTGTATTGGTGCATGAGTAGTTTTCCCAATTGATGGAGGGGTAGTTGAAGTTACCCAGTATGAGAGTGTTAGGGTGGACTCTAATAGTTTCCAGTGTGCTTAGGAAACATTAAATGAGAGTCTTAGGACATGGTTGGTGACCTAAAGCAGGCTACGACCTGAATCGCCATCTTATCCACTGTTAGTTGTACCTGAAGTATCTCTGATGTGTTATGCTGGGCTACTAGTCTGGAGGTGTGTATATCCTTTATCCATATGGAGACACCACCACCTTTGCAGCTTCAGTCCATTTTCTGGGGCCGAAAGGTGTGGAATGAGTTATAGCCTGGTAGTGCAGGGGCACTTTCTGCTACTTTAGACCAGGTCTCCGTTACAGCCTAAATGTTGATGTTCTCCATTTTGAGGAGTGCTTCGAGCGAGTGCATCTTGAGATTTAGACTTCTAGCATTGAGCAGCATGACCCTCAGATTGCATTTATTTATAGCTGTTACAGTGGTAATTTGGTCTTTGGAACACCACCAAAAAAGGCACTATAGGGCTGGCAAGAGCCTTAGCCAGTATCCAGAAACCTAGGTGTGACAGTCAATCATTTTCTCCTTGTATTATAGTATAATTCTGGGTGAAGGTAGGATGCTGCTAAGGGCTAGGGTCATACCTGCCTGGGTCACATAATCAGAGAGCTCCTCCATGTCTCTCTTCAAGTAGTCTAGAGAGGTACATCTTAGGTCATTCCCCCCACATGGACAATGACAAAGTCAAACTTGTACTTGTTGTGGAGTGACCTGAGTGCATGTGTTTTGTATCGGATCCTGGCACCCGACAGACAGCTGACTGTTACCTTCTCCTTATTCAACCTAGTGAGTGGGACATCAGTGTGTCTCACTATCAAGTCACCTATGATTAATGTATTGGGCAAGCTGTTTTGCCTTAGGGGCTTAGGTTGAGGGGCACACTGTGTAGGTGATCTGTGTGTCTTGTGATTTGTGCTGTGTTGTGGTGGTCAAGTGTGTTTCTGATTTGGAAGTCTCTGCTGTTTGGGTAGATTTCCTTTGAGAGCCTCTATGAAAGTGAGTGTGTGGTTTGTGTTTTTATGTGAGTGCTGTGATGGTGGGTGTTCTGGAGGGCTGTGTGTTTCATGTGGTGTGGTGCAGGTGTTAACCTTTTCCTTTTGACCAGCTATTTTTGGTCTTGGCTGGAGAGTGCATGTCTTCCAGTTTGGATATATAAGTGCATCTCTCACAAGTCTGAGTGTCGGGAGGTAAGATGAGAGGGTTGTCTGTGTACCTGAGGCAGTTGCTACACTGTCTCAGAATGCCCAAGTTCACCAGGTTAATAGGAGAAAGCACAGGAAACTGACCTTTAGACATGCCAGGAGGGATGGTCATTATTAATAAGTACTGGAGCTGTTTCCTTATAGGACATTTAGTGCTGTTAGCACTTATGTGTGCTACAATAATTGCTACAAGAAACCAGATGAAGTGCTAGGCAAATAAGCTAGTTAAATGCAAGAGAGAAGAAAACTAGTAAGATCTAAGGGAAAAATTGAAGAGCAGACTTTCTGGCAAGGGTAATAGTTTACCCTAGCTTAGAGGTGCTGTACAGCATGCAAACCCATGCAAACAAGGGCTTTTAGTGCAGAAAGTTGAAAGGGAGCTAGAAACGACTTCTCTTGTGGAAGATAGGCCTCCTAGTGATTACCACTCCCACTGATAAGCTGAGAGGCTTCTCTCTAACACAGAAAGGTCTGGGCAACTCAGAAACTACAATACAGTCCTGAATACAGCAAATCTGTATCTGAACTACTCTAGTAACAGGAAAGGCAGGAAAACAAGCTGCAACTGTTTTTTTTTAAATATAAGAGTAACAAATGAGCAAACTGATTTAAACACATTAACCAATTAACCAATAAAAAGGCTCAAAACTGAGCACTGTTCCAGCAGTCTTCAATTAGACAAGTTCTAGCTGCACACTCCTGCCACTAGGGTGCAGGGGAACCTTCTCCAAAAAAAGATAGCCTGGATTAGTGCTCAAGTTATACAAACAAAGCTATATTCAGCAGGTCTGAATCTAGTCTATGCTACAGCAAACAAGGCACACCAGTTTCAGAAAGAAACAGTTCAAATAAGGAGGCACAATAAGCCTTTAACCAGAAATTCCCAGCTCAGAAGGGCAGAATCTACCATCTCTTCCCACAAGAGTACAGACCACAAACCTTCTTAATGTAAAATAACTGTCCTGAAGCCCAAGTGCTTAAACCAGAACTAAGACACTTTTAGAATAACAGACACTAAGCCTTCAATTAGCGACTCCCAACTAAGAAGTAAGCTACCTGTCCTGCCACAAGACTGCAGACCACAAACAATCTTAATGTAAAACAAATGGCCTGAAGCCCAAGTGCTTAAACCAAAAGGCTCAGAATAACAGTTACAATTTCATCAGGGTACTACCAAGCATTAATAAATGCAGCAGAATAAATACAATTGAGTACTTTTAAGAATAGGCAGCAAAAGCAAAATAAAGCAATAAAATAGGAAGAAACAGTAAAAGTAGATGAATAAAATGCATTTTTTTAATATAACAGTAGCAAACGAATCAAGTCTTCTGGTAGAAAAACTATGCACTTCCATGACACCGAAGTCAAAATTCTCTTCATCAAGCTTTTCTGTGGTATTTCTGGGCAATCTGGATAAGGTATCAGCCAGATAAAGAAGCTTGCCTTTCATGTAATCTGAGCACATTCTCTGTAGTCTTGCTGGAGCTGTATGCATAGGCTTCTTTAAAATAGTGACTAAAGACTGATGTTAAGTCTTTATCTGGATAGCTCAGCCATAAATATAATCACGGAACTTCAAACATGCAAAAACAATTGCCAAAAGCTCCTTCTGAATTTGAGTGTACTGGATCTCAGTTTGGGTAAGAGTTCTATATGCATAGGCTACTGGTCTGCCCTCTTGAAGAATAACTGCACCAAGACCAAACTTTGAAGCATCACAGGAAAGAATCACTGGTTTGTGGATATCATAGTATCTTAACTTAGGTGGACTAGCAATTTTCTATTTTAGGTCATCAAATGCTCTCTGGCATTGTTCCAGCCATGACCAGGTAACATTTTTGCATTTCATCTATCTTAAGGGAGCTTATACTTTACTGAAGCCTACTATAAACTTGCTGATATAGTCTGAAGAAGTCTCTTGCATAAGAGACAAAAGCGCTCACTATTGGCTTGGATTATAATAAATTTCTTCGTACTGACACAGCTTTTTGTTTTTTATCTACTATAAACTTGCCCAAATAGTTGACCATACCAAGAAAAGGCTGTAAGGCTTGGACATTGTCTTGACCTAGCATCTCAAGAATAGCTGTTTGTTTGGAAGGATCTGGTCATAAGCCTGAACTGCTAAATAAACGTCATACATAAGTAACTTTTGGTAGCCTGAATTTACATTTCAGTGGGCTGAGCTTTAGAGTCACTTCACATGCTCTTTTCAGAACTTTCCTGAGGCTTCTATCATGCTCTGCTTCACCATTGCCTCCAATTTGTAAATCATCTGCTATTATAGCACATGGATAACCTGAAAAAATTTGCTTCATTGCACGCTGAAAGACTTCACTGGCAGAATTTATTCTGAAAGTCATTCTGAGAAATCTGTACCTACCAAATGGTGTGCTGAATGTAGTTAGTAGTGAAGATTTGAGATCAAGCATTACTTGCCAAAATGAACTCTTTGCATTAGCAACTTCCTCAACTGTATGCATATGATGGTGGGGTCTTTTTAATGTTTTGTTTAAGTCTCTTGGGTCTATACATATTTTGATTTCATCTGAGCTTTTCTTATGAGCAACTACCATGGAAGACACCCATTCAGTTGGTTCTATAACTGGGCAAATCACACCTTGTTGCACCATTTTGTCTAAGTGGACTTTGACTTTGTCCTGCATAGTTATTGAAACTCTTCTCTCTGGTCTGATCCCTGGACTGACCTCTGGGTCTAATTTCATGGAGTACACAAGTGGAAGTTTACCTAGCTTGTCTTCGAAAATATTAGCATACTCTGAGAAAATAACATTGGTGAAACTGGAACTTGGACATGTGCTTACATGATGGATTTCTTTGGTAAAAGAAAGCACCTTTATTCTTAAGCTGTCTCTGAGACCTAATAATGGCTGCACAGGTCTTTTTACTACATAAAACTGCAAGCTGTAACTGTTCCCAGCCGAATAGCATGAAAGCACTACTGAGCCTTTGGTTTAAATCTCTTCACCTTCATAAGCAACAAGCTTCACACAATTGGTCAAATTAAGTTCTTCACCAGCTCTTACTCTAGCAAATGTTTCTGGTGATATTACATTGCACTTTGAACCAGTGTCCACTTTGAGCTCTGTGGGTTTACCATTGATCAGGAAAGTAGAAAACACCTCGTTTTTTGCCAACAAATCTACTGCATTAACCTTTTCACTAACCACTGATACACCATCTACACAGAAAGTAGAGTTGAAGCATTCTGTATGATCCACTTGCAAGTGATGACATTTCTTAACACACACAATCTACTATCTAACACACAACACGGTTTCTGTCCACATCACAGCACTACCGCAGCCCTTCTATCATTCACTAATTATATAAACCTTCACAGGAATGATAACAGATATGTATCAGCCATTTTCCTAGACCTCTCAAAAGCATTTGGTATGGTCTCCCACTCCATTCTACTATACTCACTAACATCATTATACTTCACCTCCTCTACTATAGCCTTCTTCAGAAGCTACCTATCTGACAGGCAACAATCAGTCCATTGGAAAGGAACTCTCTCTACACAGCTTCCAACCACCATAGGACTCCCACATGGCTCTATACTAGGCCTGGTATTGTTCTCTATGTTCACAAATAACCTCAATAGCTCTACACAACATGCAACACTGATACAATATGCGGATGATTCAACCCTGATCTGCTCCACCTCATCTCCCACATACACTCACTCAAGATACCTTTAAGTCAGTAGAAAAATGCATATCAGGTATCCAACTAATTCTAAATCCCAAAAAGACAAAACTGCTACTATTTACCCCTAATAGATAAAAAAACCCTGTCCTTTACCATAACATCTAAGGACGGCACCACTATCTCCCCTTCTAACCACACCAAACTTTTGGGCATTGAAATAGATAATAATCTCCACTTTGATGTTCACGTCTCTCATACCATAAAACTAGTACACAAAAAACTAGGCTCCCTATACAGGCATAAGTCCTTTCTCTCACAAAAAGCAAGGGTCACTCTTGCACAAAGCCACCTCCTCTCAACTCTATTATATGCAGCACCAATCTTTACCCAAATCAGACAATGTGACCTAGACAAACTAGAATCATGCTACAATAAAATAGGCAAGTTTACTACTAACTCAACCTATAGAACCCACCACTGTGCTGCACTAAAAGAACTAAAATGGCTTGTGCTACCACAGCTACTTAACTATCACCAGCTGGCCATAGCCAACAATATTCTCAAATATCCTGAAAAAAAACCTTCATTATCCAACCTACTTACTGCTTATACTGCAAACTGGTACCTAAGATCCAGTGAAAAAATCTGTCCTCTCCATCACCACAGCTAACAATAATGCAGGGAAAGCACTCTACTCCCACACCGTTGCCAGAAATTGGAACTCTCTTCCCCTATCTGTGTCCACCGCCCCCTCCACATCCATATTCAGAAACTCCCTCAAATCGCACCTTCTTAGTACCTGGTTATGCCCTTGTATCACATAACCCTACACATACTACTATTAACTCCCCAAACTCCTCTCTGATCACATGCTGGATCTCTGATCCCCTGTGGGCTTGATCATCTGAAAGGGTACTTTTAACTATAGAATCTTACTTGATAAATGTTCTTCTCTTACCAATGTATAACTGACATTGTCTTTTTACCCATGTTCTATATCTTCTTTTACCTGGAGTGCTTTTATTAATTTCTTGTTATATTACTATGCTCAGCATACATGATGTAACCTGTTTTGTGTATTATGCAGGATGTACTTTATTTGTATAACTTGATGCTGGAGCTTTTCTCCCCGGGCCTCTGCTGAAAATGGACCTGGTCCAGTCGGAATTTCCTGGTTAACAAATGTAAAATAAAATAAATAAAATAAATAAACTTGCTTTTTTGAGATCTTTCATAAAAAATGAATGAGGCTTGCTTGATTTACAAAGCTTTTGAAAGCAGTTCCATTTTTTACACTTGTAGCATTGCTGACCAAATGCTAAGCACTTTTCTCTTTTGGATTCATAATTGGCACCACAATTATGACAGTTAACAATGAGGCTTGACTTGGGTTTTGCTGACTCACCCTTATACTGCACTGAGCATGTCTGTTTTACTGAGCTAGTCTTAGAACCTACTGGAAAGGTACAAGCTCTCCCTGGAAATCCTGCAGGGGCTGCAGCTAACATGTGCTTGGGCCTGTTTTTGTTAGCCACATGCTGCATGCTGTCTATGTTTGTTATAAAGGCTGTTGAAGCCATGCTGTTATCACTTGCAAGCATATTTGTGTGCCTATTTTTAATCTCATGTATCTGAAAAATCTCTTTGGATTTGCTCAATGTTAAATCACTGTCTCGAAGCAAAATCTTTCTCACAGCAACATTATTAACACCACACACAAGCCTGTGTTTTATCAACTTGTCTTTCAAATCACAAAACCTGCACATTTTATCTTTGTTTCTCAAGTCAGTAATGTAAGTTGCAAAAATTTCTCCTGGCATTTGGTCTCTAGTATAACATACATACCTCTCCAATGTAACATATGTCTGGGGGTTATACATTTCTCTAAATTTACATTTCAAGCACTCAGTGTCCTCCCTTGATTGAGCTTGTATAAGAATATGGCTGTTTTCTCCTTCTCCTGCATATACTGCTGGTGCATACACAAATGAACACTCTCTTTCAATGGCTTGTGACCTCGCTAAATTAATAAATGCCCTTGTACGTGCACCTTTGTCAGAAAATGCTGCTTGTATGAAAATATATTCCTGCTCAAATACTCTCTAATTCTCTGCAATATTTTGATCAAATGCAATTGAACTGGGTCTGTAAAATGTCTCTGCTATGCCAACACACAGTAATAAAGACCCTTGGAATTATGAAATAGCATACACACACGTATGCGAGAAATGTATGTCAGAACTTGTAACTATGCTCAACAGCACAAAAGACTCTTCAAAATAACTGCACTTTGTAAAATAAGTTTCCATAGCACAAGAATACTTTGAAATCACTGTACTTTGCAAAACCACCCTTTATCAGTGTAACATACACTTTGAAATGACTGCACTTTGCAAATAAACTGTACAAAGCACAAGAACCTTCTCAAAATGTCTGTATTTTGCGAAATACCACTATACAGTGTAAGAAACACTTTGAAATTACTACACTCTGTGAATAAAATTTACACAGCACAAGAAACTTTTCAAAATGACTCTATTCTAGCTACACTTTGTGAAATATCTTTACTTTGATCACAGTAAACTCTTTGAAATAATTGTACTGTAATAAAGGATACAATGTGAACACTTTGCACACTCTGAGATACTTCAAGCAACTCTAGCTGTACTCTGAATAGCTTTAGTTAATGCAAAATAGTAGCACATACTAAAAAACAAAAAAATGCAGCTGCTTTGCATTTGCATGCTTACTGTGCCTTCTTATTGTATCCATTGTGCTCATTTGCCTTTTATCATGCTTGTTATATTTTTCTTGTGCTCGCTTTACTTTAAACATACTAATTATGCAAATTAGAAGTAGTTCTGAACATACTCATAAGTATTTCGAATAATTTATTGTGATGTTGAACATTTCACTTAATTAATAGTGTGTTTTTATGCTTTTTGTTTGATTAATAATACATTTTGTGTTTTGTGAATGCTTTGTATTGTTTTTCTTTTATGAAATAAATCATTTATGTGGGTTTTTCATTACCTGAAATTCATTTCTGCCCTTTCAGAATCATTTCAGCACTGGATCATACAACCTACTTAATATACCTCCTCCATTTACCCTGCATCTCATGACTGGAAGAAGTTTCACTCTTGATCCCATTCTGGCACCATGTCACTTGTCCGGTCAAAATAAAACAGATGAACAGATGAACAGTTATGGGTTCAGTTTAAGCAGTGTTATTATATAAAAACACATCAGGATTGAGGCTTAGTGACATAAACTTAAATAAACTTATAGAAAGATTGACTACTGCTCTTTTACATGTTAACACTCTGGCTGTTCTCTTAAAATGGCACTGCTGTCTGCATCTACTCTTTATTTATATGCACCTGCCCTCATTTTGAAATGCTTCTTAAAGATACAGCACATACACTGTTCTACAGGGGGTATAGGCTTCCCAGGTTTTAGGAATCTTCTCCAACAATTATACTGTCATACTGGGAGTAGATCTGAAATTTAAATATGGGTAGCCTTGAAGGATGGTAGGGGTTCTTTGCTATGCTACCCCACCTTTTCTAGAATCTGGCTCATAATCTTTTTTTTTTTAGCAATCTATTCAACAATCCTTCCATTTTTTTATAACATACTTGATCCTTTTTAGGGAAGCAGGGACAACATTATCCCAGAAGCCAGTGGGCACAAGGCACTGAGGTCCATTCTAGGTGAGTCACATGTCTGTTGTAAAGCATATATTCTCATTCATTCTCTATTAAATGCACCTATGGGCAACTTCAAGAATAACGATTCACCTTCTGAATGCCATTGGGAGATAAGAGGATTCCGGAGGACTGTGTGAAAACCCACATTTACAGAAGGCAAACATAGCAACTCCTTGCAGAATGCAAGCCATCCAAGAATCTAACCAGACAAGCCTCTTGCTCTACTCAGTTAAAGGAATAAGAAAAGTCCTGACCTTCATCTATGATGGTTTATTAAAATACAAACTCTTCATAATGCTTTA
>NC_056726.1:1658906675-1658979175 GCF_019279795.1 Protopterus annectens
TTTATTACAAATACTGTCATATGTATTTCAATACCCAAGGCTTATAAATTATCTAGTTAAGTATTTTCTACATGGCAACAACAGAAAGGCTTTCAATGTTGGCAGTACTTTAACAGTATGCTTATTAAAGCTTACTTGCATCTTACGATCTCAGCCAAGCTTACCTGATGGTCATTAAAGTATTGCTACTTAAACACAGAGCAGCAGGCACTTTGAGTAATAAGCATAAATCAACAGTACAAAAAAAAAATGACAGAAACCAGACCATTCTGCAAAAATCAAGAACAGATGAAAAGCCACTCTAGTACTTGTGTCTACCTTGGATGGGGGGTATACTCTGCACATTTACACTGCATAACTACTCCTCGCCTTGCTTCAACACATCCAGAGTCACTACATGGGGGAGTGGGGTGCAACAAGTATGTCACAATTTGAAATGTCTCTGGCTGACTGTGATGGCCCTGACACATTTGTCATACCTCTCAACCTCAGAGCAAGAAATCTGGACAAAGCCATACAAAGAAGTGGGAGAAAGGCCCAAAAATAAGGACAATTTTAAGTATTGCTCTTATAAACTTAGAAAGATAATAGAATAGGTCTTGCATTAGTATGAATTTTCTGAATGGTATGAAATCTGAAACTCAAATATCTGTCATTATTTTCTAACTTCAGTCTTTAATGATTTGTCACTAATTTGCCAAAAAACCTCCACAATTTTATGAAAAATGGACCAAAAATGTGATGTAAAAATATAAAATAGCCACACAATACAGTTGGGAATCTGTCAAAGAAGGGACACTTTAATATAAGTACTGTTAACTTGAGCATTTGACAAAATAGAATCTACATGCATTTTTGAAATAAAAGTAATCTATAACTCTGATTATTACAGTTATTTCTTAATTGTAAACCCTCCATGTTTTCTTCCAAAATTGCTATTTTGCTGAGGGATTATTAGGGGGAAGAGCAACATTTTGAGCCAAAATCAGGGACAGTTGAGAGGTTTGGCTATGCCTTATTCAATAAAGTAATTTATTTGCATGCACCTCTCAACCTGTTAATGCAATAAATCTGGACAAGGCCAAATATATTGGGAGAGCATATAAACAGTACTAAAAATTGCTCTTGTATAAACTGAGACAGTTGATAGAACAACAGGTCTTACTTTAGCATGCATTTTTCTGAAGGTTATGAAGTCTGAAACTCAGTGTGTCATTATTTAGTGACTTAATTCCTAGATGATTTGCCAGAAAAACACTAATTTTATGAGGAACAAACCAAAAATAAGAAGCAAAAATCTATTCATTCTTTGAAAATCTGGACAGTTGGGAGGTATAGTTCAGCTGGGGCTGTCTTTAAGTTTGCCGCCCTTCCCCCTCACAAAATCATGGTCGAATGGAGCCTCCCCCTGCAGCCATTCCAATGATCCATTACTTGGCTATTTCACTCCATTTACCATAAACACTAATGTGCATACTGATTTACTTCTATGATGATTTGGACTTCATTTGAAAGTTTTATTTTGCATTTTACAGCACAAACACTAAGACATCTACTAAACAAACATAGCATTAAAACTTCTCTGCCTTTGAAGTTGAAACTCACATTCATTGAAACAGCATAGAAACCCACATTCAAAGAAAATACATTTTACCAGTGGCAAATAAAGATTAATTCTGAGCTGTTTTCAAATCATAGGCCTATTGCATATGAAACATACATGTGCTGTTTGATATGCCTTCCTATTGTTTTGAACATTTTTCCAGTAAACTATGAAACAAAACGCATGCACCAATAATGACAAAAATGCCCAATTCAGAACAACTTCCAGTAAACAATGAAACAAAATGCATGCACCCATAATGACAAAACTGCCCAGTTCAGAACATTTCCATCATAAAAGTCTACTCAAACTTTTACAGTCCACCATTATCAGTAAATATGCACAATTCTACAGTCCACCATTATCAGTAAGTATGTACAATTCTACAGTCTACCGTTATCAGTAAATATGCACAATATCTGAAGAAGTAAAAAAGTCATCTAAATAATTCCACATTAAATAAATCTCCAACTAATGAAGAGGTTGCTGCTAGCAAACACCTTTATATTTCATGGTTTCATTGAAAAATAAAGTGCCTGATGCCCCTGAGGAATAAATTGCCTATATTACATTAAAAATGATAAGCTAGTATTATTGCAATAGGAAATGGATAGCAAACTGATAACAGGCTCATAGTTAGTATCTTAACTTTTTCAGTATGGCAGCATTCACCCCTTGTGGGAGTAAAACTAACAACCTTCTGCATCAAAAGCAAGTACACAACCTGTTGTGCTATTAACAATGCAAGCTGACTTAGCATAAGCAGCACTAAACTTATCTTCCCCTGCAGCTCTCAGCTCCTTGTAAAATCTACTCAATACTCAACTGCATCTCACCTTCGCAGCACAAGAAATCTGGAAAAAGCCAAATTTATTGGGGGAGGGTTAAAAGCCCAAAAAACAGGGACACATTAAACATTGCTTGTATAATCTTGGAAAGTTGCTAGAATAAAATGCTGTGTTACCACCATATATTTTACTGCCAAGGTCCCTGTGCAAAAGAGTCAGAGCAACATACCACTATGCCAAATCAGCTGCTTTGTGAAAGAAAAAGGTTGTGTTACCACCATACATTTTACTACCAATGTCCCTGTGCAAAACAGTCAGAGCTACATACCACTATGCCAAATCACCTGCTTTGTGAAAGAAAAATGCTGTGTTACCACCATACATTTTACTGCCAAGGTCCCTTTGCAAAACAGTCAGAGCAACATACCACTATGCCAAATCAGCTGCTTTGTGAAAGAGCGGAAGACTGAATAAATGGCTATCATTTAATGAATTCAGTTCTCACCATAGCTGTCAACCTCTTAGCACAAAACACCTGGACAAACCCAGTAATGAGGGAATACAGCCCTCAAACATATTCAGTGAATTTAGTTCTTGGCATAGCTGTCAACCTTAGCACAAAAAACATGGACAAAGCCAATAATGGGGTAATACAGTCCCAAAAATAAGGACAAATTTCAAATATTCATCTTATAAACTTAGGTTGTGTTACTATGTATTTTCTGAAGAATATGAAGTCTGAAATTCAAATGCCTGTCAGTTTTACTTCTGACGGAACAAAAACTATTTTCAGCAGAGGCCCAGGGAGAAATACTGCAGACACATGTATTTGTAAAATGGCAGGACACCAGAGCAAATCCACACAAACACAGGGATAAGATGCAGACACCACACAGAAGGCACCCCAGCTAAGAATCAAACCAGAAAACCTATAGCTGTGAGGCAACAATGCTACCACTGCACCATCAAATATGTAAGGAATTAAATATTCAAAACCTGAAGTCTGAAATTCAAATGCCTGTCAAATTTATTTAACATTTGTTAATCAGGACAGTCTGACTTGGAACAAAAAAACAATTTTCAGCAGAGGCCCTGGAAGAAAAAATGCAGACATGTCTTTGTAACATGGGAGGACACAAAAGCAAACCCACAAAAACACAGAGAGAAGATGCAGACCCCACACAGAAGGCACCCCAGCCAAGAATCAAACCTGAGAACCTGCAGCTGTGAGGCAACAATGCTACCACTGCACCATCAAATATCAAACATTGCAACATTTAGAAATCACAGATATTATGAGGAACAGATCAGATCAAATATGAGGCAAAAATCTGCAATTTTTTTTCAAATGGTGGTGGGTAGGGAATTCAGGTCTTTAACACCTGCATACAAAGTACAGGGTTCAAGCCCGAGGTATTCCCTACCACACCACTATGAGTCTAGCCACCAGTATATAGCAACTGGGGCATTTTCTCTCTCTCACACACACACACACACACACACACACACACACACACACACACACACACACACACACACACACCCTTACCTGTAGGAGATCTCGTGCCATAAATCCATAGCTGCAAACCCCCACCCGTCCACATAAATCCATAGCTGCAAACCTGCTCCAAATCACTTCATGCCATAAATCCATAGCTGCTGCAAACCCCTGCCCGAGCACATCCACCATGCGAGATCTTCCCCCGACGACAGTCCGTTGGAGTACATCCACCACGTAGATCTTCCCCCGACGAGACTCCAGACTGCTGACATTGCAGTCCGAGTCTGATGAGTTTCCAGCGACAGTCTATGCAGTTACAACTGCATAGACTTCTGGGATCTCTGCTCCGACATGTTTCCCAGTCCGGACTGCTGCTGAAACAGTCTGTGCATGCTCCAGACTGTCTCAGCAGCAGTCCGGACTAGTGCGCATGTGCGAAAGTCTGCAGATTTTTAATTTTTTTTTTTATCTTTTATTTTCTTTTAATTTCTTTATTTTTACAGCTGGGGGGGCTGCAGTCTGGCAGTCCAATAGCACGGGCCGTCCCTGCTTATAAGTGGCAGCTAGTAACACCTTATATTATGAAGATTATAAAATTAAGATATGAATGCAGCTAAAATGTGGTATCTAGACAAATACAGACCTATGTTGTTGGATCTGTAAATACATGAAAAAATTAGCAAATAGAATCATGGCTATCTTGGCAGGTCTTACCACACAGCAGAAAAGGTTTATACAATTAAAACATGCAGTCCAGATTAAATAAGAATATGATTAAATATGCTAAAGTTATGTTCACTTAAGAATCTAAATGCCAAAATCTTCAGTCCAATCTGTTTTTATTCTTCCAACATACAAAGATACAGATTGAGCGCTTTCATCTCCTAAACTGGGGACTTCATCAGAATCTAACTGCACTCCATATTACAGCCTTTAAATACTGTTAAAAATGAGTGATGTCATCACCCTTCACAATCCCTTAAAGATACAACTACCTTAATGCTCAAATGAAATGCACTACAAACACCTTTTAACACAAGAACATTTTAACAAAAAATGCACATACATTTTAATATATCTAAACCACTCAGTAGGGAAAATTGTAGTTTCCTCCCATTCTAAAAGCACCATATTAGCATATATGGGGGCGCATGATGGCCCCATCGCTACACCCTTATTCTGTTTTAAATATTCTCCCTCATAGTAAATGTAATTATAATCTAATACAAGTTCCATAAATTCAGAAAGCAAACATATTTTATCATCAGAAAACTCTGTATATTTTTTCATACCTTCTAAAAAGAGCTCTATCCCTTCACTTTTTGGAATGGATGAATATAAGTCCACTATATCAACCATAAGAAAGGAAATATTTTCTTCCCAGAGATTATTTTTTAGCCTACCCAGGAAGTCCCAAGAATATTTCAAAAGGTGGCCTACCTTGTTGAAAATATGTTTAAGCCACTTGTCTATTACCACCCCAATAGGGTAGGTTTTAAAACCTTATCCTGACACTATGGGCCTAAACTTAAGATGTTCCAAACCTTTACGAGTTTTGGGAATCCCAAAAAATAGTGGCTGTCATTGGATGTGTAACTATCAAAAAATTATAAATCTCTGGTGAAATTCTTTTCTCTATCAAATATTCTTCCAAATAATAGTCAATGCGGTGGTGTGCTATATTTATTTCATTAAGGGAGGCATTAGAATATGTTTCTGTGTCATAAAGCATCTCAAATATTTTCTGAGAATATTGCAATGCCCCATATAACACTGTCCCCCCTCCCGTATCTGGCCACATGACTCTGATAGAATGATAATTTCTCATCTGTTCTAATAATTCTTGTTCTTTTTTGGTCAAATTATATGACATACGTGCATATACATCATCTGTAATAGCTTTTTCTAGTACACTTAAAGTAAGTTGTAATGGTGGGTTAAAGGTGCTTCTCATCTTGACTTCATTTTCCTTTCTCCCATTTGTATTTTGGTTCTGAAAAATATATGCTAAATTGAGTTTCCTCAGAAATATTTTTAACTCTAAAATAATATCAGTATAGTTAAACTTTCTTTTTGGAACATATTTTAAACCTTTCATAAAAAGGGAAAAGTGCTCTTTAGTGAGTACAGTGTCAGTATTATTATAAATATGGTATCCTTTATAAGTGTTTACTATCCCTTCTTGGTGTATGCCTCACAGCAAGAGGTTCTCCGGTTCGATCCTCGGCTGGGGTGCCTTCTGTGCGGAGTCTGCATGTCCTCCCTGTGGTCGCGTGGGTTTCCTCCGGGTGCTCCGGTTTCCTCCCACATCCCAAAGACATGCTGCAGGTGGATTGGACACTCTAAATTGGCCCTAGGTGTGCGTGTGAGTGTGCCTTCTGTGGAAGGTTGGACGCCGGGCTGGCAACTCGACACCGTAAAACTCCACTGCCATTCAATGTGCGGACAAGGTGATCCGCTGTGGCGACCCCTAACCGGGAAAAGCTGAAAGAAGAGGACTATCCCTTCTTGGTGTATCTCATCTAAAACATCAGGGTGGTTCATCTTTACCAATGTTCTCTGTCCCTGGTTCTCCACTGCTGTTGAGGCCTCTCCCCCTCTGTCTTGTCTCCTATTTCCCCTTTCCCCCACTGATTACTTAAAACATTCTTCCAATAGGCAGTTTGTTTAAACGGTTGCCTATTGTTAACTGTATAGGGGGGCAGGTTCCATTTTTTACTATTATATCCTCTCTTAACTGGGCCACTATATTTTTTTCCTTCCTGTATGTCTACTAATGGGTAAGCTTTCTTACCATTATATTCTGCTAAATCTCTTTCTATCGTTTTACACTTTCTTTTGAAAAGCTTATCACATTTATTTTCAATGCTTTCTATTTGTTTAACATGCAACTTATATTGTGGAAACAACAAATCTTCTTGAATATCTTTGTTCAATTTCTCTGTCTCTACTATCAATGCACAAATTTTAACATTAACTTCTATAATTTTTGCCATCAACTCTAAACCATGGCTCTTAAACATTTCTATAAATTCAGCATATACAGTGTCAGTATAATCAATACCAAAGGGAAATTTATATGCCCTTTCTTATTTTGGGACAATTTTCTTAGTCAGACATTCTGAAAGATAGGCATTTTCCATTTGTAAGGTTTTAACCTTGTACATTTTACTTTCAAAAGCATAAATCATTTCTTTTAAGCCACCCTTAATAGTACTAGTTTCATTACATACAGTTTTTTACCTTTATCTTCTTTTATATCATAATTTGAAAAGACAAATGTTTTCTTCACTAAACATTCATAGTCTAACTTTTCAGTCTCTTTAGAGTTTACCTTCATCTTTGGTAAAAGTATGAGCTGCACCTGTTTTTTTAGGCTTGGTTCCAGTCCTCTGCATCTTATTTTCCTCATTTTGCCTGTTGTACTGTTCTGGAGGAATTTTTAACAAAAAGTTCACATTTCTCGTCAAGTAAGACTCCTCCTGATCTGTTTTCTTACTTGCAAAAGTTTCAGGACTGTCTCCAAAACCATCCCAACTTTGCTCTGTCCTTACTTCCCTTCCTAGTGACGGATTACACTTCCGTTTGGAAGATCCAAAGTGAAAGTAACCCTCTGGTTGGCTAAGGAGGTCTATAAGGCAGGACAATTCCCCTTTCACAGTTGCAAGCTCGGAATGCAGTTTGTTAAACTTTTCCCTGTGAACAGGCGAAAAAAGGGAAGGTATATCATACAAAGAGTCCATACTGCTTAGGTTACTCAAAAAATACCACAAATAAAAAAAGAAAAGTAACCACAGGTTGTAGTGATGGGGACATCATGTGCCCCCATTTATGCCAATATGGTGCTTTTAGAAAGGGAGGAAACTGCAATTTTCCCTTTTGAGTGGTTTAGATATATTAAAATGTATGTGCGTTTTTTGGATGATGAATTCATTTTGTGGACAGGAACAGAAGAAAATAAGAGAGAATTTGGGGAATATTTGAATAATTCATCTAGTGTTTTGAAATTCACATACACCAGTAGTGTAGAAAGTATTAAGTATTTGGATACATTTACACAACAAATTAGTGAAGGATTTAAGCCCAATGTTTATAGAAAACCCACATTTAGTAATTCCTATTTAGAGTATACTGGTAATCACCCCCACCATCAAAAAAATAATATAGTCAAAAAAATAATATAGTCAAAGGTCAACTAGTTAGAGTTGCCCGTATGACTTCTGATGAGGGAGATGTCGATAGAGTTATAAAAAGTAGCACAACTATTTTACGAAAAAGAGTATCCAACTAACACAGTGGAGAAAATTGTAGAATATGTTAAAAGTAAGTGGGTAAAAATGTTAAACCACTGTTAGGTGATGTACTACAGGAAAAAGAAAATTTGAAAGGGGAGAAACAATTTCATAGGCTATGGTTATTCCTTTTTGTGGAAAAGTTAAATAAGTGAAAAAGATTTTTGAGAACAATTGGTCCATTCTTAAAAATAACCCTAGAATATTTTCATTTGTTGGGAAGGAATCAACTTTTGTATACAAAACTGGACTCAATTTAAAAGGGGCATTTGAACTTACTAACAAAAGTCAGGTAGTGGGTAAGAGTAGTACAACAACATGTGGTGCTTCTGCACAATGCAAGTTCATACAAGCTAAGAATATGGTAACCCTACAAAACATTTTGAAGTCTAAGGTTTTCTTTGAAAATGGCAATTGTCAACATCATGGGTGATATATCTGGCAACTTGTAGAACCTGTCCAGCTTACTACATAGGCAAGACAGAAAGGCATCTTAGGGACAGAATATACGAGCACCAGTACCATATTGCTACAAGAAATATAAATAATGCCCTATATAAACATTCATTAGTATATGCAAATTTTGTTCAGTTTTTATTTGGTATTGTGGAGTGAGTAAGACCAAATCCTAGAGGGGGAGATTACAGGAATTATATAAATGATGGGGAAATTGAGTGGCAAATAAAACTAGCTGCGACAATGCACTGGGTCTTAATGAAATGGTATCCTTAAAACCAATATTAGTGAGGAAAGCTACCTCATAAGTACTGTGTATCTTTGTGTGTGTGTGTGGGGGATGGGTCAACTACACAGTATATATATATATATATATATATATATATATATATATATATATATATGTTTTAATGTAGGTCAATGGATAAAATGTGGTTGATTTTTTATTTTCAACAATTTTTAAGTTTGTATTTGATGAATGTCTTGGAATTTGAAATGTTCTTTTTTATAAAATGTTTGTTAAAATGTTCTTGTGTTAAAAGGTGTTTGTAGTGCATTTCATTTGAGCATTAAGGTAGTTGTATCTTTAAAGGATTGTGAAGGGTGATGACACCACTCATTTTTAACAGTATTTAAAAGCTGTAACATGGAGTACAGTTAGATTCTGATGAAATCCCCAGTTTAGGGGATGAAAGCACTCAATCTGTATCTTCTCATGTTGGACTGCTGCACTGGGGATGGTGCAAACATTACAGTACTGAAGTAGATGAGAAGCATTGGAAACAAGAGCAACAAAGTATTACAGAGGATGATGAAGTTTATATCACATGACATCTCTCATTACCAACAGTTTAAGAAAAGATGTGAGGAAACCAGACATAGTAGTCCATGAAAAGAAGACAAAAGTAGCATTGACCTTTGAAATTGCTATACCCTGTGATTACAGTGCCTTACATACAGTGAGACACAAAGTTATAAAATACTAGGATTTGCAGGCAGAAATGAGGACAATGTGGAAGGTGGATACCCAGGCAGTTCCAACAGTAAGAGCAATGGGTCTCATAAAAAAGAATTTACAGTTATATTTAGATATGCTGCTGATACATGTAATGCCATATGAATTGCAGAAGGGGTCATTTCTGGATAATTGTGGGTATTGTGAAGAGCACTCTTGGCTAATATCAAAGACTGAAACAATACTAGTTTCATGGATTTTGATTATACTTTGACTTAGTAATGGGGTGAATTCTTGTCATGATATTAGAAACCCCAAAGAAATTAAACCGGGGAGGTGATGGCTGCTAACTTCAGCTGCCACTATAGTTTTATATTATCCAGTTTTGTCTCAGTATCACCACCCTTGTCTAAAATAACTTTCTCGAGCACAAACAATAACCATTTTCTAAAATTTGGGAACATTTTAGAGTATCTTTGCAAAGTATTTTATTCTTCAGGACTTTTTACGGAATATAGTCCACTCAGTATACACTGCTGCAGTTTCTTACTCATACAGCATAGAATACATCACAGTTAGAACTAGTAGCCACAAAAACCACTCTCCCATTTAAACAAGTCCATTGTTCATTGTCATAGACTCTATTTGTTTTTAAATGTATGTAGAAAGGACCGTTAGTGACAAGTCTACATTCTTTACAAAAATCAAGAGAGTGAGTATGTTTTGTCTCAGTAGTCTGTGTCCCAGCATCATCTGTCTGAGTATCTCTTCCTCTTTCAAGGAAGATTCTGCAGATTATTTATTAAAAAAAAGTTTTCTTTGCAACCACTTTTTACTTCTTCATTTGTCTTCGGTATGTCTCAAGTTTTTCAACTACTTTTTTTGATATTCAAAGTCATTGTCATCAGTTTCAACCTGCCTTTTTCTATTTTTACACAGGGTTGGGTATCACATCAACACTAGTCAATGTGAACAAATTACCTAGAGTCAATATTTACACCACCAGACAGTGATGTGGCTATTCAGAATATCTGTACTACATTACACCCAAATATAATGTTGGGTTTCAGAATTGTAATGTCCTGTACATGGCGTAATATAGTGTTGTAAACAACAGGTGAATATCTGATATACCAGCTGGCGACAACCTCACTAACCACAGAATTAACTATTATTATCCACATAACCCCAAGCAACAAACATTTCACAAAGTAGCATAATGTTATCTACAAATTCTTCATCCACATTTCAAGCATAAAAAAATCTTATTGCTTTACTTTTTACTGAGTTCATCTTCAGATAATTGTGATGCGCATTATCATAGCTCAAAAATGTGATATTTTTAAAAAGGTTGTGCTATAATGTGTACCAAGATCCCCAGAATGTTGTACTTTATAAATCTCTAGTATTGTAATACTTGATTTCAAATAGTGCATGGAATAAGTATAATGTAGAGCCTTTGAATTCTAAGCATGCATATCCCAGAGCCCAAGCATTTGCATGTTACCCCTATATATAAGGGGTAAAGGTGGTAAACAGGGAGCGATTATGGTGATTCTGTTTATTCAGATTATACTTGAATACAGTAGTTTGAGTACAGTAAGCAGCATACTTTCCAGAAAGTGTTATCCTATGTGGTACAGACGCATACACACGCACACACGCATGCAAACACACACACACACACACACACACACTATATATATATATATATATATATATATATATATATATATATATATATATATATATGTATCCCACATGTTCGATTTATGTTGTAGAATCAAGACAAATCTCTTCAATGGGCGTTTATTCAGTATTGGACTGCGGATATGCAATTAATCTGAAAGGATTGAGTCACTTGAGGCTCTGTAGGTGAGGCAATGATCATCCCTCAGTATTCTAGAAGACACAGAAAAAAAGGACAAGGCTTTGACACGGTCAGTGTAACCTCTATGATTCAGGCCCTTGAATTTTGCTGGTGAGAAAGCATGGTGGTTGTTCAAGCTGTGTTGAGTGTTTGGACAGTGCATACTGTTGGGGGTGTTATTCTCCATTATTGACTTAATAAGTACAAAATACAGTGGGATGACCACATTGACTAGTGTTGGACACAATACAATTACTAACAAAATCTGTGCAATGAAGAAGGACTTTCTTACAATTGTGGATGCATGATTTCTTCAAATTTCCATACAGATAAATCATTTGAACATATGACAGTTTGATAAAATGTGCATCACAACACACACACACACACACACACACACACACACACACACACACACACACACACACACACACACACACACACACACACACACACACACACACACACACACACACACACACACACACACACACAAACAATATATATGTATATCTATAGCTATATTTGTATAATAAAAAATAACCACTGCGGTTACTAGGCTGAAGATAATGTTCATCCAGTTTAATTATGAAAAAAACATAAAAACACAAAAACTTAAAAAAAAAAAACAAATGTAGAATAAGCACTTTCAGGTTCTTACAGCCCTTCATCAGATCTAACCACTAAAATCAAATTTCAGTATTTAAAGTACTGGCATCCAGTCAAAAATCATCCTGATCTCCAATCAACCAATGTCCATCCACTGGTATATGTTCCAAAAGGCAAAATATTTATTGGTCAAACTTTCGCTGATGAGGACCAATGAAAAATAGACAAAACATCTTCAACCTCCAAACTCTGCCAAAAAAGTCATAATTGGCCATCATTATTTAGGAAAAATAGTCATAGGATGAAGTTAATCAGCTTACTATTGGTCAAAGATCACTTCACAGAAGCCAATAAAATCTCTTACAGCATCGCACACAACCTATGAGTATGCAGTCAACATTATTGAAAGAAAGATGAAAAATCAATCAGTGATTGCAGGTGTTTCAACTAAGTTGATGGAGTTTTTAGTCAATATATTTACATTTGAAATAAAAATAAAATTTTGAATTATGAAACATTCCATGATCTCTGATCGTATACAATAATAATGAGCATAACACACAATCCATTGATGAAAAGCCCTGAATCGTAATTGCATTTTAAACAAATAGTTTTTGAAGTAATAATAAATGTCCATTATGGAGGAATTAACAAAAAATATGTCTCTCATTCAAATAAATATTGACTCTAGCCACTAATAGAACCATTATAATACTCATCTCGTTAAGTGACTCTATGTAATGTTTAGATTGGTGCACAGAAAAAGCTTAACCAATAAGGAGCTACTTAAGTAATCTTGTCTAGTTGATTGATACACCTGAATAAAAAAAAATAGAAAATCAAAGAGGCATCTGCTTAGTATTTGGTGGAAAGTCCATAATCATAACTAATTTATGTGCTATCTTAATTCATAGATCGCCCCCTTTTTAGAATGGATATTAGCAACAAGTAATATTAAAAGACTTTGCCACAGCATGGCAGAGCTGAGGGCATTTCAGCATCCAAACAACCAAGTCGTCTGATATCAAATCAAAAGTAGAGTCTCCAACAATAAAAAACTTCAACAGCAACCATTTCCAATTAGTTGTTAAAGCCGAAAAACAAACAATCATATGATGGGCCATCTCCCATGTACACTCAAACTTATTTTTCATAGAGGCTAGGAGAAAAAAACATTCCAAAAATAATAAATAAGATCTCCCAATGAAATATTTAATCAGTGCACACGAGGAGCATTGATAGAACATGTAGGAACAAATCCATGGTCATGAATGCCTTATATTACCAATTTACATCATAAATCAGCCAGTCTTTCAATATATAAAATCATCAATAAATAATAAGTATTAAACAGCTTAGCCGCAATGCAGCAAATCCGAAGGGCATTTCAACATCCACATATCCAATTCACCTAGAATTTTTACATAAGTAGAGCCTCCCCCAATAGGAAGCTATAAAAATAGCCATTTCTAATTGGTTAATAAGTAGGGTGTTAACCAATCAGATGAAGGGCCATTTCTCAATGGCACTCATTTTATACTTCATGTAAATAAAAAAGGAAGAAACAATCCAAAAATAGTAAGCCAAAATCGTCTCTTACAACTGAACCCCTGGATTCTTAATTTTCAGTTAACTTACTTACTGTTTGCTCTTTGAAACATATATGAAGCTTTCATAGAGAACCTGTAAAAGGTACATGGGCCATAAATATTAAATGGATCTCCGATTGAGGACTACTTACTATGCCAACATCGTACAATATATCTTCATGTCAATTAATTGTCATTCAAAGTGTGTCTAACCTAATTTTGCTAAATATTATTGTTGACCTTTCATAAATGCAACATGAAAAGCACAACAGGTTTATCGTGATGAATAAGTCAAATTTAAATTAGTGCATTTATCAGATGGCTCTTTGACTGTTGCTCCTGGAATAGCTGGAGTTATATCTATATCTATCTATGTGTGATATATGTGTGTGTGTGTGTGTGTGTGTGTGTGTGTGTGTGTGTGTGTGTGTGTGTGTGTGTGTGTGTGTGTGTGTGCATGTGATTGTTTATGTATTTGCATGTCTGCATGTGCCTCTACACAGAAATGCAGAGACATATAGAGAAAGAAAAGGCAGATATAGATGGAACATACAAATTGAAATTCATTATAAGTATTTGTCAAGACATAAGGAGAAATTATGTAGTATCTGTTCTCACTGTCATTTTTATGTATTGAAAATCAGGCTAGTCAAGCTGTTGGCCTGGTTAATGGTCTGAGACAGAGTTAGAATGGCTGGTTCTTAAACATTCATGCTGATTCTCAATTCCCATCACCGTTGCTGCACCTCTGTCATCCGATTAGTTCACAGTAACACATGAGCATTAACAAAGTGGAAATACAGTGTCCATTACTAACAAGAATAAATTAATTTCATTCTCTGAATCAAAATGAATGTCACAGCAAATCTAGTGAGCATTCTACTCTGAACAGTTGGACTAAATATGCACTAACATTTGGAAAACACATAATAAGTTAGATTTACAAATACCTGTGCTATAGTAACTTTGGAATTAACATCTGTGGACCGTGGGACAATGACAAAGCATTTATTATTAAAAACTGAAACTTTTATATTATTTTTGCATGGAATTGTAGAAATTGTATTTCACTCATTGCTTTATAAGACATATTGGGCATAGAAGGAGATGTCTACAAAATGCTGGACATGAATAATTTGACAATGAAATTATTGACTGCTGTTGGTTCTGTTGAAAACAAGGTGCTCAGACATTTAATTTTAATGCTGTGCTTTAAAATGGTAGTCTTTCAGAATAAAATTGCAGAAAAATGGAGAAAGAAATGCACTTGATTTTTTTTTTTTTTGGAAAAACATCTATTTGTGTAGTGGTAACCTTAGTAGTGACTATTTTAAGTATCTGGGATTGTGGTGGTACAGTTCAACACTACTACAATAGGGGTTAATGGGGTCTTACCCTCTGCACAGAACAATAATCTCAGACAAATGTGGCTTTTCAGACCCCTAAATGTCATTTTGTGCATTCAAGGCAGAATGTTTCATTTTTGAAAGTTCCTAAATTATTTCTTCTCAGAGTAAATCTATTTTTTCTCACCACCTGTTATTTTCCTAGAAATTACGGAGGTAAAAGCAATCCATTTTTAATATGTTTATTTAACTTCTGCCTGTGACAAACTCCTCTTCCAGGCACATTAAAATCTGTATTCATTCTTAAACATTGCTTTTAAATTCACATCCTTGTGGACAGGGAGTTCAAACTGTATCCTTAATGATGAAGAGGTGGAATAAATCACGTTAGCCAAAATGTTTATTTCAAGAATTTATGCTAATATATTGGGAAATATAGGCTCTCCAGGCCATAACGCATTGCAAGAGGAAATATGAGAATCTATTTCTTCTATTAATGGTAAGTTGTTGTTCTCAAACTGAATTGCAAAATATTTTATGGCATGGCAGGATCAGTTCCTGCCATAGATTCAGTTTTTGGACCAAGATTTAGAAATCAGTTCATAAAATGAAAGCAAGATCACCAGGTATGTGAAGAAATGAAAACAGATGAGCTTTGCCAGGTCACAAATCATACAGGCCACTTACATTAATGTGCGCCAGAAAAAAGCCTAACCGAATTAATTCATAATGAGATATAAACAAGAAATTATGGAAAAATGGCATATGACAGGGGTTCCCAAAGTGTGCACCACAGCGCCCTGGGGAGCTGTGACTTCCTTACAGGGGCGACGCAAACTAATACCCTTCATTTATGATTTTTTTCATTTCTTTTTTAATTTTCGCACTATTTGAGCTGACATCATCACGTGCACGATAAAGTCAGCTCTGTCAGGGCTACCAGCCTGTTGGAATTGAGCAAGGAGCTCACGCATTTCCAGCTGGGCATGGCTGCTCAAATGTGAGCGGGAACGGCAATGAACGGATTATGTTCGGGTAATAAGAATCAGACCCACAGCGGGTATGGCCAGAAAGAATGAAGACTCCATGAAAGTAAGGAAACTTTCAGAGAAGTGTGTGTGTGTGTGTGTGTGTGTGTGTGTGTGTGTGTGTGTGTGTGTGCGTGTGTGTGTGTGTGTGTGTGTGTGTGTGTGTATGTGTGTGTGTGTGTGTGTGTGTGTGTGTGTGTGTGTGT
Organism: Protopterus annectens; assembly: GCF_019279795.1. Lineage (NCBI taxonomy): Eukaryota > Metazoa > Chordata > Ceratodontiformes > Protopteridae > Protopterus > Protopterus annectens. The sequence goes on from NC_056726.1 coordinate 1,658,922,919, forward strand.
GTGTGTGTGTGTGTGTGTGTGTGTGTCCTGAGGGAATGTACCTCCTTTTAATCCTTGTGCTATGTTCTTGGATAAGTGTATCTGCTGCAGAGGCTTTTTCTGCATCTCTACATATGCAACTATTTTGTTAAGTCATTGCTTTGGTTTCAAGAGAAAATACCAGTTTCTGTATTACTTAAAAATTACTGCTGTGGAGCGACTCTTTCAAATGATCTCTGTCACTTTTGAGGAGATGGTAACACTCATAGAATTCAGTGCAAAAGCAATATTCATTCCACCACTAAAGATGCTGTCCCAAGAGGAGGACCTAGAGGCTTTTCTAATTGCTTTCGGATGGATTGCCAGCCAGGAGGGATGGGATCAGAATAATTAGGCTTGTACACATTCTATAAAGCTGTTGGATAATCCCATCTAGAGTCTTCATGGACATGAAAGGAAAGGACTGAGAAAAAAAAATAAAAATGTTTGCTTGCTTGAGCTGGGTCGACAGTGGAGACTCAAGCTTGAATATTTCACAAGTAGACGTTTTCCAGAGCAAAATGGTAAGATCTCATTTGTCAAAATTAAAGCATATATAGGGTATTTGGATGCTGACATAGAGGGTTGTATTTGTAAAGAAACAATGAATTAGATAGTGGTACTTGAAAGGTTCAAACAGACATTCGTGGATGTATTTAAAAAGTAGGTGTGTTGATTTAGCCTACATTCTTACAGTTTTGTTACTTTAGTAGAGGGAATAGCTGAATCATATTGAGTGGTAGAGAAACTGGTTAACAGACAGGGACAGTTACACATATACAAAAAGAAAAATCCGTGGTATCACAACAGTTACACATATACCTCTCAAGTGTACCTCATTAAGAGGAATGCACCTCATTTGGGGTCTTAAAAAGTTCATGTTCCTTGAAGTTCATCAAAGTTGCACATTGAAAGAGTCTGTCACACATTCAGTGTTATGAATTTTTTGAAGTGAAATCCATAGTAAATAGAAATTAATCATATTAATTCACTAAAGGATCTTCTTTATAAGTAAAACCAGCATATTTTAACCATCCTATGACCTTCCTAGTAGAAAATGTTAGTAAGCCATTAGTATGTTTTCCACATTTTGCCCATTTGTTCCAAATTATGAAGGCGAGTGTTCCTCATTTTGGCAATGGAAGGTTGAGAGCTATGGTTACACATATACTTTCTTGCATGTGGGAATATGGGCTACATTGCTGAATTTAGTAGTAATTATGTAAACTCTGATAAGATTGCTAAAGCTGTCAAGAAGCATGAACATTATACAAAACTGATGGAATGTGATAAGACCTCTGCTAGAATGGTTGAAACTGCATTTTATTATTGTTCACCAGCTGCTGGCTACATGTACTGTACTAACAATAGAAAAGAACTGCAATTGCTGCTAGATTCTGGCAGTATTGTTACCCTTGTAAAAGTGCCATGGTTTTGTATGCAGAATACCTTGACGAAAATGCTGTAGAAGTAGCTCCACCCCTGATTGCTCTAAAGGTATTTTGTGAGTAGATTGCAACGGATATTAATGAGCCATTAGTTAAGTTCAGTAAAGGATTCCATCCTAGATTATGCCAAAGCTGTAGCCAGGGTACTGGCTCTAGTATTCTGCAGGGTGGAGATACAGAAAGAAATACTAGTGAGAGAACCGCATCTATGCCTAAAATAATCAACTATATGACATTATTTAGTGGGGATGAGCTATTAGAATTTTGTGTGCATGCACACACACATACATGTATGTATGTACATTTGCACATTATGTATGTCTTGAGCATACATGTATATATAAGTATATATTAATTCACGTGTATATTTCTAAATTGAAGTTGCTGAAATTTTGAAGTGTTTTGATCTAATATGCACTTTATGCGTGCCATGGGGGGAGGGTGTGGCGCCTTGGGAAAACCTGGATTCAGCAAGGGAGATGAGAATCGAAAAAGTTTGGGAACCACTGGCATATGATAATGATGTGCTCTTGGAATTCATAGTCAAATTTCTATGTCGTCCACAGATGCATTATAAAAATTGTCATGCCTATCCTATCAACTTTGCAATCCTTGCAGATGCTTGCTGACTCTGTAAAAATGATTTCAGTTGTCCCTACTCTGTGTTGACCCCTTATTCTGTATCATCCTACACTCATATACAAAAACAATCACCAGTCAAGCAACACCAAGGATAAGCCATGCCTGCCTTCCTCAGAAAAGGTTATTTGACACAACCCCATAATGATATATACATGCAGAGTCCAGCCAAGTAAAATTGTGCTGAAATAATGTTTGCACTATCTTGAACATTCACAACTGTGAAGAAAGCAGTTTATCAATTTCCTTAGCCCCTACCACTTTCTTGTAATCATAATACTGTCAGTCCTCACTGCATACGTACCAAGCATGCAGAATCACTAAAGTACACCAAAGTAAATGATTTCTCACTGATCAATAATCATTTCCACTAATGCTTTAATGATTTCCCATTTACAAATGACAGCATACAGAATTCACCAAAGCCATTGTAAAATGCACATCATATGAATAAACAAGTGAAAGCAGTAATCGTGCATCACAAAAAAAAAAAAAATTTAAAAACGAAGCATGGCCAAGGTAATTTTTTTATTCAATAAACAGCGCTTTCACAAGTATACAGCCTGCTTCCTCAGACCACATATAACAAATACAATTACTTAATTATATAAAAAAGAATTCAAATTCTAAAAGCCAATAGACTGCACAATTCAGAAGTGTTCCTATGACATAGGATATCACATTATATGTCAGATCACATACTCTCATTTTTCTTAAAGGCATACACTCTCAAAAAACTATATCAAAAATATGTGCATAGATGTATCAAATTAAAAACGTTTTAGCTACATCTCATAATATTACACATACTTAAAGTTGTAAAACGAATCCGTATACCAACGTAAATGTCACAAAATATTAAAAACATTTCACTATATTCACAATGTTCTATGGCACACATAAGCCTGAAGTAATAAAAATAAACATAAACCTAATGAATAAATAAACTCACTGTATGACAACATACTAAAAACTAAATGTACATGCTAGCTAAATAAAACGATTAAACTCTATAAGTACACTGAATAGTGCTAAAAAATAGTATCACTGAAAAACTACCGACCTCTGCACATATTACAAATGTTCTGTTCAGTGAATGACCAAAAACTGCCAGTGTGCATCTGCTCTAATAAATTTCAAAATACCTTACTATAAGGTTAAAAAGATGTCCAGTGGCAGCTAATACTTATCTAATGCAATGGTCCCATAAAATATTACTGTGGTAGAAATGGCTCATCGCCCTAATCTAATAAATGTACATCATTTTCAACTCTTTCAAATTAATTTATCATATATCCATTAGTTTTTCTTACTTTAAAAGGTCCGTTGTTTCCATAATTGATTTTCTGCCTAACTCGAGTAATCCCAATTGATAAACTTATTCATGTATGTTCAGGGTCCTTTATGCATTTGGTATTCAAATGAACCCCTTTTATGCATATCCCTATGAGTCACAGTAATATGCTGATGTGGATGGCGTCCTGTACAAGTAATTGGTCTCCATGCTTCTGTTCATGCAAAGTATATCTTCAGGTAGTTAGGCCTGTGCCTTAAGTAGGCATGTTTATTAACATGCCAGCGCATTTATGTAATCAGCGGGAATAGCATCCAATGAAGACATCTGCGTACCAACGTAGTGCCACTCTTCCAAACTATCACATCTATTGAAGGAAAATGTGAGGTGATTATAGTATACAGGGTTCAAACTCCCCTTCATGGTAATCAGAGACACTCACAGGATAGCAAGAAACAACTCAAACACCCACAAGGATAGGCTTGGTAAACATGAACACTGCAAACTACCTGTGGCAGGGCCTGTGAGAAACACAGTTCAATAAATAAATACATTCCTCAAACGTATGAAGATTATAGCCAGATAGCAGCCAGCTTTTGCCCATCAGTACCTACCAGGGTAGACAGTATGGAAAGAATGAGCAAACAAGTCAGACAGTTGATCTTGTAAGGGAGAAAGCTTCAAGTGTTAATGAATGTAATGTTTTAACTCCTTTTATCTCTACTATTATTTTGCCGTTGTATTCCCCTGTTCATAGGTTCATAGGTAGGTACTAGGCTATCGGCCCAAGGGCCTAAGTAAGCCTAGCCAACAAAGTTCCCTGGCTTACGCCAACCCAAGAAAGTTAATTTCCTGTGCCCCTGTTGAGCAGAGCCGCACAAGTGATCCCCGGGGTGTATTTCCTTTTTCCCATCCACTCATCAAGATTTTTCTTGAAGAGTGTTAATGAGGAACTTTGCTTGACATAGATGGGTAGCTTGTTCCAGAGTATGGGAAGTCTCTGGGACAGGAATTTATCCCTCCAGCAAGTCCTGTTTATTGTGGTGACAAGGTTTAGGTCCCTAGAGCATGTAGCTCGGAGGGATTGGTATTTCTTTAGGTGTAGCACGTCCAACAGCTCTGGGTTTGACATAGCTTTATATGTTAGGCAGAGATCACCTCAGAGTAGGTGATATGCTACGGAGTAAAGCTGGAGTTTTTTGAGATGATCAGTGTAGGGCATCTGTTTGAGGCCAGCAATTCTCTTTGTGAGGTACTTCTGTGGCCTTTCCAGCTGCTGCAGATGTCTTGTGAGGTACATTCCAAAAGGGGCGTTGTACTCTATAATGGGTCTAATGAGTGTCGAGTAGAGGGGAACAATGACCTCTTTTTTCCTGGATGAGAACCCTTTTGTGATGAGGTGTGCCATGTAGAAGGATTTCTTGACTACTGTGGCAATGTGATTATCAAAGGAGAGACTACTGTCCATCTGGGTCCCAAGGTCTCTTATCACACATTCAGTGTTAAGAAGACTGCCGCCTATGTAGTAGTTCATGGGTACAGAGTTTTTACCAAAGGGGATAACAATGCACTTTTTGGCATTGAGCTTAAGGCCATGGCTCTGACACCAGGCATCTGTCTCAGTGAGGCCCTTCTGTAGGATGTCCACATCATTTGGGGACTCGACTATAGCTCCTAGTTTGCAGTCATCTGCGAACTTCGTTATCCAGAGGTCTTCTGTTAGCCTGTACTTCAGAGAAATAGATACCAAACAGGAGAGGACCCAGGACTGACCCTGTTTTACTCTACGTGCCACTGGTTTGAAGTCAGATTTGGAGTCTGCAACTTTTACAGTGTAGGTTCTGTCAAGTGACCCAGTTGGCAACCCATCTTGTGACATAGGGATTTATACCTAGTTTATCTCTAGTCACCTAGTCATCGCTGTCATTCTTGTGCTGTTTGTATTTATGTCTTCTATTTTTAAACATAACTGAAATGTACAATTTGGCCTATCACGTCTGTTCAAATAGCATGTGTAAACAAACGGATAAGGAAAAAACTAAAACATACTCAGTTTATGCTCTAACTTCAAAGCAAATGCAGTAATGACTTCTACCTTTCAAACAATGTTGCCCATTTTTGTCAGAGGCTAGTTGCAAGAGGTTATGTACCCCCCCCCAAAAAAAAATAGATAAATAAAGATAAACAAGACTGACAAACACACAGACTTAGGGTAATATTCATAGTCTATGACTTTGGCTACAAAGTGGTTATCCGCATAGATTACTGACATATGTATATGCAAATAAACCTAGTGGAGGTTATTTGCATTGATCAAGGAAAAACAAAAACATTTTGAAAAATATGATCACTTATGACAAAAGTGTAAAGTACTTTAAATATAAGTGTCAAGTGTATATAAAGTACTAAGTGAAAGCCGTAGGATTTGTATGATTTCATATGTATTCAGATACAGTGGATGGACATGGCTATGTACAGTCACACTTGAAAGACTTAAGGCAGAGTAGCTTTCATTATGATATTTAAAAAATAAAGGGATTTATTATATTTTATATAGGGGTATCCTTATGTGGACACCCTATTGATTGCTTTAAAGAATGGAGAAAGGGAGATATGAGCGAATGAAAAGGAGAGACACAACAAAGAGGAAGATGAAGCAGGAACACATCAAGAGGGTTGTACTGGAGGAGACGGGAGAGGAACAGTACTGTGTTTTTTTTAGGTGGGTGGACCACCCCATTTTATTGAATCATTTTTTTGTAAGAGGGTAGTATGGATGGGAACTAGGTAAGCAGGTTTAGGAGAGAGAATAAGGGAAGAGGAACTGGTGATGACGAGTGGTGCCCAGAAAGATGCCACAAAGCCACAGATGTTTTTACAGCAGCATTATGTTGCAGTGGGAGACCCCTGTGTTAAATGAACAGGGCCTGTGGTTGCATGGTGATCAGTACCATCTGGAGTAGTGAGTCTACAACCCACTGAAGAGATGCCTCTGTTGGCTGAAACCATCAGTCCACAATCTACTCCAGCACATCCTCAATCAAGTCCTGAAGCTCCCATTCAGTGAGGTTTGCCAGGCTGCCACATAACAGGTTACCTACAGGGCCAATGCCATCACTCTGACCTTTTGAGGAAATCCCTGGAAGGGCAGAGGGTGTAAGGTCCATAATCTTGGAGGTATGCAGCTGGGCTCCTCTTGACAAATTTGTATCTGTAAAACCAAGGAACAGAAATGTGAGAGAAATTAAATTAACAAAGTAAATAAAATAGTCAAATGAGTTGCATAATTAAAATATGAAAAAGAGAGAAAGGGGGATATAGAAAAAATATACACCAAAAAAATCACAAATAATGTTATATGGCATTCAATTTCTTACTTTAAAACAATTTCATTTGTATAAATCTTTACTAAAGTAAAACAAAGTGTATGGCAAATGCTTATGCATATATGGGAGCACTGATGTTGGAAGTGCTTATGTATATGTGGAATGACTGATATGAACAGTACTTATGCATACCTGGGATCAGTGACATAAGAAGTGCGTATACATACTTGTGAAGAATAAGTGTATTGCTATCAAGTTTTAGAAGGGTTTTCATTTTGTAGTCTACTATACTAATATAAATGATAATTGCATGTCATATCTGTGCTTGATATACATTTGTCTGCAGTACTGAACTGAAATTGCCCTTTGTAAATACTTACATGTAATGAAATCAGTTAAAAACAGCATAGTATATTTGAACATTGACATATCTTTACAGCTGGCTGTAGTTATATACTAAAAGCTCTGTAGGCCTTCAGTGAAGATCCTTTATAAAAACTTGCTTATACACACTAATGAAATCTTTTAAATACAGAACACTGCATTTACTACTTTATTCATGTTTACCAGCAGCTTCAATTAGTCACTTAGTTCTCCTATTTTCTTGTTTATCTGTATTTGACTTTTTTCTTTAACATTACTGATAGAGCAACTTGCTTAGAATGCATTTCTTTAAATATTTATTAATATCAGAATTATCATACTGTACTAATCTTTGCTTTAATTTAAGTTATAAATAACTTCATACACAGACAATTGTGCATAGCTTATCTGTTTAAGGGATGGGTCTCACACACTAGAGCTCTTCTATGTATTCCTCCCTACCACTCTTTAGCCCTTTTACTTAATCTCCTTTTCTACTTTCTCTAGCAACTTGGTTCAACCATTAAGATGTATTGGGAGTTTATTTTTTCTTTATTTTCTGTTGCTGTTGCAAATCTACATTTTGTTCACTCTGTTATTTTATTAATTTGTTAACTTCTTTTTGGCAAAATGTATGTAGTCTTGTTTTTCATATTACCTACATGAAACAGTTAATGTTAGTGTCATGGATATTTTGTATGTTGGTGCTTTTCTCTTGGGGTCTCCACTGAAAATGGGCCACCAGAACTGTTGGACTAATCCGGTTAACAAAAGACAAATAAACAATAATAAATAAACAAATATGGGTGTTGTCTGGAATTTTTCCATACCCTTTAGTTAGGTACTACTGTAATATGTCATGGTTTGCATGTAATAGCCCATGAATTGTGTTCTGGCAGAAGCTAATACACATGTACCCAGAAGAATGTAGCAATTCATGAAAGCTTTCTGTTCCTTTCAAGTGAGCCTTAAAAAATGACTTATGTTACAGATGGATGTGGCACATATACGTCAGTACAATAATGTGCATTTTTATAGTGTTCTGCCTAATAACTGTAATCATATCAGGGGCAGTTTAAAATGTGTACAGAAGAAATGCAAGTGGCCATTTTTTACTATGTGTTAGTCATTTACTTGATATTGCAATCTATACTCCACTACCCAAACCTCCATTCTGACTAGGATTTGGTACCTGACTAAGAGTTCAGCCATCTTGTATGTGTAGTAAATATTGTGGAAGAAATGACTGTCTTGTACAATTAGTATACTAATATGACTTTTCTTGCCTACACAAACAAAATTCTTACTTTATAAAAAAATAGACTGCATGTACTTTAGCTATTAACCAAGGTAATTCAGTACTGTAAATGAAATTATGTGGCAATCCAAACAATTTTTGTTTGTAAATGCATACATTATATGTATACATGAAACAATAATGCACTCGTAGATGTATAGCTATAATTTACATATATATATATATATATATATATATATATATATATATATATACACACACACACACATGCAGACTTATATATATTTCTTGACTAATATGTCTATTACATTTGTATTTATGCAGACAATTATGTTATCTCATAAACATTGCATATATTTGTATGCAGATGCAATTCTGTATATGGACATGTTTAAGCTGTCTTATGTATTATTACAAAACATGTTAGGAAGTCTGCCATTGCTTTTAAGATGAAACGTGCTTAATAAAATTTTAGTTTGCTGTGTGTTCTATGAAAATGATGCTTTTGCTTTTTCGGATGAAATGCTTAGTGATTACTGGAAAATCATTTTCTTTGCTGTCATTTAGTGATTTTTCATACACGGTAGAAACACAGTAATTTAACTGTGAAGTAGTAAGGATGTGTTGTTGGCTCTACAATGTTATTTGGAGATTATCGAGTGTCACTGAAGAATGAAAAAATAACAGTATTATGAATATGAGACAGTGATAGAGTCTAGAAAAGGATGAATCTGTAAAACTAATTGCTTTACTGTTGTGAATATGTGATTTATGATACTGCAGGCATTAATATAGCACAAGTTTGTTTGTATCACCTACTTTTTTATAAGGATGGCAGGTATGCTTTCATTGTTGCGCTGTTTGACTGATTATTACATCAGAAGTTGTTTGTGTGTGATTGTGGCATATTTTTATGTGCATTAGTGATGTAAAACAAGGATCAGGGTACAGAAAGGACAACTTCAGCCATGATGAGAACCATATCATCATGGAATCCTTTAGGATTCCATAGGCCTACGTCTGCTTGGTAAAGGGGGCTCAAACAAGATTAGAGGGTAAATGTCTGGAATCAAGTTCTAATGGACATTAATACAGGTGTTGGAAGAAACTACAGATTAGCACAGTGCAAAAAGAGGGAAATAATATGGTAGGACATACTAGAAGCAAGGAGAGGCAGAATGCAATTGACAGTACCGGTACTGTAGGGCTCTGGCCCTCCAAAAAGTATCCCTTCCACACAAGAAAAAGAATACCCTCTTTCCAGCCATAGAGATGACACAGAAGATGATGGCACTGGAATAATCAGAGGTGTAGTAGACAATGGGTATTATCAATTTCTGCAGTAGCAGCAACATTGTCTGTCCTGGAAGACTGGTTTAAAAACAGTGACATATATTTATACAGAGAAAAGAATGCTGACATGGAATGGTTATGTTAAACACATGACAATTGCTATTGACAAGTGAACCTTCCACATAAACATAGAATGGCAATGAAGACAATGTTCATGGTTAAGTGTTCTCTACACCTCCATAATAACCATATTGTAGAGTAGACTGTTTAATCATTTTTAGAGGGTTAGCAACAGAAACAAACAGCTCCCCTTACCTATAAATTTGCAGGATAACAGCAGTAGAATGACTGTTGAAGATGATTATTATTACATAGATAAATTTATAAGACAGTCTGAGGAAAGTGGCATGCAGTCCTCTAGTTTAGTGTTAGGATCTCTCACCCCACAACATGTTGATAGTTCTGCAGGAAATGGCAATGTATCACAAAGTCTGACATGTTGGAGATAAAGATATATGTCTCAGAAGATCCTCATGCTATGGAACAGGCTCCCCATCCATGTAAAGCAGAGTCAATCCCTAACACTATTTTACTGTAACATTGATCAATAGATGGGAAATAGGAAATTTACCCTGGGTCTTGCCCCCATATCACTGATAGAACCAAACAGTTATGTCCAAACAAACCTACTTCCCCTCCCCATATAACCTCTAGAAACTTTCTAACTAACATACCATCCCTTAATAAATGTCCACGATACATAGTGACACAATTGGGTTGGATTGCACAGGTATGTTTATAGAGGCCCTAGTGGTCATTAACCTGGTATATACCTATGCACCTATGAATCATTGAACACTACACACAGACTTGTACCAGGAATACACCCATACTCTTCTACACCAGTGTCTCAAAAACCAGACCAGCATTTTCAGGATGATGGCAGAAATTTAAAGGTAACAGTGTCTACAGTAACATTTTTACAAAGTAAAGCCGAGCACAGGAATTTGTCAGAGCTACACCAGGAAACATAAAGTATTGGCTGCCCAACAGCAAATGTGCTGTGCCATTGTTAAGGTTCAGTGCACTGACACAGAAAGAAAAAATGGTAAGGGTCTCCAGGGCATACGTGAGGATTTCTAGCATTACATGGAAATGGTAGAGAATGGGGATAATGCCATGATCACACATATGAGTATTATGGTTTCACATCAAGCATCTTTGGCCTCCTCCATTCTTACACTAGTTAGGATTTACCAGACTCAAGTAGAAGACAGACCTGGAAGGGGGAGATATTAGTGTACTGTCCATATATGTGGGGGCAGATTAGATGAGACTACAAGTGCTTCTTGAGAAACAAGCCCAACATATTCCACGAAGGCCATATCATAGTTCATCTACATCTAGGAGAACCTCTCATTTACAATTGAAGTCCTGATACAACAGCACTGTCACATCAGTGTCTGCAGGATCACCTGTATCAAGTTGTTGTTGTTGTTTGTCTTTCAGCTTTTTCCCGGTAAGGGGTTGCCACAGCGGTACTCCAGTCCGCTAATGATTGGCAGTAGATTTTTGTGAAACACCGAGGTGCCAGCTCGACGTCCAACCTTCAACGAAGGCACGCCCATTTATGCACGCATGTCTTTCGAACGCTACCCAACCATGGGGAGGACATGCAGACTCTACACAGAAGGCACGCCCAAGCCATGCCAAGAATCGAACGGGAGAACCTCTTGCTGTGATGTAACAATGCTACCACTGTACCACCACGGCATTCATCACCTGCATCAAGTAAATCATGAAAATGGACCAACTCACCATCCAGCTCTTATTAACAGCGCTTCTTCAAAATCACTTGCATCATTAGCTAGCCTAACATTAGGAGAAGTGTATGACACATTTGACCTTGACCTAGTGTGGCTCAAGTGTGACATTTTTTACTTATATTATGACCTTCAGTAACATATCAATGTTTAACTTGAAGGTGAATAAGTTATTAAAAAGTGGGGGGGAGTTGGAACTTTGGACACTTCGTAACTGCATGCATTTTATTCCTATAATTGTACTGCTTAAAACATCCTGGAACTGTGGAAGGAAAACTGTATGTTGTAACATAAGACTGCAGTGATTAGCACAATTAATACTCTATGCATTGACATTGTTAGAGTTAGCAGTTGCCTACAACTTAAAAGTAGTAATACACAGGATTTCAGGAAAACAGTAGTAATAAAATTAGAGACCAAAACTAGTTTCCTGCTTTATAAGCCAACAATGCTGTCACTTTACCATCACAATTGTATAAATAATTATATATATGTCTATATATATATATATATATATATATATATATATATATATATATATATATATTTTTTTTTTTTTTTTTCTCAAAGATTACAAATTTTTGTGTACAACAAAATATATTAATCTGTAATGCAATACCTCCACAGACAACATAGGTAAAACAGAGAAAACTTTGCATAGTATACAGAAAAAAGTCAACATTGATGTATTTGTCTCATACCTCTCAAACTCTTAGTGCAAAAAAATCTGGACAATGCCTGAAAAATGGGAGGGGGGGGGGCAAAGTCTCAAAAATAAGGACAGATTTTAAATATTGCTCTCATAAACTTAAAAAGTTGCTAGCGTAACAGTGTTTATGTTAACATACATTTTTGAAGGATTTGAAGACTACAACTCAAATATATGTCATTATTTAGTGTCTTCAATCCTCAGATCATCCCAGTGATTTGCCAGAAAAACACAAATGTTATGAGGAATAGACAAAAAACATGAGGAAAAAATCTGGGCATTCTGTGAAAATCTGGATAGCTTAGAGTTATGATTTGTATTCAGTTGCAATGTATGAACTCATGTTAAATACAATAGCTGGGTCATACTGAAGGTTACTCCCAGACTCATCTGCACAACTAAAATAACTTTAGGAGGCCAACAACTTTCTCAATGACAATACACATCTGGGAAAGGGCTGTCTTAAACCTAACTTCAACAGCTTCACTTGGATTTTTCACTGGTGTCATGAGGTATGGCTTCAGTGGATATCCAGCAATGCATAAGACACACACACACACACACACACACACACACACACACACACACACACACACACACACACATATGCACAAAGAGAAAGAGAAAAAGGGAGGAGACAAAACAAACAACAATAACTATATCAATAAAATAGAAAAAGGAGAAAAAAATGTTTTTTTTTCCACTTACAACAAGATGACTACTGGGCATCCTACAATACAGAAGAGGCAGAAGAATGAGCTAGTGTGCTAGATATGGAGCTCATGTACACTGGCAGGATGCTGGCAGAGACATCGGTGATGCACCCCCTGCATGCATCACACTAGATGCAATGGTATCACTTCCTATTGTGGTACTACTCACCCTGTGGATGATTGTTATTGTAAAACGGGTGCAATCTATTGTACCAATTACCTCAGGAAATTGTGCCACCCCATAAGACACACACATAGTCCTGGCTCATTCCTGAGGTGACACTGGGAAATAGACGTACTGATCCACATGTGCCAAGATTACATTAAATAAATGATGCAGTATTCTCAAGGCAGAAGCCTTTGAGAAACCTTGAGTGTTCCCAGACTGTCTTTACTAGGTCCTGGTGGTAAGCATAGTGAGGTCTATACATACCTTACTGTCCGCAAGTTTAGAAAGTCCACCTATTCCTCTAGTGAATCTGTGGGCGATAATACATGCTGACTAAGACTTTTATAATATCCCTGTCCACTCTAAACCTATCAAGTATCTCCTGATTATCAAAATTATAGTATGTTATTCTTTGCTTATATCTCTTTCTTCTTAGCTGACGAGTGCCGCTGGGCATAAGCAATTTTGACTCGGCCAAGACAAGCTCACAATGGGAAATAGCAAGGCAAGCACAAGAAACAGTAGCCTGCAGATTGCATTGCAGATACAATAGCCGTGATTCCTCTTTATATAATGACTCTGTGGATGGTGCAGAAAAGTACAAAAATTTAACAATGGACAACAAGCAGGTGAAAGAAAGCTTCGTTAGTATAACCAGTTTAACATTATTCCTCAATTACATCTCATTATGACTTTGTTTGCCAATACTTGTCCATGGCCATTGAGCATTGACATAATTGGCCTGTGTGAATCATGGCTTACCTGCGCTCATTCATGAAAAACACTGATAACCTTATGACAATGAATACCGCCCTTAATGTTTTTAACAGTAAGAATTATCTATGTGACAGCGCTACAAACAGAATTGATACTATTACAGTGCCTTACCTATTAGAAAAGCATTACTAATTACATGATTAATTGTATAAAAGTGTAGAACTTTGTAAGTCTGATTTTTTATATGCATTTTTCCATTTATAGTGCAGTGTTGCCTTCAGAATGTAAAGTAATTCTTCATTTGGATATAGTCTGATCCATAAGTAATGCCTAGATAAACTAATTATCTTCTTTTTTTGTACAAAATAAAGCCGTGTTATGCCATAAGTGTGACGAGAATACTAATAGTTTCTTCTACCTTTAACCTGCCTTTGCACCCTATATCATCTGTTGGTTATATCTGTTTCAAAAACTTTAAATTATTTTAGTGCTGACTTGAAATTGAAAGAAAAAGAACTGGATAGGATATAAATATAATAAGAGAAGACAATAAGAATTATGTAGTGCATGGAATGCGGTGATTAAGTTCTTTTTTTTTTAAAACAAGTTTATTGTTTTTAACATACAAAATAAATATCATAACAATTTTATACAAGTAATTAAAATAGAAATGGTTATAACATTCAATAAAATAACCAAAGTATTTACAAAGACATCCACTACAAATCAAATCAATTAATTAAACTAAAATACCATACTATTGAAGCTAAGATTTTTTTAACAGATTTTGTAAAGTATCCCATATAATATAATAAGATGTTTTTCTAGTAGTTCTTGATTTTATTGTCATCAATTCCATATGACACACTTCAGTCATAACATTTTTAAATTCATTAAACGAAGGAGGAGTATCTGAAATCCAATTTCTGGTTATTATTTTTCTAGCCACTGCTAGAATAGACCATAACAAGGGAAGCTTAACTTTTTTAACACTTTTAGGAACAGGAGTGTTGAATAATATAAGTGATTTAGAAATAATGAAATTATCTGTAAAAAGGGCTTGCAAAAAATCATTAACTTCCAATATTCCTTCAATTTTATACAGTCATAAAACATATGTGCCCAATCAGCATTTATTTCTACATTACATCTTTTACATAGGTTGTCTTTATTATTTATTTTATTCATCATCAAAGGTGTATAGAAGGATCTATGTAAAAATTTCCAAGTAAAAAGTCTCCAAATAATGGAAGAAGTAGTTTTATAAGCAGATTCCAATATATATTGTTTATCTTGTTGTTTTGGTGATTCACCATTAATGGAAGTGAAATAATTCCAATAGGTATCTACACTGTAATAAGTTTCTTCTCTGATAATTTTATGTATGTATGAAAGCTTACCTTTATCAGAAACTTTATGTTGTAAATTTAATATCAAATAATCAATCAGTATTGGAATAGATTCTTTAACTGTTATAGACATTAAATCAATTTTATTAATAAGATGTTGTCTAAAGGTCTGAACTTCTAACCAACAAGTTTCTCTCAGATCAAATTCTTGTTTTAAGAAGTCTAAATTTTTACTTTATTATCAGATAGCAACTGATACCAGTACTTTAGATCATTTTCTGTGACTAAAAGAGTTCTTTCAGAAGTGGTTGACAAAAGCATACCTTGTGTATACATTATAGGAAATAGAATAAAATTCCATTCCTTATACTTAGGATGCATGAATATAAAATTACGATAACTGATAATAATGTTTAATGGGTAACTAACTATATATTTTGGTGTAATAGGTGAAGTACAAAATTCTTTTAATAACCATAACATGGGGTTATTTACAATAATATTTTTATGAGTTAAAGAGATTTTCATGAAGTGGATGCTAATTAATTCCCAGTAATCTTTCCATTTTGCAACGTATGACTGATCTATTAACAAAGTAATAACTTTTATAATAGAAGAGATAGTGCATAAATTAAAGTCTGGAAATGAAATGCCCCCTTGAGCCCAGCTATTAGTATGTTTCTTTAATGCAATCCTAGGTCTATTAGGTGCCCATAAGAAATTTAACATTAGTGAATTCAATTTCTTAATAATTATCTTTGTAGGTGGGAGTATTATTGATTGTATTAAGTATAATATCTTAGGGAATATTATCATTTTAATAATTGTAAGTCTCTCTTCCATAGTAAAAAACATATTATTCCAGCTATCGAAAAGATTTTGTATATTAAGAAGACAGGTACTATAATTATTATGTATAATAGATTTGTTATCTTTAGTTAATATTATACCTAAGTATGTTATCTGACCTGAGTTGGGTATATATTTACTAAAATCACTAATGAGGACATTTTTTCGTGTATATATAGGTAATATTTTAGTTTTGTCTTCATTGAATATTAAACCAGAAATATTTTTAAAATTCATCATTTTATCAAATAAGGACTGCATAGAAGAATTAGATCCTGCTGATGTAATTAGAACATCATCTGCAAAAAGTTGAATTTTAGATATTGTATTTTCATCTATATCAAATCCTTCTATATCAGTACTGTTTCTGATCAAATTAGCCCAAGGCTCCATTATTAAAGTAAATAACAATGGAGAGAGTGGACACCCTTGTTTTGCACCTTTTAAAATGGGTATTTTTTGTGAGACATATGTTCCTATCTTAATGTAAGCCAGTGCTCCTTTATATAGATGTTCAATTAGATTTACAAATGCATCTGAGAAGTTTGTGCACTTCAGTAAGATAAAGAAGTAGTCCCAATTTACTGAATCAAATGCTGAACTTATATTGAGACTAATAAGTGTTAAATCTTTCTTTCTCCTATTTGCAAAATCAATTAACGTTAAAGTTCTCCTTATATTATCAAAAATATTTCTATTTACAATGAAGCCTGTCTGGTCTATATCTATAATGCCTGGGATGATTGTCTTCAGTCTATCAGCAAAAATACTCACAAACATTTTATAGTCAACATTAAGTAAAGAGATAGGTCTACATGAAGTGCATCTAGTTGGGTCTTTATTGGGTTTTAAAATTGGCAAAATAAATGTGTATTGCCAAGATGGGGGAGTTGTTAACTCATTTTGAGCCAAAATAAAAACCTTATTTATTAATGAGTATGTACTTTTAGAAAGAATTTTATAGATCTCTGGTATAATACCATCATTACCTGGTGCTTTATTTGATATAAGCTTGTTTATTTGTGTAACAACCTCTGTACATGAAATATTTTTATCCAATAGTTTAGTCTGTTGTTTATTAAGTTTTTTGTTCATGTTTGTAGTTATAAATTTCTTTATTTTATCTTTAGGCTCCATGTTAATGTTATTATGATTAATTTTGTGAAAGTGATTTCTAAATTCATCTAATATTTCTGGTAGACTAGAAACATTCTTCTTTTTCCTTGGAGAGAAGATTTCTTTGATATGATTTTGCTTATTCAACCTTTTTGCTTTATTTTTAAGTTTATGTAAGTATTTGGGACTTATTGAGTAAGACAGAAACTTGTATTTCTCTAATGTTATTTTAACTTTATGAGTTAAAATTTCTTTGTATTTCTCATTTAATTTATTTATTTCTTCAATGACTTTTTTGTACATAATATTTTCTTTATTATTATGCTTATAAGAGTCTAATTTACTTTGAATATCTAATAATTCCTTGTCCCAAGATTTCCTTTTATTATTATACCATCTGATACTTTGTCCATATAGGTATGATTTTAAAGCATCCCAAACATAAACAATGGAGACTTCAGGAGTATTATTTATGTCTAAAAATGTTGCACTTCTGAAAGTATATAATCTTTATAGTCTTTTAGTTGAGTTAAGTATGCTGGTATCCTTTTGATCTGAACATTGTAAGTACTTTTTATCATAAACTCAAAGACAATTGAATTATGATCTGATATAGGACATGAAATGATTTTAGAATTAATTAATTCTGTTACCATCTGGTTAGAAATAAAGACTCTATCTATTTTTGAATAAGTTTTATATCTGTTAGAAAAAAAGTGTATGGTAATGATTTTGAATCTATCTGATTATTAATATCATTCAAATGATATAAATTAACAAAATCCTTTAAATGTTTTGCATTAGATGTAATTTTCCTTTTTCCTATAGTAGTAGTATCTTTTTCATGTAGGATACAATTAAAGTCACCTGCTAAAATAATATCTCCTATAGAAAATGATATGATCTTATTGAGATGGTATTTTACTGTATTAATGCCAATTCCTGGTATCCAATATACATTGATTAATGTATATGTCTTTCCATTAATTTGTATTGGAACCATACAAAACATCCCTTTATCATCTTCATAAGACTTAATAGTTTTAGGTATGGGCATACTTTTATTCCATAAAATAGCCACTCCTCTTTTTTTCTGAGTGTGTTATGAACTAACTAAGACTGTATATTTATTAGTGGCTAATTTATCAATATCCTTTTTCAGGAGATGTGTTTCTTGAAGGAATGCTAAGTTGGCCTTATGTAAATTAATGTATCTCATTAAACTTGCCCTTTTACATGGGTTATTCAGTCCATTAATGTTTAAAGAAATTCCTTTTAGAGAAATCATTTGGCTTTTTTTAAACATATAAAACTTATAATCAAAATGACAATTAACAAAATAAGTGATATTATACCTCCTCCTTTAGGTGTACCATTAAATATAGCTGTATTTATTGGAAATCTTATGGGATTTTGTATAAGCTTCATTTTTGCTTGTAGTGACAATTAGTTTATAAAATGTGTTGTGGATGTCAGAACTATATACAAACAACAATAAACAGATGAAAATAATATAAGGATTAAACCTTGCACCCAGCCTGGAGTTAAAAACTCCAACTTTGAATAGCACATACCACTCAAGTTATCCCCCTACCCTAAGCAGCAGTACCTCAGCTGCCACCTTATCAATTTAATACTGGTTATTATTAACTAAAGTTAACTTCTTTCAATTAGATTATCTAGTAAGACAAAGCTAAACAATTTATAAATCAGCATCATATAAACAAATAGGAACATTTAGCAACAATTCATACTGCTATGTACATCCATTTAGTATAATACATTTATAATCAAAATAGCATTCAGATAAACTTGATAATGGGAACCGAGAAGAGAGAGAGAGAAAGAAAAGAAGAGAGAGAGAGAAAAAAAAGGGGCATATCTACATATTAATTTATTAAAAGTTTGTAAAAATAAGTTCTTATGCTCATTTAGAGTCAATAACTTAGGCTATTATGGTTCAGACATTACATATATTAGAATATTCCTATTTTCTGTCATAGAAATGCAGTTAACAGTTTTTAAAAACTTTAAATTACTTGCATCAAAGCTTTCTTCTCATACTTATTATTGCCAGTTAAATAAAATATTTATGTTCATAGATATGGTTACAAATCATACTGCATAGCAATGTAAATTCCCAGATATATTTAAATCATTGTGAAGAAAGCCATCTGTATTTTATATATCTGAACTGCTGCTTTAAAATATGTCACATGACAATTTCTTCTAAGATAAAATCATAATGATACTTATGCTTGTCAATTAGATAAGTCAAACGAATTATAACATTATATGTTTAAATCATAAGTATTTACATACATTAATATGTTGCAGTCATGAAAGCTTTCAAAAACATATGTATATATGTTTTACTTTCTATGCCTTCTAAAATATCTCACTTGCTTACTATGGCATACTGAATCATTTAAAATCATTATAACTTTCACATTTTATAAATTGTATCATAAATAAGTAAGTTGTTATAAAAAATAACTCACATTTAAATGTTATAGAGTTCGTTTTTCATCACAAAGTCACATTTACAGCAGTTCTACTTCCTGGAAGAGTGTTCTTCTTGAATCTGCGATGTGTCAGTATGAAATCAGGGGTCAAAGTTCAAAATGACTGCATTCAGCTTCTCTGCGTGTATTCTGAGTGTTGAAGCTTTTAAAACAACTCGAGGACACTATTCACGAGGTAACCCACATCTCAAATTGTCTCCCTTAACATTCTGGCGGGAATTTTAATAAATGCAAGTGACTGACATTCATTTAGCAATACAAATGAAACTAAACAGTGCAAAACCTTCGCGAAGTATTTTACAAGTCATTACAGTCTCTATGACAGTGAAACTAAGCCTACAGTTATTAACATATAATACAACTAATTATTTATGCCCCAATTCATTTTCTTAAACAAATCCTATTATATACATGTATCAGTATTATTAGAAGCATGTAAATGTACTTATATGGGAGAAAAAGAGAGAGAGAGAAAAGAAAAGAAAGAGAGTAGAAAATAAAGAGAGAGAGAGAGAAGAAAGAGAAAAGAAAAAAAGAAAGCTATAAAGAGTATCTACAGTGAAATATTACTTGCTGTTTATATTAATAAAGATAAATATGAAACATTATTTACAACTATTTTAGTTCTAATTATTTGTAATTAAATCATGACATATTATTTGTAATCATGTATAAGCAATAGAATCATGGTATAATATTTAGCAACAGTGTTTAAACAGCATATATATTTTTTTAAAAAACTAATAAGTTATTATTTCACTTTTTCATATTTTTCATCATACTTCTCTCCTTGCCCTCCCCCACCCCTCACTAAATGCATAGTTTAAAAAGAATGCCATTATTTAAAACAAGAAGAGAAAGAAAATGTATCAAATTACTAACCTTGGGTCTCTTTATCACAAAGAGAAACAAGTTGATTGATAGCCTGTTATTTGTTCCTCAGAGATTTTGACTATTTATGAAACAAAAACAGTTCTTTGCACACAGAAAATAACTTTGAATAAATCTTTTAGAATATTTGTGGCTTTCTGGAGATGCAGTAACTGTATTTGAAGAGATTAAGAGTGAAGGAGAAAGAGAAAAAAAAAACATAGAACATGTCATTTGTTTTTTAGTCTTTTTTGCTTCTCTGAAGTCTTCCAAGATGTTTCTGTTGCCATCCAGTTTAACGAAGGACTAGCCCATTCCATATCTTCTATTTTATCCAATATCTTATTTTTTTTAATATACAGCAAAGCAGAATCCAAGTCTTCAAAAATTCTAGGGCCATCAGGTAAAAAGATTTTTAGTTTGGCAGGAAACAGAAGGTAGGTTTTGAACTGTGCTTTCTTAAGCTCTCTTATTAATGGCAGAAAAACTTTTCTTTTAGTTATTACCAAGGAAGAATAGTCATTGTCAAAACGCACAGTTGCCTCATTAATTTTAACAGGTGCTTTAGCCCATGCAGATTTTAGTACCATCTCCTTGTCATAAGATGATAGAAATCTTACTAAAACTGATCTAGGATACTTTTTGTTAGAGTTAAAATTAGATATGGATCTATGGGCTCTTTCAATACCAAAAGAAAATGCTTCTGGCAAGTCTAAAGTTTTGGGAAGCCAAGTATTTAAAAAAGAAGTAATATTGTTACCTTCTATATTTTCTGGCAGTCCAAAAATCCTAATATTATTGCGCCTAGATCTATTTTCCAGATCATCAAGTTTGGTTTGTAGATGTGTGTTCTGCTTCAGCAAAAACTCAATGTTAATTTCTTCTTCCTGGATTCTATTCTCCATGTCATTAACAGTCTCTTCTATGCCTGTAATCTGAGTCTTCTGTTGTTGCAGGTCTAGATGTAACAAATCTATTTGTTTTGTAGTTTTTTCTATGAAGTTATCAATTTTAGTATCCAGTTTATCCATTTTGGTAGTAAGTTGCTGAATTGTAGATATCAGAGACTGAAGCTCTTTCTTGATGCTGGAATCCTGAGAATTTGTCTTACTGGAACTCATTTCAAACAGAGGTGCTGACAGAGAAATTTCCAAGGTGTTTTCTGACAGGAAAATTATTGAAATTTTCTTTCTTTTTTAGATATTATTCAAGAAACTGATATTCCAAACGTATTTAGAAAGAAAATTATTTCATAAATTAATTTTTAAAGTAATTATTTCCTGTCAGTGCAGTTAAGTAGGTGGAGCTGAAGAAATCTGCTGCTATCCTGTGTTCATCCTTGGCCACGCCCCCGGTGATTAAGTTCTGATATCTGGAAAAGAAAAATCAGTTAAGTACTTCTACAGCATGAGACCTGATCTTGACAAATGTTAAGTTAGGAAATTTAACAAATATTAAGTTGCTAAATTTGCAGTAAATGTCCGTTTCAGAACCCACCACGGTACAGCACTGAAAGGTCTAAATTGGTTAGAACTGCCACATCAAAACATATACATAATTTCTTACCACTCATAAAATTATCCAGCATCCATCTGCCTGTCCAGCACTAAAAAGCATTCTACACAACTGTGTTCCCAGTCAGTCATTGTGATCCAGAGATCAAAAACTCTTGTCTGTCTGAAAACTGAGCAAATCTGTTGAGCATTGTCTATACTTGTACAAGGTTGCTAAGGCCGGAAAATCCTTACCTGTATCCATCGGATGTATACCCTCCCTCTCACACAGTCTGAAAGACTTCTTAGCTAAAATATGGCTCTGTTCCTATTAAAAACCAGGATAAGCTATATCTCTAAATGTGAACAAATACCTTTTCATTCCTTATACCTCCTTACTGTCCCTTCTTCACGTACTTCCTTACTGCTATTTAATTCTCTTTCCTGACTTTCTCTCTAAAATATATCATAAATCTGTGTTTCATATTGCAAAACCTAGTTGTATTACACTAACTCACCCTTAATTTCTCTACAAACTGTCTAAAATTTCTCTAAATATTAAATCATATACTTTGTATCAATTCTTAACTCATTTTCTCCAGTAGACCTCTTTTGAGTGTGTACCTTTAACTCCCAGTGGGTGTGGCTTCAACCTTTAAAAAAATGAAGTTATCACTTTACAGTTCTAACAAATGCTCATTGACAGAGGTGATATATCAATACAATTGTGTTAGCCATCATATATGCTTCAAGATAAAATATTCTGATACCTTGATTGTAACATGGTTTTGGAATTATTAATGCAAATATGAACAGGCAATATTTGTTGCCTAGAGGCGCAGTAGGAGGTAACTGCAGAAACATCTGGAGATGTCAGTTGGCTGTAATGAACCAATGTTTTTACATTATGTCTAATTTGTTATAATTATTTAAATGACAGATGTCGATAATACTTTTTTTGTATTAAGTTTAAGTCTGTGGCTTTTTATTTTTTTTTTATTTTTATTTATCATTTGTTAACTGGAAAAGTCCAACTTGGAACAAAGCCAATTTTCAGCAGAGGCTCGGGGAGAAATGCTCTAGATGCATGTCTTTGAATTGGCACCAATCATTTGTTAGTGTAAGCTCATTTTGTGGTATGTTGACATTATTTGGGGATTTAATGATTGCACCCAGTTTTCAGTCATCAGCAAACTTTATAAGCCATAGGCCAGCTATTTTCACCTGAATTTCTGAGAAATGGATTCCAAACAGTAGCAGGCCTAGCACAGATCCTTGTGGAACACCAATGGTAACAGGTCTGCTGGTAGTCGTGGAATCCCCAACTTTGACTGTATGGATTGTGTCGGTGAGCCAGTTGGCTATCCATCTAATGACATATGGGTTAATCCCCAGCTGGGTGAGTTTCACAATGATGCTTGAGTGGGGAATTGTATCAACTTCGTTGGCTAAATTGAGGTAGGCCGGATGTACTATTTTGTGTTCATCCATAGCTTTGGAGACATTTTCAAAGAAGTCCACCAGGTTTGACAGGCATGATCTGCCATTAATGAAGCTAAACTGAGTCAAGTCAAGAGTTTGAAGGTCACCTATATCCTTGTTGATAAGGTCCATGATGATTCTCTCTATGGCCTTACAGATGAGGCTGGTTAGGCTTATGGGTCTATAGTTCTCAGGGTCGGTTAAAGGACCCTGTTTGTACAAGGGGATTATGGTTGCTATTTTCTCCTCAGCTGGAATGAAGCCAGTTCTTAGACTGTGGTTGAAAATAGTGCCCAGTGGTTCTACTAACATCTGTTTTAGACCATTTAGTATGCAGCCTGTGGTGTTATCTGGTCCCACAGAGGCTGTGTTTTTACCCTTGGAGAGTGTGGTTATGACCTGCTGTTTGTAGATACTAGGTAGAGGATTGGTGACAAGTATGCTTTGGGGTATGATTGGTGGGGACAGGGGGTAAAGTTTTCACCAAACCTGTCTCCTAGCAAGTTTGGGATGTCCTCAGGTTCAGTATGAATGGTACCATCCACTACTAATTCGGCACAAAGCTGGGCCTTCCCTTTTAGATTTCAGACTAAGCTAAATAATACCTTGTGATTATCCTTAGCTAGGAATGCTAATTTTGTTCCATAATTAGCTTTAAAGTATTTTATAACATGTCTAATGTGCTTGTTCAAGCTGTGGAGGGGTGTTGCTTCTCTGCTGAGAATGTTCCCTCTTGTTCTTTGACAGCAGTTTCTTTCTCTTGTAGTATAACCTAGTTATGATAGATTTCCATCAGTGTGGCTTGTTTTTTTCTTGATGACGTTGCTTTGATACGTTCTGGTGTGGCTGAATCTATGCATTTGTGTATATGTTTATACAGGGCATTTGCGTACACCTCTGTATAGAAGTCATTGCTGTCAATGGTGGCTGGGAATTTGAAATTATTTATGCCATTGCTTGGGAGGCTATAGTTTGCTTTGGATGAAATTTTCAACCTTTCTGCTCCTGGTGGTGGAGGGGGTGGGGGTCAGGTATGGTTTATGATCGGACTTTACCAGGGTGGGTCCCACACATGGAGTGGTGCAGCAATCCTCCATGTTGGTGAGTACTAGGTCAAGGACATTTGATCCCCTTGTGGGGATGCAGACTATCTGTTTCAGGGCAGTTGTGTTAACAAAGTCAAAGAAGCTTAGGGTGAGAGTGTTTGTGCTCATATACGTATCCCAATCAATGGAAGGATTGTTTTCTTTTCACCTACATTAGGATTCGCAGTACATGCCTGGTGATGTGCGAATGCTGACTTAAATATATTTTTATACTTATGTGAAGACTGCATTATATATATCTAATGCTTTTATTGTTTAACTCATGCAATCCCACGCTATAGTTTCTTGCAGAAAGTACACAGTGTTAAGCTGCTAGTGTTCACTAGCAATTGAAAGTCTTCATTTTTCACTGACGCCATATTCTGGGGGTTTATGCTAGCATTAAAATCTGTGTTGGTTACATTTCTAGTAATCATTTTAATCGGAGTTGCTGGCTACTGAGTCTTGTCTGCATATATCAACTAGACACAAACTGATTTAAGTCTACTTTTCTCTGCACTTATTTAAGTCAGTAAATATTGTGTGTCTTTGATTCAGTAAATATAATGTCTCTGTGTCTCTCTGCAGTTAGTTCCCCACCCCCTCTCTGTTTCCTGTTGTGGTGTTAATCTTGGTGGCTTTAGAATTGCCCACCCCTGCTGTAAATCTGTTTTTGCACACTCCTCCTGGACCCATCTCATTTGCTCACTCACCTGAGTACAGTGTGATCATATTTTGATTTCATATACTTGGGAAGGACATTCCCCTATAGTATCTTAATCTGCTCTGTTTTCTCCCTCTTCAAAAAAAAAAAAAAAAAAAAAAAAGATTTGCACTTTATCTGCTTTACTGTATTTGTGTTTTTTCCTACTTTATTACCTTATTTTGGTTTTGCCTCTTCTTAAAAGTACTCAATCAAATTTATTCTGCTGCCTTTATTACTGCTCATTAGTAGCCTGATTAAATTGTAACTGTTATTCTAAGGCCCTTGGTTTAAGCACTTGGGCTTCAAACCAGTTGTTTTACATTAAGAAGGTTTGTGGTCTGCACTGTTGTGGCAGGACAGGTAGCGTACATGCTTCTAAGCTACGAACTGCTGATTGAAGGCTCAGTGTCTGTTATTCTAAAAGTGTATTAGTTCTGGGTTAAGCACTTGGGCTTCAGGCCACTTATTTTACATTAAGAAGGTTTGTGGTCTGCACTCTTGTGGGAGTAGAGGCTAGATTCTGCCCTTCTGAGCTGGGAATTTCTGGTTAAAGGCTTATTGTGCATGCTTACTTGAACTGTTACTTTCTGAAATCAGTACGCCTTGTTTGCTGTAGCATAGACTAGATTCAGGCCAGCTGGATCTAGCTTTGTTTATATAACTTGTGCACTGATCCAGGCCGTCTTTTTTGAAGAAGGTTTCTCTGTACCCTAGTGGCAGGACTGTGCTGTTAGAACTTGTCTGGTTGAAGACTGCTGGAACAGGGCTCGGTTTTGAGCTTTTTTAACTGGTTAATTGGGTAAAGTGTTGTTTGATTGTATCTGCTCTATTTTCTGGAAAAAAAAATATATATATATATATATATATATATATATATATATATATATATATATATATATATATATATATATATGTATATATATATATATATATATATATATATATATATATATATATATATATATATATATATATATATATATATATATACTTGTTTCCCGCCTTTCTGAACTAGTATAGTCCAGTTTTCAGGTTATTGCTGAATCCAGGGCTGTGTTACAAGTTTCTGTGTTGCCCATACCTTACTTGTATAGAAGGAAGTTTTTCTGTTCACCTGTGAGAGAGGGGAGCTTTGAGCAGCCTATCTGTCCCAGGAGGAGTAGTTTCAGCCCAGAAGTTAGTAGTTTATTGGCCATTTTGGGCTAATTTCTATCTCTTTCACTTCCCTGCTATAAAAAACGCATTTGTTCATTTTTTTGCACCAGGCAGCGCCGTTTAACTAGAGTTAAACTATTCTCGGCTCCACAAAGTCTACTCTTCAATTTTTCCCTTGGAACTAGACAAACCTTCAACTTTAGCACTCAAACCATTCATTTCACAGACAAGCACTTGCTTAAAACTCATAGCAAGCACTAATTAACCCTAGTACTAGACCCCCCCCTATACTGTCCAGAAGGACAAGGCTCTCTATTCATACCCACCAGCCAATCAGAATAACAGCTTACTCTACCTATTGAGGCATGTCCAAAGGGCAGTTTCCGGTTACACTTCACTCCAACTGGTGAATCTGGGCTTTTTGAGGCAATGTTACAACTGCCTCATGTACATAGACAACCTTCTCTTCCCACCACCAAACACTAATATATACAGCCAAACTGGAGGCAAAGCTCTCTCAACCCAAGACTGGAACTGACAGTCAAGAGGAGAAGGGTAAAACTTGCAACACATCACCAGTCTCACATAGACCTAATAAACCAACACTGGCAAATAACACACATGAATACATGAAAACATACTCGGAGGCTCTAAATAAAAATCTGCAAAAGCAACAGAGACCTCCAAAACAGGCATCCAAGCAACCTCCACATGCCGTCACTAACCATGAAACACATACTTCACATAATCAGTGTGCCATGCAATCACAGCCCTTAATGCAAAATAACATACCCAACACACTAGTAATAGGTGAATCTATACTCAGGCACACTGATGTCCCACTAACTAGGCTGGACAAGTAGAAGGTTACACTTAGCTGCCTGTCAGGTGCATGGATCTGCCACATAACACAAGCACTTAGGTCATGCCAGAACAAGTACAAATACAACTCTGTCATTGTCCATGTTGCTGTGAATGACGTGAGATGTACCTCCCTGGACTACATGAAAAGAGACATGGAAGAGCTCTCTGATCATGTTGCCCAGGCCGGTATGACCCTGACCCTAAGTAGCATCCTGCCCTCACCAAGAATGATGCCACAGTATAAAGAAAAAATTATCAATTTCAACAATTGGCTAAGTTTCTGGTGTCATTCAAAGAGGATCTAGTGTCTGTCCACCTAGGATGACATGCTCAACAAGCCACGTTGCTTCACAAGAGATGGCTTGCATCTATCACCCTTCAGCTTTCGAATACTGGCCAAGGCTCTTGCCACCCCCATAGTGCCTTTTTAGGCAAGGCTCAAAAGACAATCCCACCACCATAAATAGCACAAGTAACCAAAAACTGAGGGTAATGCTTCTCAACGCCAGAAGTCTAAAACTCAAAATGCATGCACTCAAGGCACTCCTCAGTATGGAGAACATGAACATCTGTGCAGTAACAGAAACCTGGTTTAAGGCTCCTGAGAGCACCCCAGCACTACTAGGCCATAACTCATACCATACCTTTTGGCCACAGAACCAGGACCGAAACACAAAAGGAGGGGGTGTATCCATATTCATCATGGATACCCACACTTCCAGGTTAGTGGCACAGCACAATGCATCAGAGATCATCCATGTGCAACTAACAATGGGCAAAACTGCAATCCAAATTGTAGCTTGCTACAGATCACCCACCATGGCCCAGGGCCACCATTCTGCATTACTGGAGACACTGGGAAATATGAAGGTCCTACCAAACACCCTAATACTGGGTGATTTCAATTACCCAAACATAAACTGGAAGAACTACACAAGTACTAACTCCCTTGCCCAACGCTTCCTAGAATTTATAAACTCGAACGCCCTGGATCAACTTGTCAACACCCCCACCAGAGGGAACAACATATTGGACCTGGTCATCACCAACATGGGCGACCGGTGGTCCACACCGGAGGTCAACCCCTCGCTGGTTAGATCAGACCATAGACTAATCACTCTGGATATCCACATTCCGCCCCCACCCCCAATCAAGGAAACAACCATGAAAAACTTTTCAAAAGCAAACTTCACATTACTTAAGACCGAGGTGGAAAGGTTCACAGCCCCCATGCTAATGGACAATGCTGTCCAATCTGCTGAAACCTTTACAAAGGCACTCTATGAGCATCTGCAGGAATGCATGGATCATGCTATCCCAAGTAAAACCAAGACTCACTCCTCCAAGAAAAGGAAACCAGTCTGGTGGAACCCTGCCATAAACAAGCTATACAACAGAAGGAGGAAACTAGTACAGAAAAGAGTAAAATCCCAAGAAGGAAAGACATCCCTGATCAGTATCAGCAAGAAACTATGATCCCTCATTAAATCATCCAAGGCTAGTTTTGAAAGAAAAATTGCCAATGACTCCAAAGATAACCACAAAGCGTTCTTTAGCTATGTCAAAAACCTAAGTGGAAACTTTCAGATCTGCTCTGAGTTAGTGCAGAATGGCACAAAATACACTGAACCGACTGATATTGCCAACATTCTGGCAGATAGGTTTAGTGCAAACTTTACCCCCCTCTCACCTCCTAAAGGGCCCATAACCATACCAGAAGAATGTAGGTCCCCATCAATCACTGACACACAGGTAAAAACAGCCCTATCCAAAGCCAAAAACACAGCTTCAATGGACCGGACGGTGTCCCAGGCTGTGTCTTACAAAAGCTCCAAAATAAACTAACCCCACACCTAAACACACTGTTCAAACTCAGCCTCTCTACAGGCTACATACCCACAGAGTGGCACACAGCAACAGTTATCCCTCTCCACAAAGGTGGAGCCACAACGGACCCCGGGAACTATTGCCCTATAAACCTGACTAGCCTGGTCTGCAAGGCCATGGAATGCGTCATCATGGAACTCATTAACAGAGACATTGAGAACCTCCAAACCTTGGACCCTACCCAGTTTGGCTTTGTTAAGGGCAGATCATGCCTCCTAAACCTGGTACACTTCTTTGAGATGGTTACCAAGGCATTAGACAAGGGAAAGGAGGTCCACACAGGCTACCTAGACCTCGCAAAGGCTTTCAACACCATTCCCCATTCTAGTATTACAGACAAGTTCACCAGTTTGAACATAAACCCCTACGTCACAAGATGGGTTGCCAACTAGCTCATGGATAGAACTCACATGGTGAGAGTTGCAGGCTCTATGTCAGACTTTAAACCGGTTACAAGTGGCATCCCCCAGGGCTCAGTCCTAGGACCCCTCCTGTTCGGTATATACTTCTCAGAGGTACAGCCAAGCATAGGAGGATTACGGCTGACCAAGTTTGCAGACGACTGCAAACTAGGGGCCATAATTGATTCTCTGGCTGATACAGACACCCTCCAGATAGGTCTCACTGAGATGGATACCTGGTATCAAAATCATGGCCTCAAGCTAAATGTCAAAAAGTGCATGGTCATCTCCTTTGGAAAAAGCAAATTACCCGCAAACTGCCACATAGGTGGTAGTCCCCCAAATACAGAAAATGTAATAAGGGATCTGGGGACCCAAGTAGATAGTAATCTCTCCTTTGATAATCATATTGCCAAGGTGGTTAGAAAATCCTTCTATGTGGCTCACCTAATCACAAAAAGGTTTGCATCTAGAACAAAAGAGGTTATTGTGCCTCTCTAGCCATCACTCATTAGAACCATCATAGAATACAACGCCCCATTTGGGATGTACCTTACAAGACACCTGCAACAGCTGGAAAGATCACAAAAGTACCTCACCAAGAGGATTACTGGCCTCAAACAGATGCCCTATGCAGCCCGACTCAAGAAACTCCAGCTGTACTTGGTTGTAAGCCACTTACGCAGAGGTGATCTCTGTCCAACCCAGAATTGATGGACATGCTCCACCGAAAAAAAAAAATCCCGGAGAGCCACACGCTCTAGAGATATAAACCTCACCACAACAATAAATAGGACATGGAGGGATATATTCCTATCCCAGAGACTCCCCATGCTTTGGAACAGGATTCCAATATACATCAGGCAGAGCCCCTCACTAACACTCTTCAAGAGGAACCTTGACAGGTGGATGGAAACAGAAAATTTACCCTGGGGATCACTGCAGTGGCTCTGCTGGACAGTGGCACAGGGAACTAATTTAAGGGGGTGGCGAAAGGCAACACATTCTGGCTAGGCTTATAAATGCCCTTGGGCAGATAGCCTAGTACTTACCTATGAACCTATGAACATTACATTTTTATTTTTATTTAACATTTGTTTACCAGGAAAGTCTGACATGGAATGAGCCAATTTTCAGCAGAGGCTCAGGGAGAAATGCTCCAGAAGCATGTCTTTGTAACATGGGAGGAAATTGGAGCACCCAAAGAAAACCCACACAAATGCAGGGAGGAGAGGATATGCAGACTCCATACAGAAGGCCTCCCAGCTGAGAATTGAACCAAAGAACCTCTTGCTGTGAGGTGACAACATTAACCACTGCACCACTGTGCATTAAATGCTTATGTATACTTGTTTATACCTGACGAAGCTACACTGACATAATTATCTTAACTGAAATACCCTCAACCTGCACTGAAGTACATATTAAACTGCTTGCAAGGGTATATTGACATGTATGTGAGTTTGAAATTCTATGGTCCTATATCCATGCATTCTTGCATTATATGTAAATAGTCTGAGAGTCGAACCAAAGAACCTCTTGCTGAGAGGTGACAACGTTAACTACTGTACCACTGTGCACTAAATGCTTATGTATACTTGTTTATACCTGAGGAAGCTACGCTGACATAATTATCTTAACTGAAATACCCTCAACCTGCACTGAAATACATATTAAACTGCTTGCAAGGGTTTATTAGCATGCATGTGAGTTTGAAATACTATGGTCCTATATCCATGCATTCTTGCATTATATGTAAATAGTCTTAAATTGCAACACTTACCTGACTATATATACTACCAAAGAAAATGATGATATATTTGTAAGTAGTGAGCAAATATAAGTTCTATGGCAGAGGACTACACCCGCTTAATGTTAAAAGGTTACATTGTTTTTGTGGTCTTGGCACTGTAATACTGTATAAACACAGCTTATAATCTGAGTATGAATTTGCTGTTGTGTATTCCTTGTTGTTCCTTTGCGTCAGCATCTTTTTACTGTTCTGATTTTGCTTGTTAATTGCTTCTGTGTACTTCTTCATTATACTCTGTAAATTGTACACTCCTTCTTCTCAATTTTACTTAAGTTGCTCTATTTATCTGATTCTACCATCTGTTTAACCCAAATGTATATCTCCTCTAAACTAGTTTGTCTTCCATTTGCTTTCACTCCACAACTAACTTGGTAGAGTTATAGTGGCCTTATCAGCTTAATTCACCTTTTCCTTTTTCCCCCATTTTCAATCCTAGATCTCAAGTCCATTGCTGTCATTCACACTTAAGCTCCACGCCAGACTTGACTAGAGGCTGCGAGGCTCCATTCACACAACGGAACCATTTCTGACTTAGCTACTGCCCACAAGTTAACAATGTATGATCTGTATTTTGCTGTTTAACTGCTGTACTCCTGTTCTCTTTATTCAACTGTTCTGCACATCACCGAGATGTTTCTTGTTCTCCCTGCCCCTCCTTGTCTGTTTCTGCTGCCGGTTCATTACTCCTTGCTATAAACAGGTTTCTATACTAACTTTTGTTTTTCCCTCACTGTTAACAGCTAATATTATGCATAAGAATTTTTCTTGATTAAGCCCCACTTTAACTCCAGTAAGTGTAGTAGCAAACCTGACCTTTGTTGCTGTTAACTCATCCCCAATCTCTTCTGTATTTTTTTCTTATATAGTTACCTTTTTTCACAATTTAATCCCAAATATTTTATTATTCAATATAAAAAAAACACATTTCAATCCAAAGATTTACCTTAGTGTTTGTTTTACTGCAGTGATGGACAGCTATGACCAGGTCCATCCTGCTCCATTCGAACTTGTTGCACTTGGGCTCACTCCGCTACCCTACGCTACCCCAGTTCCACCCACCGCCACTGCCCCTACATTTATACTGAGCTAATTTCACACCTATTCTCACTTACAACCAATCATAGCAGTTCAAACCATCAGTAGTTAATTAACCTCATTATAAAAAGTCTCTGTAATCTAATCATTACTTTAACCCCTCCCCTCAATATATACACCTTGCAAAAATTTTGTCAACATTATTCCCCAAAAGATCTCATCACTTCAAATCATGCTGCTACAACTCTCAGCATTACTTAGCCTACTTATTACAACCTACCAAAACCAACAGATCACTGCTCTAGGTTGCACTGCATCTGAATTGTTTGGGTTTATATCATAAGATCGAAAAAGTAAAACATCGAATAGCAGAAAATCGAACTTCTAATCTCGAAAGCTGAATAGATCGAAAACGGAACCCCCGAACAGCAATGGTCGGCCACATTGCAAATGGAACCACCGAATAGCAATGGTCGGACATTAGGGTTAGGGTTCTGACTTCTTGTGAGACATTACACGTCATATCTTGTCCCTAGTATGACGGGAGTAGTTGGATAGGCAGCAGCAGCCATGTTACTATTTGGTCACAGCTAAGCGCACAGGGAGTGGACGTGGAAGGCTTACTTTAATAGTGTGTACTTTTGTAGTGTGTAATTACAATACATACTAATGCTGTTATGGTGTTTAATGAGAATATATGGTAATATGTGTATCTGTTTTTGTATAATAATACAATTATAGTGGTCCTGCTGCTATAAAACAGTAGTTTGCAGCATATGTTATGCATATGGAGCACTTCACAGTGACGTCAATGTGTGTGTTTCGGAAGGCCAACTATGAGAGTCCGGGGTTTCCATTTTCTAAGTTTTCAGCTTTCGAAATTATCAGCTTTCGAGATTAGCAGTTCGATGTTCTGCTATTTGATGTTTTACTCTTTCGATCTTATGATATAAACCCAAATTGTTTAGTGAAGTTTTAGCTACTTTTCTATATCTATAGACTTTTCTGTATATGTAGACTAGCTACTTATTCTACTGCCTTTTAAATCGTTTTTCAGTTATGCACTTGCCTTGCTTCATTTAAAAAGTTTTAAACTGCTAATTTTGTAGAGTTTTAATTGCATTTACTGTTTAGGGCTACACACTCAAGTGTATTAGCTTTTTCTGTGCTTATTTACTGTATTATTGCATTATTTAGCCTGTTTTAACCAAAACCAAAAAAATTATCTTGTTTGCTCGTTTCCCACCTTTCCTAGCTAGTATAGTCCAGATCCCAGGCTATTCTGGTTTCAGGACTTTATTTTCTGTGTTCAGAGCTATCCAGACCTTGCTGCGGTAGAGGGAAGTTCTACTGCTTACCAGTGGAAGTGGTGAGCATTTTACTGCCTCTCTAACACTAGAGGAGTGGATTCCAGCTCTGAAATTGTAATTTTTATTAGCCATTTTGGGCTGGTTTCTATCCCTTTCAACTTTATGGTTTAAAAATGGATGTGTTTGTGTGTTTTTCACATTGTGCAGCACCGCGGGGCTACAGTTAAACTATTCCAGGGGCCAGAAAGTCTTATCTTCAAATTTTCGCTTGGAATTAGCTAGTCTCTCAGTAGTAACACTAAAATCTGAACCCCTGTGACTAGCACTTGCTC
Organism: Protopterus annectens; assembly: GCF_019279795.1. Taxonomy (NCBI): domain Eukaryota; kingdom Metazoa; phylum Chordata; order Ceratodontiformes; family Protopteridae; genus Protopterus; species Protopterus annectens. The sequence goes on from NC_056726.1 coordinate 1,658,956,961, forward strand.
TAGAACCTGCTGGAAAGCACTATGAAGCCTTAAACTGATGCAAGCACTCAACTCTCCTTGTTAATAAGGAGAAATTAATCCTAGGCACTAAACAGCCTATAATTGCAAAGTACCTAGCAAAGGTAAGAGAAAACAGCTCTTGAACTTTACAAAAAAGCACCTAAACAGGCATATCCAAGGGTCAGCTTCCGGTGATTTCTCCTGTCCACCTGGTGATTCTGGGAATACTGGGGCAATGCAGCAACTGCCTCATGTACACAGACAACCCTTTTCCCCTACCACCCTACACTACAACCTGCGAGAGATGCACTTAGATAGCCAAAGTGGAAGCAAAGCTCTCTCCAGCCAAGATTGTGCTAGATAGTCAAGAGGAGAAGTTTAACACCTGCACTACACCTCAAGCAACACATAGCCCTTCAAAACCCACACCACCAACACCCACACATAGCAACACTAAACCCACATATGTGGAGGCCCTTAACATTAACCTGCCCAAGCAACAAGAACCTCCGAAGCTGAAATGCAAAGACCAGTCACAATCAAAGTAACACATAGCGCACAACACCAGTGTGCCACCCAACAACAGCAAATAAGACAAGACAGCGTACACAACACTTTAGCCATAGGTTACTCTATAGTCAGGCACACTGCTGTCCCACTCACCAGGCTGAACAAGGAGAAAATAACAGTCAGCTGCCTGTTGGGTGCCAGGATCTGCCACATAATGCATGCACTCAAGTCACTCCACAACAAGTACAAATATGACTCTGTCATTATCCATGTTGGAGTGAATGACTTGAGACGTACCTCCCTGGACTACATGAAAAGAGACATGGAAGAGCTCTCGGATCATGTGGCCCTAGCGCTGAGTAGCATCCTGCCTTCGCCCAGAATGATACCAAAGTATAAGGACAAAATGATTGACTTCAACAATTGGCTAATCTTCTTGTGTCATTCAAAGGGGATCCAGTTTCTGTCTGCCTGGGATGACATGATCGACAAACCACAATGCTTTGCCAGAAATGTTCTGTACCTGTCTCCCCTGGGATACAGGTTACTGGATAAAGCTCTTGCCACCCCTGAAGTGCCTTTTTTAGGCAATGTTCAAAGGACAAAACCACCACCGTAACAGATACAAGCAAGCAAAATCTGAATGTAATGCTATTCAATGTTAGAAGTCTAAACCTCAAAATACATTCTCTCGAGGCTCTCCTAAAAATGGAGAACCGCGATATCTGTGCAGTAACTGAGACCTGGTTCAAGGCTCCAAAGAGCACTGCTGCAATACCAGGCTACAACTCTTACCACACTTTTTGGCCCCCAAACCAAGACCAAAACACTAAAGGTGGAGGAATGTCCATATTTACCAAGGATATTCACACTTCCAGTCTAGTTGCCTAATACAATGCATCTGAAATTCTCCAGGTGCAACTAACACTGGGTAAGACTACAATCCAAATTGTAGCTTGCTACAGACCCTCCACCATGCCCCAAGATTTTCATTACACCTTTCTAAACATACTGGAAAATATTAAGATACAACCAAACACCCTAATACTGGGTGATTTCAACTACCCTCCCATTAACTGGGAAAACTACTTGGGTACCAACACCTTTTCCCAATGATTCTTGGAATTTGTAAATTCCATCGCCCTGGATCAACTAATCCATTGTTCCACCAGGGACTCCAATATCGTAGACCTGGTCATTACCAACATGGGAGATAGATGCTCCACACCAGTGGTCTCCCCCTCATTGGTCAGGTTTGACCATAAGCTAATCTCCCTTGACATCCACAACCCACCCTCACCACCCAGTAAGGAAACCTCCATAAAAAATTTCTCCAAAGCCAACTTCATGCTATTCAAGTCAGAAGTGACAAAATTCATGACACCCATGCAGACGGGAGCTGAAAGTTTGCCTGATGAATCCTACACTAAGGCACTGTATGAGCACATCCACTTGTGCATGAATCATGCCATCCCAAATAGAACCAAGATGGTCTCCTCCAAAAAAAGGAAGACAAACTGATGGTCCCCTGCCATAAACAAACTATACAACAGAAGGAAGAAACTGTTGCAGAAATGAGAAAAATCCCAGGATGCAAAAAACTTCCTTACCAGCCTCAATAAGAAGCTGAGATCCCTCATAAAATCCTCCAAAGCTAGTTACGAAAATAAAATTGCCAAAGATTCCAAAAACAACCACACAACATTCTATAGTTATGTCAAGAATCTAAATGGCAATGCTCAGATCTGCTTTGAGCTACAACAGAATGGCATTAAATATACTGATCCCAAGGATATTGCCAATATCCTGGCAGATCGATTTAGTACCAACTTAACCCCCCTCTCACCCCCTAAAGGGCCCATCGCAATATCAAAAGATTGCCAAATTCCGATAATCATGACCACATAGGTAGAAAATGCGCTCTCCAAAGCTAAGAATACAGCATCCATGGGACCAGATGACATCCCGGGCTGTGTAATACATGAACTACAAAATGAACTGGCACCTCATCTAAGTGTCATGTTTAATCATAGCCTCACCTCAGGCTTCGTGCCCACTGAGTGGCGCACAACTACAGTTATCCCACTCCACAAGGGAGGATCCACCTTGTATCCCGGGAACTACTGTCCCATCAATCTGATGAGCCTGATCTGCAAGGGCATGGAATGCATTATCATGGAACTTATAAACAAAGAAATTGGCAACCATCAAACACTGGACCCCTCCCAGTTTGGGTTCGTGAAGGGCCAATCTTGTCTCCTGAACCTGACTGACTTCTTCAAATCAGTCTCCAGAGCTGTGGACAAGTGTAAGGTGGCCCACACAGCCTATCTGGACCTTGGCAAGGCCTTCGACACCACCCCCACTCTGGAATCATGCATAAACTTACTAATCTGGGTGTAAATACCTACGTCACTTGATGGGCTGCCAACTGGCTTACTGACAGAACCCAGACTGTAAAAGTAGCCGACTCCAAATCCAGCTCCAGACAAATGACAAGTGGTGTACCTCAGGGTTCAGTCCTGGGACCACTCTTGTTTGGCATTTACTTCTCTGAAGTACAAGCCAACACTAAGGGACTCTGGCTAACAAAGTTCACAGATGACTGCAAGCTGGGAGCCATTACTGAATCCCCAAATGATGTGGACATTCTACAGAAGGGCCTTACAGAAACAGATGCTTGGTGCCAGAGCCATGGGCTCAAGCTTAATGCCAAGAAATGTATAGTTATCCCCTTTGGGAAAAATCATGTACCCATGAATTACCACATAGGTGACAGTACACTAAACACCAAAAGTGTGATGACAGATTTAGGGACACAGGTGGGCATTGGTCTCACCTTCGATAACTACATCACCACAACAGTCAGGAAATCCTTCTATGTGACACACCTCATCACTAAGGGCTTCTCATCCAGAAAAAAGTAGGTCATTGTCCCACTCTACGCATCCCTCATTAAACCCATTATAGAGTACAACATTCCGTTTGGTATGTACCTCACAAGACATCTGCAACAGTTGGAAAGGCCACAGAAATACCTCACTAAAAGAATCACAGGCCTAAAGCAGATGCCATATGCTGACCATCTAAAGAAACTCCAGCTATACTCTGTGGCATATCATCTACTCAGAGGCGATCTCTTCTTAACATACAAGGCCGTGTCATACCCTGAGCTGTTGGACATGCTCCACTTAAAGAAATTCCAATCCCTCAAAGCCACCACTCCAGGGATCTAAACCTTGTCATCACAATGAACAAAACATGCTGGAGGGATAGGTTCCTGACCCAGAGACTCCTCATACTCTGGAATAGACTGCCCATACATGTCAAGCAGAGTGCCTCCTTGGCCCTCTTCAAAAGGAACCTTGACGATTGGATGGGAGATAGGAAATTCACCCCGGGGATCACGTCAGTCACCCTGCTAGACAGGGGTCCACGGAAATAAATATTGTGGGAAGAAATATCCAGGGAATTATTATGGCTAGGCTTGTATAGGCCCTAGGGCTGATAGCCTAGTACCAACCTATGAACCTATCCACTCTCCTATCAACACTGTCATCCCCCTCACTATACTCCTTTAATTAACATTGTCATATCACCATAAATTTGCAACAACACTAATGTGAGCTATTCACATTTAAATATGCTCACTCACAAACTAATCTAAACTTTCTCCACAAATATGCCAGCCTATGTATCAAACTCTCTCATGCATTTTCAGTCAATACTACACAGATTAAACTAAGCAGTGACATTCATCCAAATCCAGGCCCCCAACCATAGGGCACAAACCCCTTCCTACTATCACTCCACTCTCCCCTAACATTAAGAGTCTGCCATATATTAACTCTGATCTGCTAACATTAAACATAAGCATAAGAAGCTTACTAAATGCTTCACCTCAAAAAATCTAGATCCCTCAGAACCACAAGGGCGGGAGACTTAAACCTTGACACGGTTATAAATAGAACGTGCTGGAGGGACAGATTCATCACCCAGAGACTCCCTATGCTGTGGAACAAAATCCCGGTACATGTGAGGCAGAGCACCTCTCTGGTCTTGTTCAAGAGGAATCTTGACCAATGGATGGGAGATTGCAGATATACCCCAGGGATTACTTCAACGTCACTGCTTGACAGAGGCACAGCAAAATGATAGGCATAGTTTTTATTCAAACTAAAGGGGTGGCGAAAGCCACATAACTATGGGCTAGGCTTATAAATGCCCTTGGGCAGATAGCCTAGTATGAACCTATGAACCTATGAACCTATGAACTAAACAAAATTCATGAATTTCACTCAACCCTTGACCAGTACTCCCCAGAAATAGCAGTCCTAACAGAAACATGGCTAAAAACCCCACATTTAAGATAACAAAATCCTTACCCAATGTTATAATATCCTCATACATGATAGGATCCATAAACATGTAGGTGGTATATCAAAAATATATAAAGACAGTCTCAAACTTGAACAACTTTATAACCACCCCACTGATCTGATGAGCTCTGAAATATTAATTTCCCACCTCCAAATAAACCCTCACTAACACATCATTATCATAGCCATCTACATTCCCCCCAGGCAACAATCCAACCATTATAGAAAATTTCCTTAGCTGCTATGCTTCAATCTTTAGTCAGGAGACCACTATAATGGGGGATGTTAATATAGATTGTTCCACATGCTCTTCAGACAATCCCTTAAACTTTATAAACCTCCATGGTTTCAGTCAATTTTTACAAATACCCATCAGGTTTGACAAACACAATAAAAACAATCAGTGCTAGACTGGACCCTGACAAATAAAGCCTCCCTCTGTCACCAATTTGGCTGTCTGCCAGACATTCTTAGCAACAATCTATCACCCCAGTAATAAGGCACCACACTAGCCCCCCAAGAAACATCCTCTACAAACATGTCCCCAACAACAGAAAGTTCTCCCCAGAGACCTTTAAGACTCTTCTGCATCAATGTTATTGGTCCCCTATAAAGTACCTCCACCTAGACTTAGCTGTCAAATATCTTACTGAAAAATTCCTCACTATCCTAAACAATCTGCACTGACCCCCATTTGAAAGATAAGTGTAAAATAAAAACCTATACCATGGCTCATTGAGGACACCAAAAAAAAAACTTCTCAGAAACAGAGGCAGAGCATGATACCATTACCAGAGCTCAACAACCAAACTTCCTTAAACAACTACTGTCAATTACAGAACTAAGCCAAAAACAAATAAAACAAGACAAAAAGCAGCACTATACAACAATCCAACAAACTCACCAAAAATACCCCCTGGTTACTCCAAAACCCCAGCACCCAACACAACAAACTTCACTGACACCATAGCTTCACAATTTAACTCACACATTATAAACTCTATATTATCCATAATTAAAAATGACACCAATACATATTCAGGGTCAGAAATGAACTTGAAGTATATCACTATAAATCCAGACAAAACTACTAGATCAGAAACTAATCTGAAATCCTTCACCATTATTAATCCCATACTAACCAGCACCATAAAAACCTCCTATCCAAACTTAAACCCTCTTCCCTCACTGCTAACTAACTACCTAATGAATTTCTTAGACTAGCTGCAGATGTCATCTTCTACCCTATATCTCTGCTAATCAACTGATCTCTTACAGAGCAACACATCCCCAACTTCTGGAAAGTGTCCTATATCATCCCATTGCAGAAAGGTGGCTCATCCACTGAGTTCTTATATTACAGGCCAATTGCTATTCTCCCATGCAAAGATCCTCAAAAATGCTTACATACACAACTTCTTGACTGTCTCCTAAGTAACAACCTGCTATCCATATCTCAACATGGTAGCTCTGGTTAGTTTTACCGATGCAATCAAACAGCACAGAAACAATAACCGACTTGTCTCCACCATCTTTCTCATTGTGTCAGAGGCTTTTGACACAGTATCCCACAAAAACTCCTCTACAAGCTAGCTTCATTAAACCTTTCCCAATCAGCCCTCTACTGGTTCTCCAGCTACTTATTTGACCATCAACAGGCAGTTAAATGAAAAAAAATGAACTCTCTAACCTACTACTCATTTCTGTGGGTATACCTCAAGGCTCAATTCTTAGTCCTCTGCTCTAAACTATTTTCATAAACAAACTCTGTACTGCTACTCAGCATGCAGCCAGAGTGCAACATGCTGACAACTCCTTCCTCATATGCTCAGATCCATCCATACCCGAACTCCTGCAAAGAACCCAACAATCCTTCCCAGACATTGGAAAATGCCTTTCTGACTCTCAACTTGTACTTAACCCAAATAAAACAAAGCACATGCTCTTCACCAGTGGAAAAACACCTGATCACCCCCCCCCCGTCACTATCTACTCTTCCAATAAAACTAAAATTGAACCTGTCCAACACACTAAGCTCCTTTGGGTCACTATTTTAAATTTGACAAATGTCTCACAATAGTTATCAAAAAGACACACATTAAATGAGGTTCACTCTGCAGTGCCAAGCCCTACCTCACCAATACCACCAGACATTCCATTGCCAAAATTAACCTACTGTCCACCCTCTTATACACCTCAACAATATTCACCAACATCTGAAAAAGAGTCTTAAATAAACTGGAGTCATGTTACAATAAAATTGCTAGATTTGCTACAAACATCCCCAATAGATCACACCATTGCCCAGCACTACACCAACTAAAATGGATGGAGCCATCTAATCTACTAACCAATAATCAACTATCTCTAGCTCATTCCAGCCTTGAGCACTGTGAATACTGCCCAACCTTCAAGGACTTAATTCAACCACTCTCCAACTCAAGATCACCAACATCCTCCAATAAACTCCTACTCAAAGTAACTAAATCCAATAATAGCTTTGGTGACTCTCTATACTCTAATAAAATATCAAAGTCCTGGAATATATGCCCCAGAATATACTCAAAACTCCTAGCTCATCCAAATTCAAACTACTACTCAGGGAGCACTAAGCCAGGCTAAACAATCTCCCTTTTTAATCTAACTACCACATAATCTCTTTTATCTCTGTATTCTAAATCTATAAGCCTGTACACAGCTTCCTTCTTTTCTATCTTTTCACTCCTTCATACTCTTTCTTACTTCATGATATGCCTATATTCATCACATACAATGAGTAGCACACAATATTGTATGGCATCAATAGTCTGATGCTTTCCTTGACGGCTCTTACTTTAGGACTCTAAGCAAATGTCCACTTTGACATGCTGCCTAATGGATGTTCATTATCCTTTCTCTTTGACTTATATTACTCATGATACCTGGCTTTTTTGTTTTTTTTTAATTATGCTATGGTTTTATTGGCATAAATATCGTACTGCCTTATCAACCACTACTATTCTTGTTTGTAATAAACCTAAATAAGGTAATTTTTGATGACGGAATTCTTTTCTGAATTTGTGTATAGTTAGTGGAGATTTTCACACTGGGCAATTGTTACATCACCTCAAGATGCCCATGCCAATCAGGCTGGCTGGAGAAATGGTAGGAAACTGTCCATCCATTATGACAGGTGTATTCTGTAATGAGTAGTGGGGAGCGAGCTGGATGGACCAGGTTCTGCTGTAGGACTAGGAAAGACAAAAAAATCAGTGAGAAGGTTTAGGAGTAGAAACTTGTATCAACGCCACAAAAATACACAGCTGGGTAGCTCTCCAGGCACCAGCGTGCAACTGTGTTGCACAGCAAGTAGCAAGGAAGCTTAGGAAGAGTCTCTAGCAATTATCTAAGGAAAATGTGTCTTTCTAAGCATGTGCTTCTATACACCCCAATGCTAGACACCCTGTTGCATGGTGCCCAGCTACTTGCAATGCTTAAATGCAAACAAATTTAAACAGCTCTAACAGTCTACCAGTAGAAAAGCCCTTCACTGACCCTTTATTCTAACAATTTTCAACTCAAATGGGTCCTGAGCTACATACTTCTGCCACAAGGGTGCAGGGTGCCTCTTAATGTAAGATAGCTGGTTTTAGCAATATCTAACAGTCTACATTCAGCAAGTCTGACTCTAGCCTATGCTATTTATGGCAGATGAATAAAAAAAAAAAAAAAAAAAACAAGTGCAAAATTAAAAAGTTACAGCAGCAAAAACATAAAATAAAGCAGCAGTACAGTGAAACACGGTACATAGATGCAAGAAAAAGGCTTAAATTCTGTGTATGTTTAGGAGATTTCAGTGGATGCCTTGGAGTCTCTTAGATGTACTTCAGATTTCTCACTTAGAATGCCATACTCTGAGCAGCTCTGCCAAAGTGAGCCAAACCTGCACAAATGCAGTGCTTAAATACAAATGAATTTAAATAGCTCTAACACAGTCTACCAATAGGGAAGACCCTCACTGAGCCTTTATTCCAGCAATCTCCATATCAGATGGGTCCTGGGCTATACACACTTAGGGTGCTGGAGGCCCTCTGAATGCAAGATAGCTGGTTTAGTACTCTAGTGATATCAAGCAGTAGTCTAGATTCAGCAAGTGTGAATCTAGCCTATTATATTTAAGGCAGATTAATCAAAGAAAACAAGTGTAGAATAAAACAGTCACAGCAAAACAGTATAAAACGAAGCAACAGTACTGTGAAAAACAGTACAAAAGTGTAAGAAAATGGGGTAAATTCTATTTTATTTTAGATTTCAGTGGATGCTTTGGATTCTCTTAGGAACAAAGCTGAACAAAGTGTATTCTACCTTTGCTTACTGACAGTTATATTTCTCTTTGTAAATGTACAGTTGTGTCAAACATATTAATGCACTCACTGGTATTACTACTCCTGGGTCCATATATGCTTCAGCAGTTTTACTGTTTGATGTTTTCCCAATGATAATATTGAACCTCTTCGTAAAATATTTGTCATTTATGTTACGAATAGACAGATGCATTATTGGTGACTGAGGAGCTATATTGTAAGAGTGTGCAAGAGTGTGACATGCTTCTGATGAGATGTCTTACAAACAAAGAATGTTATAATCCAGCACATCTGTGCAGGATTTAGTTCACTGAAGTTATGCTAGTTTATCCACAATGTCCTACTGCTTTTTAATTTACTGATAGTGGAAGAAACAGCCAGATACCACCCTTTTACTAATATCATAGGGTAGAACAATAAAACAATAAGAAAGAAGTGAGAAATGGAACACAGGTAACATGCCATGATAGCAGAATCACTCAGAATCTGTCTGACTTACAGATTTCACCTTGATGTCTTGACTGCATTTGTCATCCACAAAAACAGACATATGGGGATAGTGTACCTTACCAATTCCAAAAAAAAAAATTGAATTTAAGGTTATGCGTGACTATCATGTGTACGTTGGGGTTGGGGATTGGGGTATGGCATAGCGGTTAAGATGTTTATCTCACATGCAAGAGGTACAGCGTTTGATTTTCAACAAGGGAAATCAGCTAGGCTGAAAATGACCCACAAAGGCAGCTAACATAGTATTTCCCTATGAACATTTTAAAAGACCATCACAGCAACAGTATCTATGCAACAATGATAGAATATCATTTTTGAATATGAGTAATATTTTCTACTGTTTATAACATAAGTGTGGTATGTAAATTAAAAAGTAAATGACAGAGATTTCATGACTAAGCAGTTAGAGTCAGTGATAACATTTGACCCTGCAGCTGCAATAGTCATATTTGTATTTGTAAAGGATTTTTCTTAATTTAAAGTATCTGCTTTGCAAAAATTACTTTATATCTTAAAGCTGAATTTTTTTTTCAGGCAAGTCACATTTCTTTTTTGATAAGGAGTGATAAATAAGTCACCATTTTATATAGCTATTCAGCAGGAAACTGCATAGCTTGATTCCTGCGCAATAGACCCACTAAGGTATTTGTTTCATGCATTTAACTCTGTAAAACATATTCCTAAAATCATTGAGGTAATATGGAAATGGGTTATGTTGAAGAGAAAGCTGTTTACAAGCCTATTAGCAAGAGCTTTCAGAGGTTTTATAATCAGGACATTAGGGATAGGTTCACCTCTAGAATGCTGAACTGCCTAATGGTATTTCAAAATGGGTTAAAATGATTCCAAATGCATTAGCAAAAACCGATGCTAAAGTGGCTTGTATAATGAAAATCAGATTTTCTTGATGTGCATAAGCTTATGTGAATTCTTCTGTCTTAACACTACTTTTAGAAAAAAAATATTTTGTTTACCAGAAAAGATATCTCATAAGTTCATCACAAAAATGTGCATTAAAGATTAACAAGATATCAGAAGAAGCAATATTAATTAAACAAACTGACTACTATAATTTCAGCCAAAGCATAATGGAATAATATGATTTACACAGAAAGTGGTACATTTAGTATGTACATTGTGATCAAGTGAGTATCAGCACTTCTTAATCCTATAAAACAAACCCAGAGACACAGCTGTATAATAAGCAAGTTAATATAGGTGGATCAGGGTTTACTATCAAATTTACAAGGGAAGTTTTGATGACCATGGGTTGTCGAATGACATTTGGCCAACCCATGTTGTCGATCTTTCCCTTGTGCAGGTTCTGTTTAAATGAATACTGAGTGCATTCGCAAAGATGAGGTTGGTCATTGACCTAGAGATCGCAGCACAGTGGGGATCAAAAATATACCCTTTTCCCCACTGTAGTGCTATCTCGGTCAAGTTACATATGGTGCAGTGTAGGACTACATGTTAGTCATGTCGAATTACGTTTAATTCGCATATTGATATGCAGATTCCACATTTCCATTGTTGGTATACTACGTTTTCGGATTTACAAGTCGTATAAGTGCATTTCAGCAAAATGCGTTTCACTCTTATGATAGTAAACCATGGATCAGAGATATAATCAAAGAAAAATGGAGACTGGAGCCAGAGGTATAATAAGACAACATCATAGCAAGGGAAGAGGCAAACTAATAGGAAGAAGGCGTGCTGGAATATTAAGGAAAAAGGGAAGCAATGTCTTATGCACAGCTATTCAGAGTAAATGGAGTACAGCAGTATATTATTTTGTGACTTGTATTAGCCAGAACAGTGAAAATCATTTCTTGCATCATACTTCCTTCCAGGGGCTCAATGTGTTTGGTAAATACAATATTCCTAGGTGATTACTGGGCTGATGACCCAAGGATGGTTATGGCTAGCCATGCTGCCCAAAGTGAGACTTAGACCATGCCATTATGGCACTCCCAATCATAATCAAAACATGGAGTAGCTTTAAGTACTGATTATGATTGGGAGTCCCAATCATAATCAAAACATGGAGTAGCTTTAAGTACTGATTATGATTGGGAGTGCCAATCATAATCAAAACATGGAGTAGCTTTAAGTACTGATTATGATTGGGAGTGCCAATCATAATCAAAACATGGAGTAGCTTTAAGTACTGATTATGATTGGGAGTGCCAATCATAATCAAAACATGGAGTAGCTTTAAGTACTGATTATGATTGGGAGTGCCAATCATAATCAAAACATGGAGTAGCTTTAAGTACTGATTATGATTGGGAGTGCCAATCATAATCAAAACATGGAGTAGCTTTAAGTACTGATTATCATCTTCACTGAAAATGATGAAATAAACTCAAAAATATGTTACCAGTATGTGAATATCTATATATTACATGCATTGCTAAGACTGCAGAGATAATATATTTGGGTGTTACAATCTGAACTGCAGTGGTGTGTGTACTTACTACACAGAAACAGGAAATAAAGTACTTATGATCACAAAATAAACCTGGAAATAAAAGCACTTCATTTTTCCTAGTACATCAACATTAGCCTTTAGAGGGAGTGAAATTGTTATCATAATGAAACCAAATATCACTTATCTACTCTTTTTTGTTGTGTCTTTTGGCTTTTCCCAGTTAGGGGTCACCACAGTGGAACTCTGGTCCGCTAATGATTGGCAGTAGATTTTTACATGCCGATTTGCCAGCTCTGATGCACAACCTTCAACGAAGGTGGGCCCATTCACGCATGTCTCCACACAGAAGACGGTTTAGCTGAGAATCGAACAGGACAACGTCTTACTGTGAGGAAATTTCATTAAACCAAAAACGCTTCAATAAGTCAGCTAAATGAACAGAAGATAAACATTTAAAGGAGAAGCAACTCACTTTATAAACAATGTAACTTAAGACAAATAACTAGATATATGTTATAGGGTGAATAGGGTGAACAGTTAAACAACTTCACAGTAAACATGCCCAATTAACATAAACATTAAACCATCTGAAACAAGAGTATTATATATTTCAAAAGTGACATATCTAACAATTCAAATAATGTCGTGCCTTAGTGAGCACACATTATCTGCTACCAAATATTGTTTCTGTGTATGAGGTGTATATATGTACATGTGAAGCACAACATGTGGTATGTATATACACACACACACACACACACACACACACACACACACACACACACACACACACACACACACACACACGCATGCGCACACACACACATAGATGTGTGTGTATAGTAGTGGCATTGTAGGCAACACAGGGGGGCTTGCCCCCTACTTCTCCAAAATGTTTTTTGTTTTTGTTCAAATTTTTTTTTCAAAATAAAACAAAAATTTTGTTCAACATGTTTGTAGTTTTTTCTAGTGTTCCTGTTTACATTTCATTGACTATTCTTCCCCAAAGTAATGCATCTTGTCCAAAAGTTTTTTTCACACCCATATATCACATATATATCCACAAACCTTTGCACGTATGAAAAAGGTGCACGGTTCAATATTAAGCACAGTTGAAAATAAAAAAAAACAGCACACAAAAAAGTCATCTTCCATGATACTACATTTAATTCAAACAACCACTGAAAAAATCAACAAACCAGTTTTGACCAATTTGTGTTCATCAGTGCAATGAAACAATCATTCCCCCCACAATATATATACAGACAACAAACCCATCTCATTGGTTGTAATCAAAAATCCTCATTATGTCCAGGTGAAAAAAGAGCCCCTAACCTAATAATCTACATTTCTATTTATAATTCAAAATATGATGCCAGCCTGACTTGTCTTTTCTATCAAACATAATCCTATCAATAATAACAAAACTAAATCTAGCACAGGGGTCCCTAATGGTGTGCTTAAGTAATTAATTTGGTGAATGTGCACATATGATGTCACTGAGATGTTTAGAAATACATAGTTTGTATGGTCGAGTAGTTTGACTAACATAAAAAAGCATGACATGCACATAGCCAGATAGATGACCCATTCTGACTGACAATTGCCAAATACATAAATGCCAAACACTTTAGACATATTATCAGAAGTAAATTGCTTTGTTTTAATAACATATTTACAGAAACTGCAGTGTACACAAAGTGAACAACCTAATAAGGGTAGACCATCCAAGGTAGTCTCTATGAGCCCAGAATATGCTTGATTGACTGTCTATAGTGATTAAACCATGCACCCAAAGTTTTACCTCTTCTGTAAGAAAAAAGACATCTAGAAGGAATCAAATCCCTCAAAGTCTCATCATTGGTCAAAATACCCCAATACTTTGGTATCAGTTCCATAAAAAAATTAGTATAAATCCCATAGCTGGTCACAAATCTAACTGGAGATTTATTATAATGTTTAGATTTGTACTGTAATAACGCAGACTTGTTGAGACTTGTCACTATATCCCTAGAATGAAGCACATCTGAATAGTAATATCCCCTGTTACAAAAGCTTTTTAGTAGTTCATACTCATGTTTACCCAAAGCTTCACCCGAAGAACATATACACCAAAGCCATATAAATTGTGACATGGGAATATCCCTAATAATGTGTGGGGGATAACAACTACTAGCATGTAACAGGGTATTAAAATGTGGGTGCGTCCTATAAACCTGAGTAGCCAAAATCCCATTCTTCTGTAAATTGACCTCAACATCCAAATACATGATTAGTATTAAATCATGATGAACAGCAAAGTATATATCCCACTTATTCTCATTAAGGCAGTCCACAAACTCCCTTAAATCTGCCAAATCAGAATAACAAACCAACCAAAAATCATCTAAGCATTGGCACCAAATGTCCTTGGATTGTAAAAAAATATTGTGATTGGAACCATATATAAGTTGTTCGCTGATATATCCCATGAATAGATCTGCATAAATGGGGGCAAAAGAAGCCACCATAGTGATTCCTGTCAAATGCAAATAATACTCTTCCTTATAACAAACAAAAAAACATTTTTAGTTAATACATGTTCAGTGAGACATATCAAAAATGTATTGAACCCTGGACTGTACAACACAGTATGATTCAACCAATACTCCAGGGCCGTCAAACCGACCCAGTATGGAATGTTGGTATATAAGGCCGATACATCCAAAGTACACAAATAACACCCAGAATCCAATTGGATTTCCTTAATGATATTTAAGAATTCAGTAGTATCGCATATGCATGATCATATCTTGCCCAATAATGGACTCAAATATTGGGTAAGGAATGCTGATAAGTGTTCAGTAAGACAGCATCTGCCAGACACAGCTGGTCTTCCTGGAGGTTGATTGAGATTTTTATTCATTTTGGGAAACAAATAAATTTATTGTTTGGATTTTGTACTGCTAGATGGAGCACCACAACCCTATAGATGATACCTTCATCCTTGACAAGCTACAAAGATTAGTCAGTCTCAAGTTTAAACATGGGGGTGGGATCCAAAAATATCCGCTGATAATATCAATGATCTAACAGCTGTTTATGAACCTCAGAAACATACATTGCCCAATCCCAAACTACCACCACACCCCCTTTATCCACTGAATTAATAACCAGCTCCATACTTTGATGAAGTTTAAACATTGCTTTCCTTTGGGTTACAGACAGGTTATATGAATGTATATTAACATTAGAACCATATGCAAAATGTAACTCACACAAAACCTGTTGTTGAAAAAATTACATATTTTTTTGGAAGGTGGTGTGCAAGTGGGCTGCTTAACGCAGAAGATAGTGGGACCAACATCCTTATTAGTGTCCTTACCATGAAAAAACACTTTGATTTTCAATAATCTGCAGAAGGAAAGCAAATCCTGAGCAAAACCTCTTCAGGCACCAAATATCAGGGTATAAAACCTAAACCTTAATTAAGTAATTCAATTTTAGAAGAGGATAAATGGGTGGAGAGGATATTATGAACATTCCCAATAGAAACTAATTGGGGCCATCAGCTTCAACAATGTCTATAGGGTAGATGTTTTGCTTATGATGTTTTCTTTTTCACACACACAACCATACACACAGAAGCACACAATTACGTATACATATGGTATTAGTGGGAAAGGTTCATTCTGCATTATGCCTGTGTGGTAATCTTTTACACAGAAACGTTGAACTGTACAAGGGTGACATGCTTGTGCGCATATTCAGAGGTTACTTCTCAAAATGCACCCTTGTACCGCCACCCTGTCTGCTAATTATATACAATAACTTTGAGATTACATAATCCCTGGGGATTTCTGCCCCTGTACAACAGAGGCTAATCATACTACCAAACAACCAGTCTCGTATTTACTATATATATATATATATATATATATATATATATATATATATATATATATATATAAATAGATAGATAATAGACATATAGACACTGCCCACCAACTGGATTAAATATTGAAATGTATAATAAACGCATATTCTATGCTTCAAAGTTATGATGGATCCCAGTGGAGAAGCACAAAAAAGCACATTGATGAAATGTCCCCATTCACTGAGGTTAGTAGACCAAAATAGACCACACGTCCCAGTAGAAGTGTTAAGTTATATCTTTATCACTCAACCAAATACAGGAAAGTCAATGAAATACCTAAATGACTGGCGTTCTCCCTGTCCATATTTTGTGAAAACCAGCAAAAAGTCAATGCAAAAAATATTTAGCCTTGCTAATGTTGTTCCGCTGCATTCATGAATGTAAATAAAATATACCAATAATTAAACAAAGATCAAATATGAGAGAAGAAGAGGAGCCAACCCTAGAAGAAGGAAGAATAGCACTCTGGAAAATGAAGTCAGGGAAAGCAGGATCAGATGAGGTCACACCAGATTCAGGCTCCTGAGAGTACTCATAGCAGTGTAGAGAGAAAGACTTATCCCAGATAACTGGAGAAGAAGCATACTCATGCCAGTGTACAAGAACATAGGGGACATCCACAACTGTGGGCAGTACAGAGGCATCAAACTCTTGTCACATTGCATGATAGTTCTGGAGAGAGTGACTAATAAACAGATACGCAGAGTAATAGAATGTAAGATGGGAGATGAGCAGTTCAGATTCAGATCGGGATGCAGCACACCTAACCTGACATTTGCAATGAGACATATAGTTGAGAAGTTAGAGATGAGGAAAGAGTCCAACTGGGCATTCCTAGACTTGGAGAAAGCATATGACAAGGTCCCAACAAAGCTGATCTGGGCAGTAACGCGGTGATTCAAAGTCACAGAAACTTTGGTAGAATTAGTACAAGCTATGTACAAGGACCCAATGACTCAAACACGAACAGTGATCGACCTCACAGAGGTTATCCCAGTGGGAGTGGGTGTACACCAGGATTCAGCTCTGAGCCCACTGCTGTTCATACTGGTGATGGTCTACATTAGCAAACAGGTTGCAGGGGGCAGATCAACAAAGTTACTGTATGCAGATGATATAGTATTACAGGCAGACTCAGAGCAAGAACTTCAGCAAAGGATACGGGAATGGAATGCAAAACTGAAGACACATCAGATGAAACTAAGCACAGATAAGACAGTGGTAATGACAGCAAATTGGGGAAATCAGAAGAAGCTGAGAATTGAGATAGAATGGAAGATAGGTAAATAGCTTCAAGTATCTTGGAGGGGTGGTTGACGAGAAGGGAAGTCTGACTGAAGAGGTCAAAGGTAGAATCAGAGGGGCTGCAGCCAACTGGCATAGAGTGTCAGGTGTAGTCTATGAAAGAAGAATGCCAAAGAAGCTGAAAAGTTAAGGTGTACAAGACAGTGTGTGACCAGTCCTACTGTATCGTACAGAAAACTGGGCAGTAAAGGCAGATCAGTTGAAGAAGCTAGAGGTGATGGAAATGAAGTGCCTGAGAAGGGTGGTAGGATGCACACTGTGGGACAGATGAAGAAATGAGGACATAAGAGCAGAGGCCAAAGTAGCACCAATTGCAATAAAGATCAAAGAGAACAGATTACGGTGGTTCAGACAAGTGCAGAAAAGCAGAAGAGAATCTGGTGAAGAAAATTTGGGACAGAGAGGAAGATGGTAAGAGGAAGCAAAGACATCCAGCAAAGAGGTTGATGGGATTATGTGAAAGAAGATCTGCGACAGTCAGGCATGAGTACTGAAGCAAGCAGGAGTACAGCACTGAATTGAGAGAGATGGTGACAGTTAACATGATACCCTAACCCCATGTTGAAAATGGGAAAAAGGGGGCTGATGATGATGATGAGTAAACATGTTATTCACATTAGTAAAAGCATTAATTCCTCTCAAAATGGACCAATAGTCTCCCTGGGTATTTCTAGTCTGATTATTAATTATGACATTAGTTGGTCTTTAACTGTAATACTGTGCTATTATTTGGTCTTGTAAATATCTGGACATAAGGTATTCCTTGTTTTTTTTTAATTACTTTGTCCAGTACGCAGTCAGGATTACCTTGAGCATTGGATATAACTTTCCTCCTATCAATTTTATACTTGGATGTTGTCAATTAACATTCCAGCCAATCACTTGCTTCTCCAGTTTATTTGAATGCCTGACCCCTACAGGACAGCTCATTTGTGTAGCAAGACTATGACCCTACCATCTCCTCAAATGCATATAGTGGAGTAAAGTTAGAATTGAAATACACAGAATTTGTTTTAAGCGCTCATCTGGTATTGACTGAAACAAAACTCATAGAAATTATGTGAACTATTCTTAGCTGTATTTTTTTGGGTTGTTAATTTTTATGTTATGTATATATATATATATATATATATATATATATATATATATATTTATATATATATATATATATATTTATATACACACACACACACATACATTTTTATTTTTTTTTTATTTTACATTTGTTGACAGTGCTAATCCAGCTGGATATATGTCCATTTTCAGAGGAGGCCCAGGGAGAAAAGCTCCACAAGCAGCAAAAAAGCAAGAGCAACAGTAATTACAATAGACACTGGTACATTACAATGGTATTTACAATAGACATTGGTGCATTACAATGGTAATTACAATAGACATTGGTACATTACAATGGTAATTACAATAGACACTGGTACATTACAATGGTATTTACAATAGACACTGGTACATTACAATGGTATTTACAATAGACATTGGTACATTTAATGCTATTTAACCTTAGCCTTACTTTGCGATATGTACCTGAACACTGGCGTACAGCAACAGTGGTCCCACTCCACAAGGGGGGGTGCCTCTACAGACCCTGGAAACTACCGCCCCATAAGCTTAACTAGCCTGGTCTACAAAGCTATGGAAAGAATCATTATGGAACTCATAAACAGAGACATAGAGGACCTACAGACACTTGACCCCACCCAGATCGGCTTTGTAAAGGGCAGATCCTGCCTTTTAAACCTGGTTGACTTTTTTGAAACAGTCACTAGAGCCATTGATGAGGGCAAAGCAGTCCATACAGCATACCTGGACTTGGCTAAGGCCTTCGACACAATACCCCACTCAGGCATCATAGATAAGCTAAACAGCTTAAAAGTAAACCCTTATGTCACTAGATGGGTTGCAAACTGGCTAAAGGACAGAACCCATAAAGTTAAAATCGCTGGAGCAATGTTAGACTCAAAGCCAGTCACAAGTGGTGTCCCACAGGGATCTGTCCTGGGACCCCTCTTGTTCGGCATTTATTTCTCAGATGTTAAAGCAAACATGGGAGGGCTGTGGCTGACAAAGTTCGCAGATGACTGCAAACTAGGCGCCATAGTCGATACACCAGCAGACACACACATCCTACAAAAAGGCCTCACTGAAATGGACAACTGGTGCCGTAGTCACGGCCTTAAACTAAATGCCAAAAAATGTATAGTCATCCATTTTGGAAAAAACAAAGTACCCACAAATTATCACATAGACAGCAACCCACTGAGTACGGAAAAAGTAATCAGAGACCTAGGGACCCAAGTAGACAGTGACCTCTCATTTGACACCCACGTTGCCAAAGTGGTTAGAAAAACATTCTACCTTGCACACCTCATCATGAAGGGATTCACATCCAGATCCAAGGATGTCATTGTACCCCTATATTCCTCCCTCATCAGACCCATGATTGAGTACAATGCCCCATTTGGTATGTACCTCACCCGGCATTTGCAACAGCTGGAGAGACCACAAAAGTACCTCACCAAAAGGATCAAGGGTCTCCAACATATGTCTTATTCTGCCAGACTAAAGAAACTTCAGCTCTATTCAGTAGCATACCGCCTGCTCAGAGGTGATCTCTGCCTGACGTACAAGGCCATGTCCAATCAGGATCTGATGGACATGCTCCACCTCAAAAAATCCAACTCCATCAGGACCACGAGAGCTAAAGACTTAAACCTCAGCACAAGTATGAATAGGACATGCTGGCGGGATAGATTCATAACCCAGAGGCTTCCCATGCTTTGGAACGATCCCAGTTCGTATTAGGCAGAGCCCCTCACAGACTCTCTTCAAGAGAAATCTTGATGAGTGAATGGGAGATCGTAAGTTTACCCCAGGGGTCACATCTGTGTCACTGCTAGACAGGGGCACAGTAAACTAATTCTATTATATAAGGGGACCTTCATTGTGTCACTACTAGACAGAGGCACAGTATTCTAGATTTATTCTGTACATTTTTGTACCATTTCATGGGGTGGCAAAAGCCACATCACTATGGCTAGGCTTACAAATGCCCCAGGGCAGATAGCCTAGCACTATACTATGAAACTATGAAACTATTACAATGGTATTTACAATAGACATTGGTACATTACAATGGTATTTACAATAGACATTGGTACGTTACAATGGTAATTAAAATAGACATTGGTACATTACAATGGTATTTACAATAGACATTGGTACATTACAATGGTATTTACAATAGACGTTGGTACTTTACAATGGTAATTACAATAGACATTGGTACACTACAATGGTAATTACAGTAGACATTGGTACATTACAGTGGTAATTACAATAGACATTGGTACATTACAATGGTAATTGCAATATACATTGGTACATTACAATGGTATTTACAATAGACGTTGGTACATTACAATGGTAATTACAATAGACATTGGTACAGTACAATGGTATTTACAATAGACTTTGGTACATTACAATGGTAATTACAATAGACATTGGTACTTTACAATATTAACTACAATAGGCATTGGTACATTCCAATGGTATTTACAATAGACATTGGTACATTCCAATGGTAATAACAATAGACATTGGTCCATTACAATGGTAATTACAATAGACTTTGGCACATTACAATGCTAATTACAATAGACATTGGTACATTACAATGGTATTTACAATAGACGGTACATTACAATGGTAATTACAATAGACGTTGGTACATTACAATGGTATTTAGAATAGACGTTGGTACATTACAATGGTAATTACAATAGACATTGGTACACTACAATGGTAATTACAGTAGACATTGGTACATTACAGTGGTAATTACAATAGACATTGGTACATTACAATGGTAATTGCAATATACATTGGTACATTACAATGGTATTTACAATAGACGTTGGTACATTACAATGGTAATTACAATAGACATTGGTACAGTACAATGGTATTTACAATAGACTTTGGTACATTACAATGGTAATTACAATAGACATTGGTACTTTACAATATTAACTACAATAGGCATTGGTACATTCCAATGGTATTTACAATAGACATTGGTACATTCCAATGGTATTTACAATAGACATTGGTACATTACAATGCTAATTACAATAGACATTGGTACACTACAGTGGTAATTACAATATACATTGGTACATTAAAGTGGTAATTACAATAGACATTGGTACATTACAGTGGTAATTACAATAGACATTTGTACATTACAATGGCAATTACAATAGACATTGGTACATTACAATGGTATTTACAATAGACACTGGTACATTACAATGGTAATTACAATAGACATTGGTACACTACAATGGTTTGTGTCTTTCGGCCTTTCCCAGTTAGGGGTCGCCACAGCGGAACTCCGGTCCGCTAATGACTGGCAGTAGATTTTTACGTGCCAAGTTGCCAGCCCTGATGCACAACCTTCAACCAAGGTATGCCCATTCAAGCAAACAAACAAACAAACATTACAATGGTATTTACAATAGACATTGGTACATTACAATGGTAATTACAATAGACATTGGTATATTACAATGGTAATTACAATAGACATTGGTACATTACAATTGTATTTACAATAGACATTGGTACATTACAATGGTATTTACAATAGGCATTGGTACATTACAATGGTAATTACAATAGGCATTGGTACATTACAATGGTAATTACAATAAACATTGGTACATTACAATGGTAATTACAATAAATATTGGTACATTATAATGTTAATTACAATAGACGTTGATACATTACAATGGA
>NC_056726.1:1658984175-1659019175 GCF_019279795.1 Protopterus annectens
TTTGCTGGCATCTACAGATTACCACAGCTTCCTCTTACTGTCCATATTAGCTGGAGGTGTTGTTGGCATATCTCTCAACCTTCCCTCTCCAAAATGAGGAACACTACCTCTCGTAATATCTAACGAGTGATAAAATGTGGAGCACTTGCTAACAGGTTACTAACAACTTCAACTAGGAAACTCTCAGGATGGTTAAAATGTGCGACTTTTACTTATAAAAAGTTATTTTGATGAGTAATTTGATTCATGTCTGTTTACCATCGAGATCAGTTAAAAAATTCCTAACACTGAATGCGTGACAGACTCTTTCAATGTTGAACTTTGCAAAACATGAGCTTTTTAAGATCCCAAATGAGAAACATTCCTTGTAATGACATACATTTGAAAGGTATGGTTGTTGGCTGTTTTTCTCCTTTTTCCTTATCTAGATATGCCTCTCCCTCTGAGGGTTAGAAAAAGGTGACCAATGCCAAGCCCTAATGAACCACAGGGAAAGAAAGGGAATCAAAGCTGCAGAGTATATCTGAAATCATGAAAAATTTCCAATAGAACTCATCACTACTTTGTAGTACAAGAACTAAACTGGATTGAACTTTCTAACCTCCTCCACTTAAAGCAACTAACCATCATCCACTCCATCATCCACTAACGGGACAACTGCCCAGCTCTCAAAGACCTAGTTCAGCCATACACCAGTAATAGAACTTTGAGGTCCTCTGATAAATTATAACTAGTTACCACAAAAGCAAACAACAGCTTTGGATAATCCCTTTTCTCGTACAAAATAACCAAGATCTGGAACTTCATCCCACAACTAATTGTAAACACCACTAATACTAATAAGTTCAAAACACTCCTCAAAATCTACCTAAACATCAACTGGCTATACTCCTGATCTCCCCTTGGATGACCACTCACCTCAGCCCTCCCCAGTCAATCAGTCCCACTCTTGTTCCCAGTAGTGTTTTCTAATATCAAAGTACTAATATCTAAGTCTCAAGTTCTTCTCCTCTTTGCATCCTACAGAACAGCTGATTCATTAAAACACTATTATACTATTGTTGCATATGGGACAAAGTGTTGTTTTATAACTAAGCAAACATACACTTTTGCATAAGACACAAAGTGATTTTCATAACCAAATAAGCATCTCACCAATTTATTGAATTAGCTTCTTGATGAGATATGAGTCACAGGACTTTTTGTTGAACTGTCTTTAAACACATTCAGTGTCTTGAATTGCTTTGTTTTGAACCAACCATCTGTCTCTGATCTTTGTATAAATCGTTATACTATTTTTGTGATATTTTTTATTTTTAGAACATTGTTTAAATTTGTATTTCTGTAAATTTTTTTGCTATCTGTTGTTTGCATAACATGGAGCTTTTGTCCCCAGGCCTCCACTGAAAATAGACCTCTGGCTCAGTTAGACACTCCCGGTAAACACATGAAAAATAAAAAAAATAAAAGCCTTTCTCTTTTTAAGTAAAGCAGCACTGTAATCCAGGATGACTCTTAATCCATGTCCTTTTATACAGCATTTAGGTCCCAACACTCCAGACATTCCCAAAACCATTTGCTTGTCTCAGTAGTATAGGTTCATAGGTTCATAGGTTAGTACTAAGCTAACTGCCCTTGTGAGCCATTGTAAGCCTAGCCAATTATCCTCTGTGAGACTCAAACCCTGCACCTTGTATTTGTAAGGCAAACAACTTAACCATTAGGCCACCCTCCCATCCCCTACAAGTATAAGAACATGTAATGAAATGTCAAGGCAGGTTTGTTTGTACCCTTGCATTCACTCTATGGGCCCCTTGCACTTCTACTGGTCTGCCTCCTTGTAGCATGGCTACAAGCTCTCGATTGAGATCGCCTGGGTTATCTCCCTCCAATCGCATAAGCCTAGTAAACAAAGATCGTTCCATCAGAACCTGCTCTCTGCATCATCACTTTTAAGTTCCTCTTTCTTATTCCAGTCAGTCAAATCCTCTATCCGGAGTGAGTGCACATTCAAAATATCTCTGTTCTCCAGCTGGTCCTGGTGCTGTGTTTCCATCTTTTCATTAAGAGCCGCAATCTCCTTCTTAGTCTCCTCACCTATGATTTAGAGCATTTCTATATATGCCCTTAGCTCCTGTAAGATTACATTAGAGAGGAAATAGAATCCTATAATTGTAAACCCATCGCCTTGTCATGCCCTGCACCTTGGGCCTTTGGAGACATTCCCTGCTCCATGGTGTGACAACTGCTCACCATACGGTTCCCCAAAACACTATTATATAGGACTCACTAATTACTTACCTTAACACAAAACTAATCTTACTGCTACAAATTGTGTTATTTCCTAAGCCAACACTGATGTAACTAAAACAAATCTCAAGGGGTCAAACTACCATCGAACACTACACCCATTCAAAAGTTCACCTGATCACTATTGCTACATTTATTTTATTTTTATAGGGTAAAATTGAGAAGTCTTTTCTTTCAGACCTTGGTTTTTTTTTTTTTTTTTGAGTGTCATTTAACTGTCATAAGCTGAGATATTTGTTATCACGGTTGAAAACTTTGTATAAAAATGCCTAGGCCCATACCCATGCTTCTGCCTGATTTCAGACATAGGGCCATCATCTCAGTAAATTTGCTTTGTACTCACAGATGGAGTTTTTTAATGATCTGTGATTTGGGGGGTATATTCACATCTGCTTCCATCCTCTATCATTAAGTGTCATCCTTCCACCCACCCCCATTAGGTAAGCTGGTGGGCCAAGAAGGGGCAAAGCACCCCCCTTTTGATTACACACTTCTTTCCTGGGCCTTTTTAGACTTGTGTAGACATTAGGAGAGTGTGAGCAGAGGCAGATGATATGGTCTCATGGGGAAAAGTGCCAAAATAATGCCTTAGTAGGAGAAGACCACATGGAAAGGGCAGTCTTAAATGTCAGTTGATGGCTCTGTGATTGCATGGAGTAGCATCTCTTGAACTCTTTACAAACATATATAATACTAAAATCTCCCTTCCTACATAATTTTAGAACTTTCTTCATTATCTGTCTTGAACGCCTTGCAAACTTTTCTTTACTAAAATGTAGAAACACGAAGCTTCTTTACAATAATGTTTTCCCTTCTGCATCCATTTACTTTTTGTAAGATTTTAGAGCTACAGGAAGTATATAGATTTAGAACTGTTGATAAAAACACTTTGCTGTATATACCAATGTTTTTTTTAATGGGAAATATAACTGTTGTTTTTTATGAGAACTATCTGAAATTCACTTGTTAATATAAATGTACTGTGATGGAATTATTCTCCCCAGGTCACCACTAAAAACAGGCACTGCCCAATCACACTTTATAGTCAGCAAACATGAATAAGTAAGTAAATAAATAAATTGTTGGTTATATGCTTTTACAGCCATTGGTATACGCTCAATAATAGGTCACAAAGGGTGTTTTGGTTTGCTATATTTGCTATTAGTGGAGCAGGTGTTGTTTGTCAGAATTCTTTAATGGAAAGCTTTTCAAAGAGACATGTAGAGAACCTTTTGCGAATGTGTTGTTTAAACAGGTGTGCTGTCAGGATAAAGGGACAGGTATGGTTGGAAGCAAGCAGCAATTGTATCAATAAGTTATGCTTTGCCTAGAGATATGTTTGGAGACATACAGCATTCTGAGTGAGTTGTATTAATATAGCTTTTCTTATGATAGTGTTACTGTGTTAATAACGTTATGTTTTCTTTCTTTACTGAGCACTGAATTCTGTAAAAAATAGTATGATTTCTGGTCATAATGGCTGGGAGTATGTTTTTCCTGCAGGGGGTATCCTTGCTATTGTATAGAATTCATAGCATGCTACCACCAGAGACAAGTGAAACTTCATATCTCATAATGATGTATTGGCTGGCCTAAAGAAATGACACATTTGTCATAATGGTTTCAAGTTTATAGATGAACATTTTTGTCAGGCAATGGGTTTGTAAAAGCTTCGAAATTCTGCTACTATATATCAAGGACCCTACTGAAAATATTGTGTCATTTTATCTTGTACAACAGCACCAGATGAGTCATGCTCTGCATTGTGCTAGATCATACCATATATGTACCAATTTTAGTCATTTATTTTATTAGACGACCTGAAATCATTAGCAGTAATCAAGTATAACTGTGGTGCACTGCAATATTTTAAGGTGGAAGTAGAAAACTGTTTCAATGATATTAACACAAAGTACATCTAAAAAAGTCTAAATCACCACAAGCTACAATAAATTTAAGTTCTAAGTGAATTCCATTAGAAATTAAAACCATTTATGTAAAGGTCAACGCACTCATTCAGATATCTTCACTTTCTATTGCCTGAGCTGTTATATAATCATAAGTTGGTCTTCTGACAATTTTAACAGACTGCGTAGTAGATCTTTATTTCTTGTGTGAAAAAATAATTTATAAACAACAGTTTTCACAGTGTAAATAAATAAATGCAAGAGGAAGTGCTAAAGATATAACATCTAGTGTGGTTTTGGTTTTCACTATCAGCAATTATACACCAATTATCGTATGGAGATCTACTGATTCTTTCTCAGTACATTGTGATATAGCTGGGTACAGCGGTTTTCCAGACTATGATATCTCACAACACAGTACAGCCTATAACATTTTCATGGCTAACACCTGCAGAATTGGGTATTGTGTTTTTAAATGGGCAACGATGGACCAAAATAATTACATTTTTTTTAAAGAAGTGAACACTTTTAAAATAGATCAGTACTGTGGTTTATGCATGGAGCTTTTTTATCATATACTTATCTACAAAATGAATGGTTTTAAAATGCATGTGTAAGTTTTTTGTAAGTGGAAGGAAGTTAAGACAGCTCATTTCCTCCCGTACCATTTTGTCAAAGCCTATGAGGTAGACAGAAATAGATGCATAGAATGAATCCTAATGATACATTTAATATAGATGTGACAAAGCACCCGTCCCCCAGCAAATAAATTTTCCTCTGAGGTCAACCTACTTCAGCAGTCAAGAGATAGATCTACTCAATGAAACCAGTTCAATGATTTTGATTCAAATGAACAGGCTTTGAAGTGATAGAATGCAATGGACTAAACGAATACTGCAGAAAATATGTGTTGGCTAGGTCCTGTCTTCACTTAGTGGCAATAACTGAACTGGTTGGAACTGGTCTGGCATAGGGTGTTTAGCTATGAGCTCAGGGACAAGGGTTAATTAGTCAATTCCAGTGTTTCTATCTTACTTTCATTTTTTTATGTTATTTAAACCTCACATTTGAGCAGGTTTGTGGTTGTTGGGTGTTGTGCACTGCTGCTGTGCTCTTTTAATCCGTTGCAAGGTACCTCAGCTAAAATTTTTCCCTTACCAGCACTCCTGTGTAAGTGAGGCCCATGCTTCCAACCACTGTATTGATTTTATCCACGCTATTCACACCTATAGGTACTCTCCTCAGCTAGTACCCACTCTACTATCCTTGACCTCTTTTACACAGATTCTGACAACCATAGACGGACAAGTTCCTATGATTTCTCCTGGTAGTCCGGTCTGGTTGATATGGGCATCATGAGACAGTGTAGCAACTGTCTTCTGTACACAGACAACCCTCCACTACTACCACCTAGGAACACAATATGTGAGAGATGCAATTATATTAAGAACCTAGAATCCTTGCTGCCTCAGTTAAAAGCCAGTACATCTGGCGTGGAGAAGATTGTTTGCGCAAACACAATAAACATCAAACCTTTAACACCAGCCACACCTGTACAACACACTACCGAATATGCAAAAGTTCTCAACAAAAACATACCCAAACAAAAGATACCTCCAAAGCAAAAACACACACAGACATCACAACCCGCAGCACCAAGCACCACACATAGTACTTATGTCTGTTTTTCACAGCCTCTAAGGCCCAGCCAGAAACCCAACATACTAATCATAGGAGACTATCGTGAGACACGCAGATGTGGCCCCACCAGGCTAAACAAGGAGAAAGTCACTGTAAGTTGCTTGTCAGGTACTAGAATCTGTCATATCACGCACATACTCAAGTCTCTTAACAACAGGTACTGTTATGACTCTGTCATAGTCCATGTTGGTGTGAATGACTTGAGACGTACCTCTCTTGACTATATGAAGAGAGACATGATTGAGCTCCCTGAATATGTGTCCCATGCAAGTATGTCCCTAGCCTTAAGCAGTATCCTACCATCACCCAGAATGATGCCTCAATACAGAGAATGATTGACTTTAACAACTGGCTTAGTTTCTGCTGTCATTTCAAGCCAGCCTGCTAGCAGATAGGTTCAGTGAAAACTTCACCCCACTGTCCCCCCCATCAGTAAACCAGAACATCCCCAGCACCTGCCCCCCTCCACCTCATCACCAGGGAGCAGGTCTTTAATGCCCTCTCAAAGGCAAAAAATGCAGTCTCCATGGGACCTGACAACATCCCTCGCTGCATCCTACATGAACCCAGGCATGAGCTCTCAGCTCCATCAGGTATCCTGTTCAACCAGATCCTAAGCACTGGCTTCATCCCAGCTGAATGGAGGGTGCAAGCAGTTGTGAGGGACTTGGCCACCCAGGTTGATAGCAAACTGACTTTTGTCCATCACGTTGCCTCCATTGTATGGAAGGCTTTCTACATGGCCTACCTCATAAGTAAGGGTATTTCCTCCAGGAAACAGGAGGTCATAACATTCCTGTACGCCTGCCTTATAAGACCCATTATCGAGTACAATGCCCCCTTCAGCATGTACCTTGCCAAACACATGCAGTAACTGGATAGACCACAGAGGTTCCTGACCAGGAGAATCCAGGGTCTCAAACATCTGTCCTATACAGATAGGCTAAAAGCCCTGTCCCTCTTCTCAGTCTCATATAGATTCCTCACAGGTGAGCTGTTTGTGGCATACAAGGCCATTTCAGATCCAGCCTTGATGGAGTTGCTGCATATCCATAAGTCAAAATCCACTTGGGCAACCCACACACAAGGACTCCACCTGGTCTGTGACATTAATAAAACTTGTTGGGAGGATAGATTGGTGTCCCAGAGACTCACCCATCTGTGGAATAGACTTCCTCTCCATGTTAAGCAGAGTACCTCTCTAGCTCTCTTTAAGAGGAACGTGGATGACTGGATGGAAAATAGAAAATGCATCCCTGGGATCCCACCTGTGTCCCTGTTGGACAAGAGAAACAGGTGCTGACGTTGTGGGAACATGGTAAAACGTCTTGGTTAGGCTTATAAGGGCCTCTGGGCCAATAGCCTAGCATCATCCAATGAACCTATGAACCTAAGAAATATATTGCCAAAGTTTACAAGCAAGCAAATGTTAATAAAGAATTCCAAAATTAAAATAGATACTAATGCTTTAAAAGTACAAAATCTGTTTGTCATATTGACCTACAAAATGGTTGGCATTATAGGTTCACTGGTATGTGTTAGATATCAGGTTGAATGTTGGGAGTTTAGCTAATGCAGTTCCCACTACTTGACACCCCCTCCTCCAATATAAGGGTCTGAAAAGCTAAACCAGGTGTGGATTTAACCCCTATGATCTGGTTCAGGTTGGATTTAATGGGAGGTCAGGAGATTATTTGTTTGATACGGAGAGGAAGCACATCACACAAGTAGTGAGATCCTTCACGAGAGTATCCTTCTCCATCACATACTGCTAATACTACCATGCTGATTTACATCACCTGAGCAGGTGCTGCTGCTATTACCTGTTTTGTACATATGCCAAAGGTTAGTAGGACAAGGACATTTACAGCATAATAAGCTACAAAGAGGAAGCCACAAGGAACTCTGTAAGAGGTTGAATAATTTTAGGCTTGCTGTGTATCTTAAACAGTTTGCACCCAGGATATTCTTGACATGGAAACATTATGTTTTTTCTATTTGGACAGTATGTATATATATATATATATATATATATATATATATATATATATATACACACACACACACACACACACACACACATATATATATATATATATATATATATATATATATATATATATATACACACACACACACACACACTCACACACACACACACACACATTTTATATATATATATATATATATATATATATATATATATATATATATATATATATATATATATATATATATATATATATATATATATATATATATATACACACACACACACAGGGGGCATTATATTCTATTTTGAACCTGATAAGGAAGAAGTAGAGAGAAAGAGAGAGTAGCTTCCTTGTACCTGAAGGATGTATATGACTTAATAATTAATAGGGTGAGATAAAAGACTGTCTTAATAATAGCTGGTATGTGGTGTTCCTTCCACAATTATGCCATCTGTATTATCTAAGTCTCTAACGAAGGCATCAATTTTGAGGGGGGTTCATTAACCAGGCAGATTTAGCAGTGTTCCTGCTTCCCAATGAGGAAATAGTGTATTTCTTTGTAATGAGTTTAAGGTAATGGTCTGGGTATCAGGAGTTTCTATTAGTAAAGCTCTTCTGGAAGATATGGATACCATTTGGCGAGTTGATGACAGCCATGAGTTTCCATTCATCAGCATATTATTCAACCAGAGAGCTTTGAAGTTGATTTTAACATAATTAAAGTACATTCTGAAGGAGAGTCGCTCCAAAACAGAACCCTTCAGGATACAATTGGTACAGTTTTTTTTTTTTTTTTTTTTTTTTTTTAAATATTTTTATTCATTTCCAAAAACAAGAAAACATGAATGCAGGTTATTTATGACAATGAAGTATTTACAAATTATTTAAAAAGGTAGGCTAAAACCTCTAAACAGATATCAAACATTAAAACCAAAATAAAATATTTACAAGGGTGTCTATTGTTGACATATAATTGACTTTCTATGCAATTGTTTACTGATTATAATCTGCTGCAGTCATTATTCTCCAGTATTTCAGTTACTTTTTGCCATGCTACTTATAATGATGTAGTTCTTTCAGTTCTTCCTTTAATAGTGTTCTTTTCCAATTGCGATACTGCTGACACCATATTCATGAATTGCTAAAAAGTTGGAGAAGCTTTGTTTTTCCAGTTTGATGTAATGTTCTTCCTTGCAATAGCTAGGAGAGTCCATAAGATTACATATTTTGTTCTTGGCACACAGTCGGGTACAGGTGCATTAAACAAAATAATAGATTTGGAAATCTGGAATTTATCATTGAATAGCATTTGCAGAAAATAATTTATTTTATCCCAATATGGTTTAATCAAATGGCATTCGTAGAACATATGTTGCCAGTCTGCTTTTATTGATAAATCACATCTCCAGCAGCCAAGATTTTTCTTAAACATAAGTTCCATTTTATGAGGGGTTACATAAGATCTGTGTATGAATTGCCATGTAAAAAGTCTCCAATGTAATGAAAGTGATGTCTGCTTTGGAGAGAGAAGAATTAGTTTTTATCTCTGTCATTTGGCACATGTCCATTAACTGATCTATAATAATTCCATATTTTGTCATTATTATGCATTTTTATTTTTTTGTTTATTTTATAAATAGATGATAAGTATCCCTTTCCAGTAATGGGTTGATTCGTTAGTAATATTATATGTTCTATAAGGTTAGGAACATTTTGTCTTATTGATGGTTGCATTGTTTCTTGTTTGCTTAATATATACTGTCTTAATTCTTGTACATGTAACCACGAACTATCTTCCATATTTAATTTCTGTTTAATCTGGTCTATTGTCAGAGGTTTTCCAGAGTTTAGCAATTGATGCCAATATATTAATCCTTTTTCTTTAAGCGTGTTGACTACTTCCATATTAAATGTTATTATATTACCTTGTGTGTACACTACTGGATATAAAAAAAATGACCATGCTTTAATATCAGGATTGCTATTAATAAGATTTTGGAAAATTTTTAATGTGTAAGTAATGTATTTGGAACTTATATTTTTATTCTTATGTATCATCATATATTCCTTCATCAGCCATAGAAAATTGTTTGGCATGAAATCTGTATACTTATTTGCTACTACAAATCCTGATTTTAACCAGATTCTCTCATGAACTAGCTTCCATTTTGATGTATATTTTGTATTTAGCCATAATGATATTGTTTTAGTAATGGATGAATGCAAATATATTTCTATGTCTGGTAAACCTATGCCACCTATATCCCAATCATCTAGATGATACTTCATAGCTTTCCTTGGTTTTTTTTTGGATACATAGGAATATTACCATTAAATCATTTAATTGTTTTAGGTGTGATTTAGCTGGTGGCAAAGAACAAGCTTCTATGACATAAAGAATTTTTGGAAATATGATCATTTTAATTATATAAAGCCTTTCTTCCATGGAAAAGAAGAATTTATTCCATCTTTGTATTAGATTTTTAATATTATTTAAGGTCTCTTTATAATTTGTTTCAATTGTAGTATCTAGGTTGTTAGTTATTATAATTCCCAAGTATTTAATTATATTATTGGTAGAGATATATTTATGGTATTTTTTATTTAGATCTTTTTTATTAGTATTTATAAGCAATACATTTGTTTTGTTCTCATTAAATTTAAGACTTGAAATGTTTTGAAAGTTTTGAATTGAGCCCCATAATGCTTTTAAACTGCTATTATTATTTTTAAGGTAATTAAAATATCATCAGCAAAAAGTTGAATTTTAAGCTCTAGGCTGTTGTCTAGTTGTATTCCTTCAATATTTTTATCCATACGTATATTATTTGCTAAGGGTTCAATGACTAGCGCAAACAATAACGGAGAAAGAGGGCAGCCTTGTTTTGTGCCCTTAGTTATTTTAATAGATTTAGACAGACAAGATCCCAGTTTTATATAAGCCAATGATTTTTTATATAATGATTTTATTAACAAAGTGAAGTTGTTTGAGAAGCCATATTCTTCTAAAACTAACCACAGATAATCCCATTTCACTGAATCAAATGCGTTATTTATGTCTAAGCTAATAACATTCATTTTGTTTTTTGTGACATTTATATAATCAATTAAGGAAATAATTCTTTTAATGTTGTCATAAGTGTTCCTATCTTTTATAAAACCTGTTTGATCCTCCTCTATCAAAAGTGGTAGTAATTGTTTTATTCGAGCAGCATGTATTGCCATAAAAATTTTATAATCTATATTAAGAAGTGAAATGGGTCTGTATGATGAACATTCACTGGGATCTTTATTTTGTTTCAGAATTGGTGATATTAATGTGTACTTCCAAGAAGGAGGAATGTCTTTACCATTTTTAACTGATGTAAAGACATTCAATAACAACAGCAAAGCCTCATTTGATAGTAATTTAAACATTTCTGGGGTGATATTATCTATACGTGGAGCTTTGTTTAATTTTAGCTTATTTGCTTCAGCTTTAAGTTCTGTCATTGTTATTTGTTTGTCTATTAGTTGTACCTGCTCCTATAATAACCTAACTTTAACATTGTTTTTTGAGAAAAGCTTTCAATGCTGAACGTGTTTCTGTTTTCTCATTTTGATTATTAAGTTTATGAAAAAATAGCCTAAAAGCTTCTAGTATTCCTTCTAAATCAGATACTTTCTTTTTGGTTTCTATATTATGTATTTCCTTGATTTGATTTGTTTTAATAATCTTTTTAGTCCTATTTGCTATTCTTCGTTGGTTTTAGGGTTCATTGAATAGTAACATAGTTTATTTTTTTCTAAGTTGATCATTGTTTTGTGGTGTAGCGTCTCTGAGTATTTTTTATTAGTATCTTCTAGTTCTTTTATTAAGTTGGTGTTTCCATTTTGAATATCAAGCTTTAAATTATCTACTTTTGACTGTAATTCCATTAATTCCTTATTCCACTGTTTTTGTTTATTTTTATACCATCCCACCGCTCTTCCATATAGGTATGCTTTCAATGCATCCCATATATATATTTCAGATACATCTTTTGTAAGAATGATATCTAGGAATGTTTGTGTCTCTTTAATATAAAATACCTTAAAATCTTTGAGATTTGTTATGTAAGATGGTATTCTTGTTACTGATATCCTTCTCTTGAAACATAAGTCTATCTCAAACGTTATGGTGTTATGGTCCGAAAATGGACATGAAATTGTCTTGACTTTATTTAATTTAGAGGTTAAATCCTTTGTTATGTACACTCTATCTATTCTAGAGTATGTATTATGTCTATGGGAAAAATGTGTAAAGAATAGTGAATCTGGGATAGCATACTCATTTATGTCAACTATATTAAAAGTTTCAACAAACTCAGATAACAACTTTGTTAAAGGTGATCTCTTATGTGTAGTTTTAGTATTTGTGTCAGTTTCTTTTATAATGCAATTGAAATCTCCAGCTATGATTAAATTGCCTTTGGTATATTGTACAATGTCTTCTAAGTGTTGTTTGGCCACTCTAACACCTAGTCCTGGTATCCAATAAATATTCAGTAATGTATATATCATTTCATTGATAGATATTGTCACTTGACAAAACATTCCTGAGTTGTCATGGAACATGTTTATGATTTTAGGCATTAAAGTAGTGTTTTTTCACAAAATTGCTACTCCCCTTCGCTTCTGATTATAGATGGAACTTACTAGTATTGTATAATTTTTATTGTTTATTTTATTTATGTCTTCCTGTGTAAGGTTTCCTGTAAAAATACTAGTTGCACTTCACATAGCTTTAAATATCTATAAAGACTTCCCCTTTTGTAGCTATTATTTAAACCATTTACATTAAGAGATATACATTTTGCAATTGGATTTATATTAGCTTTGCTTTTATCCATATTCATATACTCGTAACAATGTGTAGATGTGTGTACATGAAGAGAATGACTTGTTCTTTCTTCTTCCAACAGTATTACAATAGATTATAGACACCCAATAAAAGTAAATTACAAGATCATAACTGAGAACAATATAAGATAAACAACCACCAAACCCCTCCATGAGAAAAAACATCTCATTCTTGAATGATCTAATCATTCAAACGATCTCTCTAAGTCTGCATTTCAGCATCCTCCCCTGGCTCCGCCATATGGTAGTTTTATAATGAAAAGTATCTTATATATCTTTTAAGTATACATGTATCTGTCTTTACAGATTACTTAAATACAGTCTTTATCTATTTTTAATATTTTATAAAACACTAAGGCAACACAACTATACATAGATTTAATACTTAGCTATTTGGTTTTGTTTAAATTGTAAAGGAAAATCTTTTATTTTAATATATCTTTCGTGTAGCAATAACGGTTATGCATCTTAAAAATAATATGCTTGCTGTCTATCTCCCTTATAGTGTGAGTGGCATTCATAGGTATCAAATTTATTGTAATGGTCTACCTATATATATATATATATATATATATATATATATACATATATATACATATACATACATACACATACACACACATATATATATATATATATATATATATACACACATACATACATACACACATATATGCATACATACATAAAAAAAAAATGTTAAGCATTATATGCATCAGTTAACCATGCCACAAGTTGATTAAATCAGAAAGTATCCGTAACAATGAATATAACGTTACATTTGTATTGTCATTTATCAGTAATCTTATAGTTTTCTTTTAATTCAAAAAGTCATATTTTAGTGGTATGAATGCTACTAATTTGTTTTTGGCATTGGTATTATATAGTTTAAGACTATATTTCTTAGCAATTCCTATATATTTATTAGTGCCACTGGCATATTTCATCGCTAGTGTACCACATATGTCATATGTCAAATAGCAACTCATACTCCCTATGATATTACAGGATTTATCTGCAGCATTATAACTGTAAGGTTGGAAAATATGAGAAGCAAAGTAGGCTTTAAATATGCTATAACACAATTGTTTGGTACTTATTACTGTCAACTCTTCTACATACCCAGGAAAAGATAACCTTATATGACCAGCAACCATTTTCCTTCATTTTTCTCTTCATCCTTCTATTCTCCATTTTTAATAAATATTTGTTTCTATTGTGGCTTCTTTGAATTTAGTGAGGGTACTCCATATCATATTATAGATAATATACAACGTTCAAACAGAGAACATGCCCAATATAGAGACATATTCTCATCTCAAGTGGTCCACACCATATATTTATAGCACTGCAGTCAGAAATATACTAATGAATATGCAATAACTAGCAGCTTTGCAGCATGTGTGTGTCTCTAACAAGTACATACCTATAGGATATTAAAAAGAATAGATAGCACGCTCTTGTTTCATAACTAACAAATGCACACACCCTGGTAACTACTTTCATAGACAGAAATTAGACCTGTTACTTATATGCATATCAGGTACCAACAGCAATATGTTAGTAAATGCCTATGCTATTCAAATCATATTTTACTGTTGATTGATATGAGATGTAGCTGACAATGGCTTTAGCGTTTGTGATGTTATATAATATATATTCAGTATTATAAGTAAAAGTATGTTGCATGTCTATTTGCAATCTAAGGTTCAAGGCTGATCAATTTAGACATACAAGACAATCTCTTTAGCCTTGGTTATATAATGGGAGTTACTGTGTCTATACACAACCATTCATTTTCAGTGAGGATGTTCAATATTAATATAACTTGCCTTTAATAAAAGCATACTTATAATTCAGCAGTTCTTTCCTATATATATATATATATATATATATATATATATATATATATATATATATATAAAACAATATCATAAGCAAGACTGAGATTTTTTCTTGCTCATTACTGCTTAATGATTGTGCTACTTGAACAATTTAATATTTACAGAGTATCTTGATAATTAAACAGCAACTTCTTTTTACCCTTAAAATGCCTAATAACACATAGCTACATTCATGAACCTTAATTGACTTACTATCCTTAAGGTTGAGTACACTAGCTGCAGTGTGTTTACAAATATGTTATATAGTTCCAGTCAAGGACTTAAATATATTAAATTTTTATAAAATTAAGTTAAATTATAGTAATTTACGTGGGTGATCTTATCAGAAAAGATTATAGTAAAGTCTGTATGTGTTAACTATTCATACAGTTTATTCCAAGTGATATACTTCTTTTTTGTGTGCTGTTTATGTGTACAATTCAAAATTAATAACAAATATTACAATATAATAAAATGTCATGTATGTGTTGATACGTTCTAAATTCATTAGGTACTTCAGTGTACTTTTAATATTTGTTAAAACTGTAAAAGCACTTTGCCATCTCATAAATAGTGTGCTGGTTACTTTAAGTAGCTTAGGAGCTGACACCACACCCATACTGTCTTGTTTTAGTGCTGACATCACTCATGACTGTTTACTTTCATTTTGTGCTGTTAGAAGGTTTAACACACTGTAATGGATTCTAACTGAAGAACCTTCATTCAGGGGTGGTAAAATAAGAGTTCCCAGCTCGTGACCATGGCGGGAAGGCAAAAACAAAGTAAGTGAAATTTTTAGGGCTTTTTTTTTAACTGAACACCAGCTCATTAAACTTCTATTAGTTTTCTTAACATTAAGGGCAGATATACAAGCCAAACAGTTGTTTGTTAGTCAAAAAGGCACTTTTAGCATCAAAGAATAGATAATTACTTTTCAAGGCACTTTTTGACAGTTATTACTATCAGTTTTTATATATTATTGTGTATTAAATACATCAGTTTAGATATTTCATGCAGCTTAGTGTAAATAATATAAAAAGGAATCATGCTCATTTAAACACACCACATTAATATGTCAGTGTAAATACATTATATTCTATACTAGCAGTAAAAGGCAGGTAATTTATAAATGAACTATCTAAACATCATTTAGAGTTAGAAAAATCATGACTGTAAGTATTTACACTGTAATAGAGAAAGATATGTTACCTTGCTTTCTTTAGGGTTATTTCCTTTAGTTATAAAATGTCCTGCTTATCTTGTATTTATATTGTTTCAAAGACTTACACATGTGTAAAGCATGAATGCTTTCAAAGAACTTTTTTGCCTTACAGAGCAAATAGAAGACAATAATGTTTGTGTTTTTCATATGTCTTTTATCGTTTCTTCTTCTTCTTGTCAGCAGTGCTCCATTCATTTTTTTCTAAGTGACGCTTAACCCCAAATTGGGAGAAATCCATTTCTTCCACATTATCCAAGGTTTTATTAGCTGAAAGATAAGAAACTGTTGCTTGCAGAGTGTCAAAAGTTTTAGGACCTTCAGTAAAAATATTTTTATTCTTGCAGGGAACAGCAAGTGGACTTTAAGTTGTCTTTTTTCAATTCCTTTATCAGAGGGAGACATTCTTTTCTTGCAGTTATAACTCCAGCAGAATAATCATTATCAAATCTGATTATGTTGTCTTTGTATTTAACTGGAGAAGTTGAGCATGCTGTTTTTAAAATAAGTTCCTTGTCCTGTGATGAAAAAAACTTTACTATTATTGATCTTGGGTGATTTTTTGATTTGATGGTTGATGAAGCAGCTCTTAAGGATCTGTGGGGTCTTTCAATTCCATAAGAAAGAGCTTCAGGCAATTTTAAAACTTCTGGTAACCAGGTAGTAAGGAAAGTCACCATGTTATCTCCCTCTGTTTTCTCTGGTAGCCCATAGATGTGAAGGTTAATTCGTCTGGACCTGTTCTCTAGATCCTCTATTTTATTTTGTAATGAAGCATTTTGTTGTGATAAAAAATGTAGCTGAAGATCTTGTTCTGAGAGTCTGCCCTCAGCATCATTTAAGGATCTCTCTATGTCAGCTATTTGAGACTTCTGTTGCGTCATTATTTCTTGTAGTTGCTGTATTTGTTTTGTAGATCTCTCCTCAAAAGTGTCCAGTTTGGTATTAATTTTGTCAAATTTCACTGACAAGTCTTGTATAGCATTTAATAAAGACTGTTTCTCCTTTTTCATCATCTGGTCCTGTGTGGCATGCTTAGAAAAGCTCAATTTCAGTAGATTCAGATACCTTCCTTCTTGTTTTTGACAGGAAAAATAATGTTTAAAGCCAAATTTTTTGCACTGTAGACTTCTAGTGATATTAGTAGAAGTAATTCAACAAAATAGGTTTGTCTACAATATCTAGTTTTTAAAAATTCTTGTCAGAAATATCTTTTGAGTGCAGAGCTGAGAAAAGATGCTGCCAACCAGTCTACATCCAAGCCACGCCTCCCAGTTTTTTTTTTTAAAGAGTGCGCTTCCAACCCTGTCTGTGTGGATCTTGTAAGTGAACCAGTTTGCTATCTAATGATTTACATGAGGGTTAGTATTTAATTGGGTCAATTTCTCAATAATGCTAGAATATGGAATAGTATGAAGAACCTTGGATAAGTCAGGCACTTTGTAATAATTTGCAATCACACAGTACTTCAGTATTGCTATCAAAGAAATCTAATAGGTTAAGAAGGCTGAACATACCTTTCACAAAATCAAGTTGGTTGAGAATGAGCACTTGTATACTGCCAATATAATATGAACTTAGTAATGGTAAACTGCAATATTTTACAAATAAAGTTAGTTAGTCCATAGTTCCCAGGGTCAGTAGAAGGGCCACCTTTGTGGAAGAGTACCACAACAGTTGTCTTCCAGTCCTTTAGCACATACCCAGTGAAAAGACTAAGAAGAAAGAGATTTTTAAGCAGAAACATGGTGCAGAGGGATAACGTCCTTACTGTGATACAGACAACCAGTGATATAGATACTAGAGGGGTGGAAATGAATAGTCAATTTTGGTTTGCCCATCTAGTAGGGAGGGAGGCAGCCTTGGCTCACTGCAATGTAGAAGTGTTCATAGGTTCATAGGTGTGTACTAGGCTAATGGCCCTGGACCTTTTACAAGCTTAGTCCATAGAAGTGCCCTTATATCGTGCTGCCCAACGTTAGTTCCCAGTGCCTCTATGAAGTAGATCCACTGGAGTGATCCCCAGGGTGAACTTTCTATTACTCATCCACTCATTGAGATTTCTCTTGAAGAGAGCAAGGTGGTTTGGTTGACATGTATGGGAAGTCTCTTCCAGAGCATGGGCAGTCTCTGGGTGAGGAAACTGTCCCTCCAGCATGTTTTGTTGATTATGGTAATGAGATTGAGGTCGCTGGACTTTGTGGTGTGGAGGGATTAATATTTCTTTAGATGTAACATTTCTAACACAGCTGGGTCAGACATGGCTTTGTAAGTCAAGCAGAGATCACCTCTAAGAAGGTGATATGAGACACAGAATAGCTGGAGTCTTTTGAGTCTATCCATGTAGGACATGTGTTTAATGCCTATGATCCTCTTTTGAGGTACTTATGTGGCCTTTTCAGCTATTGCGGGTGTCTAGTGAGGTACTTGCCGAATGGGGCATTATACTTGATGATTGATCTAATGAGGGAAGAGAGAGAGAGAGAGATGATGACCTTTTTCTTCCTGAATGCAAAAACCTTGGTGAGGAAATGCGCCACATAGAAGGACTTTCTGACCACAGTGGCAATGTTGTGGTCGAAGGAGAGGTTGCTGTCAACCTGTGTTTCCAGATTTCTTATAATGCCTTCAGTGTTCAGTGGGCTCCCATCAATGTGGTAATTAGTGGGAACTGAGTTTTTACCAAAGGGGATGATGACACATTTTTTGGCGTTAAGCTTAAGGCCGTTGTTTCAACACCAGCCATTGGTCTCAGTGAAACCTTTCTGTAGGATGTCTGCATCATTTGGGGAGTTAATAATGGTTCCCAGCATGCAGTTGTCTGTGAACTTGGTCAGCCAGAATCCCTTTGTGTTGGCCTGGACTTCTGAGAAGTAGATGCCAAACAGGTCAGGACGCAGGACCGATCCCTGTGAGACTCCACTCATGACTGGTCAGCAGTCTGACTTGGAGTCTGTTACTTTCACACTGTGTGTTCTATCTGTGAGCCAATTTGCAACCCACCTAGTGATATAGTGGTTGATGCCTAGTTTGGTGAGTTAATCAATAATTCCCGAGTGAGGAATGGTATCAAAGGCCTCGGCCTGATCTAAATAGGCTGTAGACACTGCCTTACCTTCATTCACAGCCCTGGTGACTGACTCAAAGAAGTCAACCAG
Organism: Protopterus annectens; assembly: GCF_019279795.1. Taxonomy (NCBI): domain Eukaryota; kingdom Metazoa; phylum Chordata; order Ceratodontiformes; family Protopteridae; genus Protopterus; species Protopterus annectens. The sequence continues at coordinate 1,659,003,229 of NC_056726.1, forward strand.
GTTGAACAGGCATGATCTCCCTTTCTCAAAGCCAAATTATGTGGGGTCTAGAATTTAGAGATTTTCTTTATCTTTGTTAATCAGGTCCATGATGATGCGCTCCATAGCTTTACATATCAGACTTGTCAGGCTACTGGGGCGATAATTCCCAGGGTCTGTAGTCATTCCACCTTTATGGAAGGGATGACTGTAGCAGTGTGCCATTCAGTAGGGACAAAGCCTGAGGTGAGTATGTGACTGAACAGGGCACACAGATGTGGTGACAGTTCGTTTTCATCTAGAACACAGCCAAGGATTTTATTGGGTCCAATGGAAGCTGTATTCTTGGCCTTGGACAATGCAGCACTATCCTGTACTGCAGTAATGCTGGCTGCCTGGCATTCTTCTGGTATTGTGATTGGTCCTTTAGGGTGGGAGAAAGGGGTAAGGTTGGCAGTGAATCTGTCTGCCAGTATGCTGGCAATATCTGTTGGCTGAGTATAGGAGGTACTATTGTGGAGTATCTCAGAGCAAATCTGGGTATTGCCGTCGAGGTTCTTGATATAGCTATAAGAGGCTTTGTGATTGATTTTAGTGTTTGCCGCAATTCTGGCTTCATAGCTGGCTTTAGAGGATTTGATGAGTCTAATACGGGAGTTTTTCCAATCTTGGGACTTCACCTTTTTCTGCAACAGTTTTTTCCTTCTGTTGTAGAGTTTATTAGTGGCAGGGGACCACCAGATTTGGCTTCATTTTTTTGGAGGAAAGCGTTGTGGTTCTGTTGAGTATGGCTAGTTCCATGGATTTGTGTACATGTTCGTACAGTACATTGGTGTATGATTTGGCAGTCCTGCAGTTATTTTCCATTGGCATGGGTGCCATGAGGTTAGCCACCTCTGTTTTTAAGAGTCCAAAATCAGCTTTGGAGAAGTTTTTCAAGGTGGTTACCATTGCAGGGGGTGTGGGCAAGATGTGGATTTCCATGGTGATTAGTTTATAGTCAGATCTGACCAGGGAGGGATTGACATTTGGTGTAAAGCAATGGTCGCCCATGTTAGTAATGACCAGGTCAAGGATGTTGCTTCCTCTAGTAGGGGTCAGAATGAGATGGTCCTTGGCATTGGAATTGATGAGTTCTAGGAAGCATTGGGCCAGTGTATTGGTGCTTGAGTAGTTTTCCCAGTTGATGGAGGGGTAGTTGAAGTTTCCTAGTAAGAGAGTGTTGGATTGGACCTTGATAGATTCCAGGGTGCTTAGGAATGTGGAGTGAGAGTCTAGGGACATGGTTGGGGTCCTGTAGCAGGCTATGACCTGGATCGCCATCTTACCAAATGTTACTTGTACCTGAAGTATCTCAATGCGTTATGCTGGGCTATTAGTCTGGAGGTGTGCATATCCTTTATGAATATGGAGACACCACCACCTTTGGAGCTTCAGTCTGTGTTTTGGGCCAAAAGGTGTGGAATGAGTTATAGCCTGGTAGTGCAGGGATGCTTTCTGCTGCTTTAAACCAGGTCTCTGTTACAGCACAAATGTCAATGTTTTCCATTTTGAGGAGTGCTGCAAGTGAGTGCCTCTTGAGATTTAGACTTCTAGCATTGAGCAGCATGACCCTCAGATTGCATTTATTTATAGCTGATACGGTGGTAATTTGGTCTTTGGAACACCACCTAAAAAAGGCACTATGGAGGTGGCAAGAGCCTTAGCCAGTACCAAGAAACCCAGGGGTGACAGATGCAGGCCATCTCTGGCAAACCATCGAGGGCTGTCAATCATGTCATCCCAAGCAGACATATACTGGATCCCCCTAAGAAGGACACCAGAGACTTAGCCAATTGTTGAAGTAAGTCATTTTTGTTTGTACTGCGGTATCATTCTGTGTTATGGTAGGATACTGCTCAGGGCTAGTGTCATACCTGCCTGGGCCACCATATCTCATTTCATGTAGTCCAGGGAGGTGCAGCTCAGGTCATTCACACTCACATGGACAATGACAGTCATACTTGTACTTGTTGTGGAGTGACCTGTGTGTATGTGTGTGTGTGTGTGTGTGTGTGTGTGTGTGTGTGTGTGTGTGTGTGTGTGTGTGTGTGTGTGTGTGTGTGTGTTTGTGTGTGTTATGTATAGGATTCTGGCACCTGATAGACAACTGACTGTTACATTCTCCTTATTCAACCTAGTGAGTGGGACATCTGTCATTATCATCAGCCCCCTTTTTCTCATTTTTCTACATGGGGTCAGGGTATCATGTTAACTATCACCAACTCTTTTGATTCAGTCCCACTCTCCTGCCTTCTTCAACACTCATGCCTGACTGTCGCAGATCTTCTTTCACACAATCCATCCACCTCTTTGCTGGACGTCTTCACTTCCTCTTAGCTTCTTCCTGTCTGTCCCAAGTCTTCCTCACCAGATTGTCTTCTGCTTTTCTACACATGTGCCCAAACCACCATAATCCATTCTCTTTGATCTTTTCTTCAATTGGAATTACTTTGGCTTCTGTTCTTATGTCCTCATTTCTTTGTCTGTCCCACAATGTGCATCCTATCACCTTTCTCAGGCACTTCATTTCCATCACCTCTAGCTTCTTCAACTGTTCTGTCTTTACTGCCCAGGTTTCTGTACCATACAGTAGTACTGGTCACACCACTGTCTTGTAAACCTTACTTTTCAGCTTCTTTGGCATTCTTCTGTCATAGACTACACCTGATAGTCTATGCCAGTTGGCTGCAGCCCCTCTGATTCTAGCTTTGACCTCTTCACTCAGACTAACCTTCTTCTCAACTACTCCTCCCAGATACTAGAAGCTGTTTACCTGTTCCGCTATCTTCCCTTCTATCCCTATTGTCAGTTTCTTCTGGTTTTCCCAATTTGCTGCCATTATCTGTGTCTTATCTGTGCTTAGTTTCATCCCATGTGGCTTCAGATTTGCATTCCATTCTCCTATCCTTTGCTGAAGTTGTAGCTCAGAATCTACCTGCACTGCCACATCGTCTGCATACAGCAGCTTTGTTGATCAGTCCCCTCCAGCCTGTTTGCTAATTTAGTCCATCACCAGTATGAGCAGCAGTGGGGTCAGAGCTGAACCCTGATGTACACCCACTGGGAACCCCTCTGTGAGGCCAAACACTGTTCATACTTGAGTCATTGGGTACTTGTACATAGCCTGCACTAATTCTACCAATTTGTCCGGGACTTCAAACCACAGCAGTACTGCCCAGATCAGCTTTCTTGGGTCCTTTATCTATCAGGCTGTGGATGGTAATTCATTACTGAAACTAAGCAGAAATTCCTTAAGATTCCAAGAGCAGGATAAGTTATTTCTTACACTTATTTCATTGAATTGCACTTCCGATATGCTTATAATTGTGCTATACAGTTAATCTACTACATTTTAAACTGTTATAAAGCTTTTTTTACTGTTTCACTGTATTTATGTACTGTTTTATACTGTTTTAACTGTATTTTTCATTGCTAGATACTGTTTCATTACTCTAATTGCATGTTTACTGAATTTTCCGTTGTTTTCATGTTTACTGAATTATTTAACTGTAAGCTGTTTTTTCATACTGAAAGTTATATTTTCTGTTTGTGAGTGCTCTATCCGTGTTTTTGATTTTTAGAGGTTTCTGTGTTCTAGTCTAGTCTGTTTGCAGTTAAAGCATTCTCTAGAGTCTGCTTGCTCTATGATCTGTTTAAAACTTTCATTTAGTGGCTACAGCTAGGAGCTGTAACAGTGTGCATTACTATAATTGGATTTTTATTTAATTACTAAATTTTAAACTGTTTTTTCATACTGAGACTTGTATTTTCACTTTGTGAGTGCTCTTTCTATGCATTTAAAGTGAGATTTCTGTATTCTGCATAGGTGGCATAATCTTGATAGAGGCCTGCTGTTGTCCAGGCCTGGTAGTAGTTTTGTTTGTTGAGTTTCCTGTGTTTCTGGCAGCATTTTCTGCTGATAGTCTGTCTTCATTATTATTGAGAGTAACAGGGTTTCCTGACCTTCTGTAGTACGAGTGATTGGGTAATAGCAGGGGCTAATAGGACTGAGTAGTAATTTGATCTTCTAACTCTTCCATCCTTACTGGTGTATAAACCCTGTGTCTGGAAAAGGTTGCGCTTGTATTTATCAGGCTGTGGATGGTAATTCATTACTGAAATGAAGCAGAAATTCATTAAGATTCCAAAAGCAGTATTAGTTATTTCTTACACTTATTTCATTGAATTGCACTTCTGATATGCTCAATTGTGCTATACAGTTAATCTACTACATTTTGCACTGTTATAAAGCTTTTTTTTTACTGTTTCACTGCATTTATGCACTGTTTTATACTGTTTTAATTTTATTTTTAATTGTTTGATAGTGTTTCATTACTCTAATTGCATGTTTATTGAATTTATTTTACATTTGTTTACCGGGAAGGTACAGCTAGGCATAGCCCATTTTCAGTGGAGGCCCGGGGAAAAAAAGCTCCAAGTAAGATATTGGCAAACTATATATATCCACAATTAGGCAAGTGTTTGTCATAATAAATGATGGCATATACACAAATAGGCAATTCTGTCAAGTATTCAAGTGATACAACAAATTCAAAAGTATTAAATATACATTATATGAACTAGACATTTACTTGTGATTACAGTAGTAATGAAACTCACAAGTGGTTTTTGCATTACAAACTTACTTACATAGAAGTCATTTCTTTATGCTGTCATGGAGGTGCATGTTAAATGGTAGTTTAGAAACAGAGGATATTTAGTTATCGTAAGAAAGTAATGTTAGAGTTAAGGGCATTGTTTCTCTATGGGGAATGCAGGGGCAGAGCCAGGAGTGCTCTATCCGTGTTTTTGATTTTTTGAGGTTTCTGTGTTCTAGTCTAGTCTGTTTGCAGTTAAAAGTATTCGCTAGAGACTGCTTGCTCCTTGATCTGTTTAAAACATTCATTTAGTGGCTACAGCTAGGAGCTGTAATAGTTTCCCACCAACCCTCCCTATTTTTGTGGTATTCTTATACTTGGTGGCTTTGTCGTTGCCCAGCCATACTGTATATTTGATCTTTGACACTCCTCCCAGTCTAGTGTCATTAGTTCTTTCAATCTAATAGAGAACATTTGTGAAGGCCAACCCACTCAAATTCTTAACCTTGAATTAATTTCTGTTCTAGCTTTCTCCATTTCCACTTTACTGAAAACAATTTTAAGCTTGTTTGCCCCCTTTCCTGTAACAAGTCTAGTCCAGATGCAGATTGCTGTATCCAGGACCATTTGTAAGCTCCTGAACCCCTCCCCCCTGCTTACCTAGGGTTAAACTATTCCAGGCGCCATAAAGTCTGCTCTTCAAATTTTCCCTTGCAACTAGCCAGCTTTTTAGTTTTAGCACTCAAATCTGTTTCTTTGAGCTCAGCACTTGTTCAGAACTTGTAAGCACTAAATAACTACAGCGCTCAGCTTTCCTCACTTGTCAAGAGGAAAACAGTTTTTGGTACTTAATAAATAAGCACTTATCCATGCATGTCTAAAGGTCAGCACCCAGTGTTTTTTCCTGTCTACCTGATGAATCTGGGCATCTTGGGGCAATGCAGTAATTGCCTCATGTACACAGAAAACCCTCTCCTCCTACCACCCAACACTACAACCTGTGAGAGATGCACTTATATAGCCAAACTAGAAGCAAAGCTCTCTTCACTGAAGACTGAACTAGGCAGTCAAGAGGAGAAAGTAAACACTTGCACAACTCCACACTCATCACATAGTCCCTCATAACCTACACCACAAAACACATACATAGAAGCACAAAGCACACACCTACATTTGCGGAGGCTCTCAATAAAAATCTGTCCAAACAACTGAGACCTCCAAAGCAGAAATGCAAGCAACCTCTACCTCCCAACACAACCCAAATGACACATAGCCCACAAACTCAGTGTGCCACTCAACTACAGCCCATAAGGCATAATGTACCTAACACTCTAGTCATAGGTGACTCTATAGTCAGGCTCACTGAATTTCCACTCACCAGGATAAACAAGGAGAAAGTTACTGTCAGCTGCCTGTCATGTGCCAGAATCCACCACATAATGCACACACTCAGGTCACTCCACAACAAGTACAAATATGACTCTGTCATTGTCCATGTTGGTGTGAATGACTTGAGACGTACCTCCCTGGACTACATTAAAAAGAGACATGTACGAGCTCTCCGATCTTGTAACCCAGGCAGGTATGACCCTAGTCCTGAGTAGCATCCTGCCATCACCCAGAATGATACCACAGTACAAGGACAAAATGATTGACTTCAACAATTGGCTAACCTTCTGGTGTCGTTCTAAGAGAATTCAGTATCTGTCTGCCTGGGACAACATGATCGACAGACCACGATGCTTTGCCAGAGATGTCCTGCACCTGTCCCCTTGGGATTCTGGATACTGGCAAAGGCTCCTGTCACCCCTATAGTGCTTTTTTTAGGCAAGGATCAAATGACAAATTCACCACTGTAACAGGTACAAGCAAGCAAAATCTGAGGGTAATGCTACTCAGTGCTAGAAGTCTAAACCTCAAAATGCACTCACTCGAGGCACTCCTTAAAATGAAGAACATCGACATCTGTGCAGTGACAGAGACCTGGTTCAAAGCTCCAGAGAGCACCCCTGCATTACCAGGTTATAATTCATACTACACCTTTTGGCCACCTAACCCGGACCAAAACACTAAAGGCGGAGGCATGTCCATATTCATTAAGGATATCCACACCTCCAAGCTAGTTGCTCACCATAATGCATCCAAGATTATCCAAGTTCAACTAACTCTGGGCAAGACCGCAATCCAGATTGTAGCTTGCTACAGACCCCCATCCATGCCCCAGGATTCCCACTCCTCTTTTCTTGATACACTAGAAAATATTAGGGTACAACCCAACACCCTAATAATGGGTGATTTCAACTACCCCATCATTAAATTGGAAAACTACTCATGTACCAACTCTTTTGCTCAACATTTTCTGGAATTCATGAATTCCAATGCCTTGGATCAGTTTATCAACACCCTCACCAGGGGTAGCAATATCCTAGACCTGGTCATCACCAACATGGGTGACCGGTGTTCCACACCAGAGGTCAGTTCCTCGTTGGTCAGATCCGACCACAAGCTAATCACCCTAGACATCCACATACTGCTCCCACCCACCATTAGGGAAACAACTGTAAAAAATGTATCCAAAGCCAACTTCATGCTTCTTAAGACAGGAGTGTCAAGCTTCACGATACCCATGCAGATGGACAATAGAGGTATGACTGCTGAATCCCACACAAATGCACTTTATAAGCACTTACATGAGCGCATGGGTTGTGCTATCCCTAACAGAACCATTATATTATCCTCCAAAAAAAAGGAAGCCAATCTGGTGGTCTTCTGCCATAAACAAACTCTACAACAGAAGAAAGAAACTGTTGCAAAAAAGAGTAAAATCCCATGATTGGAGGAACTCCCTGGTCAGCCTCAGTAAGAAGATGAGATCCCTCATAAAATCCTCCAAAGCTAGTTATGAAAACAAAATCGCCACTGATTCTAAAGACAACCACAAAGCATTCTATAGCTATGTCAAGAATCTCAATGGCAACACTCAGATCTGCTCTGAGTTACAGCACAATGGAACTAAATATACAGAACCAACTGATATTGCCAACATCCTGGCAGATAGGTTCAGTGCTAACTTTACCTCCTCTCACCCCCTAAAGAGCCCATCTCTACACCAGAAGAATGCAAAGTTCCTGTAATCATGGCTGCACAGGTAAAAAACACACTCTCCAAAGCCAAGAACACAGCATCCATGAGACCTGACAACATCCCAGGCTGCCTTCTACATGAACTACAGAATGAACTGCCAGTCCACCTAAGTACCATGTTCAGTCATAGCCTGGCCTCAGGGTTTGTGCTCATTGAATGGCACACCGTGACAGTTATCCCACTCCACAAAGGGGGAGCCACAACAGACCCTGGGAAATACCACCCCATTAGCCTAACGAGCCTGGTCTGCAAGGCCATGGAACTAATAAACAAAGACATTAGAGATCTCCAAACTCTGGACCCCACACATTTCAGGTTTGTAAAAGGCAGATCATGTCTCCTAAACCTGATAGACTTCTTTGAAGCAGTCACCAAAGCCATAGATGAGGGTAAGGTGGTTCATACAGCCTACCTAGATCTCGCCAAGGTGTTCAACACCATCCTCCACTCTGGAATTATAAATAAACACACCAAACTAGGTATAAATCCCTATGTCACAAGATGGGTTGCCAATTGTCTTACTGACAGAACCCACACTGTGAAAATAGCAGACTCCAAATCAGACCTCAGACCAGTGACAAGTGGAGTATCACAGGGTTCAGTCCTGGGTCTTCTCCTGTTTGGTATCTACTTCTTTGAAGTACAGGCTAATGCAGAAGGTCTTTGGCTAACTAAGTACGCAGATGAGTGCTAACTAGAAGCCATAACTGAAACTCCTAATGATGTGGACATCCTACAAAAGAGTCTCACTAAAACAGATGCCTGGTGTCAAAGCCATGGCCTCAAGCTCAATGCCAAAAAGTGCATTGTCATCCCCTTTGGTAAAAACTCTGTACCCATGAAATACCATATAGGCGGTAGTCTACTTAACACCAAAAGTGTGATAAGAGACCTTGAGGCACAGGTGGACAGTAGTCTCTCCTTTGATAATCACATCGCCACAGTGCCCAGGAAATACTCCTTCCATATGCCTTTGATGTCCTGTGGACTGGTGAGCAGGTTGTTGCTGGCATCCCTTATGAAGGGTGCCTGACTATCTTCTTTATCTTTTTTTCTTTGCCTTGTAACATGATATAGTTTCTTTGTTCCTCTTACTGAGTCACTTTCCAGAAGTTGGTACAGTGCCTCCGATGCCTTATTCTTTGCCATTGCAAGTTATTTCTTAGCTTCTTTGTTAGCCAACCAGTAGTCTTTCCTATCCTGGTCAGTCTTTTCTGTCTCCCACTTCTTCCTGCTTTCTTTTTTTCTTTTGATGCCTTCCTGGACTTCTGCATTCCACCACCGGCTTTCCTTATGTACCTTATTTCCATACCTGGCTCAGCCACATATCTTTTCTGTAGTCCTAACACATGCTGTTTTAGGTGCTGCCATTCTTCTTCAAATTAACCTATTTCTTCCTCTTCTTGGGGTTCTAGAGCCCTGAGTAATTTCTTGAACTGTTGTACTTTCTCTCCAGTCAACTTCCAGGTCTTCAGCCTGGTCTCTCTTGACCTTAGAGCCTTCTCTGAGCACTGCTTGCAGCTGATTGTGGCAACTAGTGGTTTATGCTATGGGCCAGCTCTTTCACTGGGGATGACTTTGCAATCATGGACTTTGCCCCATTGCCTTTTCCTTACTAGGAGGAAATCTACCTGAGTTGGATGTTGACTACTCTTGGATGGGATCTTATGACTGTCTCTCTTTCTGAACCATGTGTTGGCTACTGTCAAGCCATTTGCCAGACAGAAGTCTAGAATGGCTTCACCTTCTTTTTTCCTGTTCCTCCACCAGTGTGGATCCAGGCAGTCCTCATATCCTGTTCTGTCTGTCCCGATATGTGCATTCAAGTCACACATTATGAACACCAATTCATGTTGTCCTGCTTTATCTAGTAGGTCCTGCAACTGCTGTCCGAATGCACTCTTTTCCTCACTATCACAACCCTGCTGTGGGGCATAGGCCGAGATTATGAATACTGCCGTATCATTACACTGGAATCTAACTGCTATGAGTCTGTCATTAATTCTAATGATGTCCCTTACTGCCTTCTGAAGCCTCTATCTCACAACAATTCTTAGACCATTTCTAGGCTCCCCTCCGCCTGAGTAGTAGACTCTGAATCCCAAGCCAAGTGACTTTGCTGCACTGCCCTTCCATCTTGTCTCCTGGATCCATAGGATGTCCAGCCTCATCCGTATCATCATGTCATCCACTTCCAAGCTGCATCTTGTCAGTGAACCTACATTAAGCGTATCAATTCTCAGTTCATGTTTGGCAGGTTGGTTAGTTTTACGTCCAGCTTTCGCTCAGCAGAGCTGTCCCAGGTAGCCCAGGCTGGGCAACTAGACATCAGCCAGCCAGTAGCTTACTGAGCCAAGGCTGCTGGGCTTTATGGCGGGCACACACTGGCCAATAGGAGCACATATACCCCTCCCACCATTAGCATGGGTCCCTGGCATGGATCAGAGTAGGCCGGGTCCTCAACCCACTTATCACCAGTAACTACCCATGCCCATTTTTTTTTGGCAACCTTAGTCAACATGATTGAATCACCTAGAGCCATATTTTACACCATTGATTGACTAGCCCTGCCATGGCACAGAGTCTGTGATCTGTGTTATCCTATCTTGAGGATACTGTGTACCACAGTAATGCCCAAAGCACTTGGTCTGTACAACTCTTCCCCCTATAGGACACCATGTAGAGTCTGTGCTGCTACCTACAGCTCCATTCATTGGTGAGTTTGAGATGGAAACACTCATCATGTTGTTCCGACACGGGAGAACCCCACTGAGTCATAGGGAGAACATGCAAACTCCAAACAGGCATTGGTCGGAGGTCAGGATCGAACCTTGTATCTTGTGCATGGGAGGTAAAGACCTTAACCACTAAGCCATCTAGTGATGTAGAATATCTGTGTGCCTCACTATTGTGTCACTTATGATTAGTGTATTGTCCTAGGTGTTTAGCCTTAGGGGCTTAGGTTGAGGGGCACACTGTGGAGGTGAGCTATGTGTCCTGTGGTTTGTGCTGTGTTGTGGTGGTCAAGTGGGTTTCTGTCTTAGAGGTCTCTGTTGTTTGGGTAAATTTCTATTGAGAGCCTCTGCAAAGGTAGGATTGTAGTTTGTGTTTTTATGTGAAAGCTGTGATAGTGGGTGTTCTGGAAAGTTATGTGTTCCATGTAGTGTGGTGCAGGTGTTGACCTTCTCCTCTTCACCAGCTAGTCTGGTCTTGGCTGGAAAATGCATAGCTTCCAATTTGGTGATATAAGTGCATCTCTCACAAGTCTGAGTGTTGGGAGGTAAGAGAAGAAGGTTGTCTGTGTACATGAGGCAGTTGCTGCACTGCCTCAGGATGCACAAGTGCACCAGGTTAATAGGAGAAAGCACAGGAAACTGTTCTTTAATCATGCTAGGAGGGGTGGTCATAACTACTAAGTACTGGAGCTATTTGTGTGAAGAATGACTTAGGTGTGCTACAATAATTGCTACAAAAGCCTGTTGAAGTGCATAGTGATTAGGTAATTTGAAGTGCAAGAGAGAAAGAACTAGCAAGATCTAAGGGAAAAACTGAAGAGCAGTCTTTCTGGCACCAGTAATAGTTTGCCTCAACTGGAAGCTGCAGTGCAGAGCTTAAAGTGCAAACCCACGCAAACACTGGCTTTTAAACCAGAAAGTTGAAAGGGATGGAAAAACTGGCCAAACAATGAATAAACTACAATTTCTAGGCCAGAAACCACTTCTCTTGTGGTAGATAGGCTACCTAGTGCTTACCATTCCCACTGATAAGCTTGAAAGCTTCTCTACAACACAAAAAGGCTTGGTGGACTCAGAAGCTTACAAACAGTCCTGGATGCAGCAAATCTGTATCTGGACTAGACTATTTACAGAAAAGGTGGGAAGCAAATGCAAACATGGGCTTTTAAACCAGAAAGTTGAAAGGGATTCTAGGCCAGAAACCATTCATCACGCGGTAGATAGACTACTTAGTGCTTACCTCTCCCACTGATAAGCTAGAAGGCTTCCCTCCAACACAGAAAAGCTTGGGGACTTAGAAGCTTACAAACAGTCCTGGATACAGCAAATCTGTATCTGGACTAGACTAGTTACAAGAAAGATGGGAAACAACCGCAAACGTGGGCTTTTAAACCAGAAAGTTGAAAGGGATGGAGAAACTGTCCAAACAGCCAATAAACTACAATTTCTGGGTCAAAAAACACTCCTCTTGTAGTAGATAGGTTACCTAGTGCTTACCACTCCCACTGATAAGCAAGAAGGCTTCCCTCCAGCACAGAAAGGCTTGAGAGGGTCAGAAGCTTGCAAACAGTCCTGGATACAGCAAATATGTATCTGGGCTAAACTAGTTACAGGAAAGGCAAGAAACAAGCTTGGAATTTTTTTTTGCAGAAAAGAAGCTAAAACAGCAGTAAAAACCATTCAAATGCAGTGCAAGCTAGAACACTTGAGTGTGTAGCAATATTAAAGCAAATACAGTTTAAATAAATGCAATTAAGTTTAAAAAATGATGAAAAGCAAGTGCAAAAGGCATTAACTTAGGAAAAAATAAAGATAGAGACACTTAGAGTATCAGAAATCAATGCCAGCAATATATAAATAATTCAGTCAAGCAAAAATTAAGGCAGTGCAGAACTCTGAACAGTTAAATGGTTCTAAAAAATATACTTATGAGCTCTTTATTTCCAGATTGTTTGAGAAGCACATTCAGTCAGAACACAAGGAAATTCTAGCAATGGTAGATTCTAGCAAAGGGGTTTTTTTTTTTGTAAAGTGGAAAGGGAGAAAGGAGGAACAGAAGATAATTCAAGGTTAAGAAACTAAGTGGATTGATCTTCTCAAATGTTCTCTCTGAATTAGGTAGAATGAGCTAATGACACTATACTGGGCAGAGTGTCCCAGATCAAATTTACAGTAGGGGCAGGCAACTGCAAAGCCACCAAGTAAAGAACAAGATACCAATAGGGAAGATGGGAAACTATTTTAGGCAGAAAACACTGCATGAATGTTTATTACAGCAGAAAAACAGCAGTGAACCACTAAATGAAAGTTTTAAACAGATAAAGGAGCAAGGAGATTCCAGAGAATGCTTTTAACTGCAAACAAATCAGTTATATGATACACTCCTTGGCAGGAAATCAGAACAAGCAAACAGATGCTCAACAAATGGAGAAAATTTCCAGTTAATACCTTTCACACAGTGAAACTAGCTAAAAAAGCTTTACAGCGTGACAGTAAAAACCTTATTTATCAGGCCCTGTAAGGCAGACAACTTTAGTACAACTATGCAGATTAGTTTAGAGAAATAAAATACATAAAAAAGTATGCAGCAGATGATAAACAATGCTTTAAATGGCTAGAATACGCAATAACTAGTAAAAATAAGCAAAAAATAAATAAAACAGGATACTTATTGTTATATATCACAAATTAGAGTTGTGGTCAGTGCCCTTCCTCTGCTCAGCTCCGTGTGGTAAGAGCTCTGTGCTGCAAACAGGTAATCCTCTTAGTCAGAGGTTCCACATGAGTGGAAGACCACAAGTGCCTGACAATGTTACATTAATATGGAGCTCAACAAGTTTCTTGTGGCGTGGTAATTGGAGTTAGGCAGTAATGTCACACTGCACTATCATCCTTGATCTCATCACTGGATGTGGATGTCAGGTAGGGTTGAGCCCAGAGAATGGTCATTCATGTCTGTTAGACCCATTGAATGAGATTAAGAGCAGATGGCAGATCGTGGTCAGTTGTAAGGATGTAGGACAACATGAAAATGTAATAGAGTTCAGGGGCACCCAGCGAGGTAATGTTTTAAGCTAACAAGTAGACGGCATGCATTTTGTCTGTACTCACTGAGTTATGATTTGTGATTTTATAGAGGACTGCTAAGAATTGTTCTGCAGAAATTATAGAGGATGACATGGACTTGAATAGAGGGAGTAAAGGAACAAGAAGGGGGCAAGGATGAAAAATTTGAATTACATTTAACTGCTAGCATGCTGATGGCATTTTCCAGTTTAGTGTAGGTGCTACTGTTAGACACAAAATTAGTGCACATCTGAGTATTGTTCCTAAGATTCCAACATAGTTAAAAATACGTTAGAGTTGCCTTTAGATAAGATAATAATAGTTGCAGGTTTTGATCACATGGTTGTATTTTTTTTTTACATTCTTGAGGTCACTTCTACTGTGAAATGACTGTTTTTTTCCTGTTTATTGCTACTGTGTTTACATCACTAGAGAAAGTTTGGACATTTGGCATCATATTTCAGTAAGATGGGGGGCATACCTTGAAGCAAGAGAGGAGTAGAAATAAGTTGTAAAATCAACCACCCTTGTTGGGGGGGGGTCCCTGTAAGGTGGAGCCTTTAAATGTCCTTAGGTCATCAATAAGTGCTGGATGCTTGGCCCTAGGGAAACAACTGAAGACAGTAGATTTGGAGTGCACCATAAGTGAGTTCCTTATAATAAAAGGGCAGTCCAGTCATCTGATATGACCAATGATGGGGCAGGTATAGGTACAGATTATACACCAAGGGATCAATTTTACTTGACATTGTTCTTCTAAGTATAACACAAGTGTGTTATACTTAGAAGAACAATGTCAAGTAAAATTGATCCCTTGGTGTGGGTAATAGGGGGTATGTACTATATGATTTAGAAAGTTAACAATGATATCCAGAAGCCTTAGAGAATATTTCTTGGTTGTGGAATATATTTGCTAATTTATGGATAGGTACTTTAAATCTCCAAAAATTAACACATTAGTTTCACTTGTTAAGGCCTTTTTTTGGTAGATTGGCATCATAGGTTGTAGGAGAAATGGAAGTTGTTTGATGATTAGCAATGGCATGATGGATGGACTTGTTCAAAGACACCAGGGCATGCAAAAGTCCCAGGTTGTTGTCCTGCTGGATTAGCTGTTAAACAATATGGCATCTGATGAATACTGACATGCCACACAACCTAGTAATGCACCCAGCCACACCAGGGTATCTTAACATGTGATATGTTTTAAAGCCTACTTAAGAAGTAGTGTTGTCACCACTCTGAGTTTAGAAATCTGTAGCTATACATATGTACATGTTTTCAAGGATAAGGAATGCCTCAAATGAAGGCATTTCCTTGTCTAACTTTCTAGAGTTACACAATGTCATATTGAGGAAGGCTAGATTGAGATTTATTAAGCTGGCTTGTACAGAGCATTGATTCTACAAAAAAAAATTGCAATGGGGGTAGAAAATGTTTTCGCCAATATGTTGAAGTCCTAAGGGTACAATTGAGTCCATCAGCAATGAAGAATGCAGGACTGCCTACCATATCTGTCTAAGCTGAGACACAATAAATCATTCTGGAAGGACTTAGCTAATTGTCATGGTCAATTATACATACTTACAGATTTAAATTGTGCTAAACTAAGAAAGAAAGAAAGAAAGGAAATAATATCACATTCTCTAATTACTCTTTTTCCAGACAATTTTCTCTATTTAAACTGTACCACATAAATACAGTACATAGTACGAGAAATTAGAATACTAGAAATATTTCCTTTATGCATTTGACCTTGTAACCTTATTTAAAACATCACCTCTGCTGCATTCATAAAGTCAGAATTGCTTGATGAAAATATTTCTTATGTTTTCACGCACTTTGCTATGTTTTGCCTATGTGTAATATTCTTTCTCGATTATTATGCCATAATTTATATTAGGATTCCTGATACAAACCAGGTTAATGTAAACATGCCTAGCTGCAAAATACTGCTAATAGGAATTTATGCAGCTGGCCAAAATTCTTGTCTTTTGCATAACAGTAACTAGAATCTCATGGTGTAGAAAATGCCCCTAGTCTGCCATGTTGGGAGCTTTACCTGTCATTCCATTTTAGAGACAATGCAAAACAAGATTCCCCATTTTTGTCCTGAGGAGGTCGTGAGATTATGAACTGGTCTGCTGTGCAATGAAGAATCCTTATATGATTAATTTACTCATGTTAACAGCATTATGCTTTCCATACATTTTTAATTTACTTTTAAGAGTTTCAGGGCACAGCATGAAATTCATAAGCATATCTGAGTATAAAGCTGAATATATATCTGAACAAACAGGTTGTATTTCCAGAAAGTTAAATTATATAAGCTGTTCTGCATAAGCTGTGTGCACTATAGTGTTTCAAATCAACGGACTTAGTC
>NC_056726.1:1659024175-1659229175 GCF_019279795.1 Protopterus annectens
CTTGTTTTGTGAAAGTGCAAGAGATCCATCAGAACTGGATCTGAGGATGCCTTATATATTACACTGTGGATCCTGATGGTGTCCTAGGGGCTCAGATCCTCTGTGTTTCTGTCCAGAGGGGATTTTTTTTTTATGTATGACCTATCCACTCCCATTCACCATCCCCCAAACTTGTTTATTTTGTCTGAGGACAGCTCCATTCCTTGGACCATGCCTCATCTTAGGGAGCATATCAATGAGTGACCTCCCACCTTGAATGGGCATGCCCACCCCTTCTCTGCCACTTGTCATTTACCTGAGCCACTAATCAAATATGTGTCACCTGGGCTATGATCAGGACTTTATTCCTCTACACCACCAGATTTGCTTAACTACCCTACCATCTTAACTGTTTTATCAGACTGAAACAGTCGCAGATTCCACACAAGAAGGACAGAACCAAAAGGGAATTAGGGAAAAAGGACAAGGTGACTGACCCATGTCAAGAGGCACTGAAATCACAGTCTGGAAAAGAGACTAATTGAGGTGTGTGTGTGGGGGGGGGGGTGATGGGGGCACAGGGGAAAGCCAAAGAACAAGAAGGTCCAGCTCAGCAATGAAACACAGGAGGGTTGACCAGTCACAGTTAGTCACAGTCAGTGATAGGGAGATGGAAGGGCTTACAAAATCACAAAAAATTACAAGATGGGAATGAAAACACAGACTGAAAGTGGTAACCTGGAACTTTGTGGGTGGGGGTGGGGGGGGGGCTTCAAACATGATCAAAAGAAAAATATGTACACAGCATAATGAATAGGATAAAAGGGGATGTGGTACTATTCTCAGAAAACAAATTAAAGGTGAAAGGGAGGGGAGAATATTAGACCACACTACCAAAGGGAAAAACAGACAAAAGAGTGCAGAAAAGTGAAGACAGAAGCTGTATCATTTAAAAAGGAAGAATAAATGAAGGTGATGGAAAAGAGGGAACCTGAGTAGCCTAACAAGAATACACAACATGCTCTTTGAATAATTGAATCAGATATAAAGGGATAAAGGTGACATAATTGATGTGGACTTTAAGAAAAACAGACTCTTTGGCAAAAGAGAGCATAGTATAAAGATAAAAACTGACACAGAAAGGAATATGAAACAAAGGAATAGTGAAAGGATATATGGAAGGAAAAACACAACGAAAAGACATATTCCATAAACTGATCAAGTCAGTAGTTTGCAGTGGTCACTAGGGAAAGCAGCAATTTTAAAAGTGACGGTAGAGGTAGGAATAGAGATGAGAAGTACATATCAGAATATGCAGCAGTAGAAATGACAGTAAAGACAGAGAGGAAACAAGGGTAATGGCTAGGAAGGAGTTGGGTGACCAAAACGTGAAAAGATCAGGAAAGGAAGTAATGATTACAAGAACTGATAGAGGAGATAGTTGAGGAGAACACTATAGCTGAGATAGCATTGTGGAAACCCTGGTGGGATGGAATCAAAGCAGCTGCTAAGGGAAACATCATGAGAGACCATCAAATCTACCAGGAAGAAGAGAAGGAAAAGGAAGCTGGTCACAGACAGAGGGAGAAACTGATTACCTTGATCATGATGGAAGAGCTTAAAGAGGCAGTGTTAGTAATGACAGAACAGTGTGGTTCCAGATGGATACCCGATAGAGTTTTACATGTGGGGCGTATAGGCAAAATAGACAGTTATAAAAGAGAAGTATGAAAGTAAACATGAAATGGGGAACC
Organism: Protopterus annectens; assembly: GCF_019279795.1. NCBI lineage: Eukaryota > Metazoa > Chordata > Ceratodontiformes > Protopteridae > Protopterus > Protopterus annectens. The sequence continues at coordinate 1,659,025,909 of NC_056726.1, forward strand.
ATCAGGATGGTAGTGATTATAAATGAGAGTGGAAACAGGGTGGAAGTAACGGATTTTAGATAATCACAGATATCAAAGTGATGATGAAAATGCTAACAAGGAGACTTGATGTGATCCTCCAAGAGTATTACTAGATGAGCAGGATGGCTTTATGAAAGGAAGAGGGGCAGAAATAAACCAGTGGGCCACTATGGAGGTAATGTAGAGTAAAGTGCAAAAGTGGGGGGGGGGAGGCACAAGCAGGTATGATCTTTTTGACCTGCAAAAGACCTTCAACACAGAAAGGAAAGATAGGAATTCTTCTCGGAGATACCAGAAAGTAGAAAAAATGGGTGAAATCAATTGGATTGGCAATTTGCAAAGAGACAGAAATACAGGTCATGGTAAATGGAAGTTTTTAAAGCTCTAATAATTAGGGATGTGGACTGCATGACAGTATTCTCTCTCCCAAGAACATTTGACACTAGTCATAGATGAGACCGCAGTGGAAGTGAGGAGGAAGTTAACATAACTAGAGGGAAGAAAAGAGTACAGTAAGGATTATTACTGGGGAACTGCCCCAAATACCTGTAAGCATATGTACAATACACATTAAGTTAATATATGAACTGATCAGGAGAACTGCCCCAAATATCTGTAAGCATATGTACAACACACATTAAGTTAATATATATACTTATGAGGGGAACTGCCCCAAATATTTGTAAGCATATGTACAACACACATTAAGTTAAAATATGTACTTATCAGGGGAACTGCCCCAAATATTTGTAAGCATATATACAACACAGGAACTACCCCAAATATCTGTAAGCATATGTACAACACACATTAAGTTAATATATGTACTTAAGAGGGGAACTGCCCCAAATATCTGAAAGCATATATACAACACACATTAAGTTAAAATATGTACTTATGAGGGGAACTGCCCCAAATATCTGTATTAGTTAATATGTACTTATGAGGGGAACTGCCCCAAATATCTGTAAGCATATGTACAACACACATTAAGTTAATATATGTACTTATGAGGGGAACTACCCCAAATATCTGTAAGCATATGTACAACACACATTAAGTTAATATATGTACTTATGAGGGGAACTGCCCCAAATATCTGTAAGCATATGTACCACACACATTAAGTTAATAATATATGTACTTATGAGGGGAACTGCCCCAAATATTTGTAAGCATATGTACAACACATATGAAGTTAAAATATGTACTTATGAGGGGAACTGCCCCAAATATCTGTAAGCATATGTACAACACACATTAAGTTAATATATGTACTTATGAGGGGAACTGCCCCAAATATCTGTAAGCATATGTACAACACACATTAAGTTAATATATGTACTTATGAGGGGAACTGCCCCAAATATCTGTAAGCATATGTACAACACACATTAAGTTAATATATGTACTTATGAGGGGAACTGCCCCAAATATCTGTAAGCATATGTACAACACACATTAAGTTAATATATGTACTTATGAGGGGAACTGCTCCAAATATCTGTAAGCATATGTACAGCACACATTAAGTTAATATATGTACTTATGAGGGGAACTACCCCAAATATCTGTAAGCATATGTACAACACACATTAAGTTAATATATGCACTTATGAGGGGAACTGCCCCAAATATCTGTAAGCATATGTACAACACACATTAAGTTAATATATGTACTTATGAGGGGAACTGCCCCAAATATCTGTAAGCATATGTACAACACACATTAAGTTAATATATGTACTTATGAGGGGAACTGCCCCAAATATCTGTAAGCATATGTACAACACACATTAAGTTAATATATGTACTTATGGGGGGAACTGCCCCAAATATCTGTAAGCATATGTACAACACACATTAAGTTAATATATGTACTTAAGAGGGGAACTGCCCCAAATATCTGAAAGCATATATACAACACACATTAAGTTAAAATATGTACTTATGAGGGGAACTGCCCCAAATATCTGTAAGCATATGTACAGCACACATTAAGTTAATATATGTACTTATGAGGGGAACTACCCCAAATATCTGTAAGCATATGTACCACACACATTAAGTTAATATATGCACTTATGAGGGGAACCACCCCAAATATCTGTAAGCATATGTACGACACACATTAAGTTAATATATGTACTTATGAGGGGAACTGCCCCAAATATCTGTAAGCATATGTACAACACACATTAAGTTAATATATGTACTTATGAGGGGAACTGCCCCAAATATCTGTAAGCATATGTACAACACACATTAAGTTAATATATGTACTTATGAGGGTAACTGCCCCAAATATCTGTAAGCATATGTACAACACACATTAAGTTAATATATGTACTTATGAGGGGAACTGCCCCAAATATCTGAAAGCATATATACAACACACATTAAGTTAAAATATGTACTTATGAGAGGAACTGCCCCAAATATCTGTAAGCATATGTACCACACACATTAAGTTAATATATGCACTTATGAGCGGAACCGCCCCAAATATCTGTAAGAATATGTACAACACACATTAAGTTAATATATGTACTTATGAGGGGAACTGCCCTAAATATCTGTAAGCATATGTACGACACACATTAAGTTAATATATGTACTTATGAGGGGAACTGCCCCAAATATCTGTAAGCATATGTACAACACACATTAAGTTAATATATGTACTTATGAGGGGAACTGCCCCAAATATCTGTAAGAATATGTACAACACACATTAAGTGATACAATGCAAAAAAATGCAGAAGTGGAGAGAGAAAATACAAGGGATACCTGAGTGGGGAAGATATAAACCATACACTCAACTAGGTATAATTAATCTTGAAGAGTGATGATTCCTACTGCTGTAGTACAGGTTCTAAGAATCCTACCAGTGGGCTCACTGCAGACCAAAATATCAAAAATACTGAAGAGTGGGTAGAGAAAGTGAAAAGGAGAAGGGTCTCAAAAATTAAGAGAAGACTGAATAAGAAATAGGGATACCTATAAATCCCATACATACCTATGTAGGGCTTAGTATATAATATTACTTAGGTGGATACAGAGTAAGGAGGACACCAAAGGCAATAGAAAAGAGACAAACAGGATTGTGAGAAAATACAAAAGAAAAACTCAGGTGTGATTAAAGAGATTGTTAGGTAGTACTAGGTTAACTGCCCTTGTGAGACTCAAACCCTGTACCTTATATCTGTAAGGTAAAGACCTTAACCAGTTTGATAACTTCCTCAATATAGCATGGGGATAAGGGAATGAAAAAATGAAAGAGGATAGAAGAGAGGAATATGGATGAACTTTCGGTGGGAGAAAAGTATAAAAATGGCAGTGAAAAAGAGGTCAGGAGTTAACAAAGGAAGCAGCAGAAAGACAAATGGAATTCCAGAGCCTGTATGAATTAATACAGGAATTTGAGTTAACACAAACTGAATGGTGGGCATACACCACACTTATAGAAAAATGGCTGGAGAAAAGGGAGATATGAAAACCCCAGGAAAAAGGAAAGAAAGGAAACAAGGGAAACAAGAGCCCCAGATGGGGAACATGAAAGACAGGGCAAGGACAAAAGCAGAATGATTTATGAAGACCTCGTGACAAAACTATAGGAAGACACATGGAAAAGATGGGTGAAGGAAGAAGGGCTGCTGATTAGGGAAGCTGAATGGCAAATTCTTCATCAGAGGTGCAGAAAATGTACGGGGTGGGGAATCAGATATTAAGAGCGCTGCACAGTTGGTGTCTCACACTAACAATATTATATAAGGAGGGAAGAAAATGGACTCTGGATGCCAGAAAAGGATGACAGAAGAGGCAGGCATGAAACATCTTCTGGGAGTTTATGCGGGCATGTGTGATTTAGACCTGATTTCTGGAAATATACAACAGGACAGATGGAAAAGAGGAAACAATATCCTGGGCATTCTACATATTTGGAATAAAGAGTGAAGAGAGGATGGCAGGAAAAACAAAAGTGGGCGGTCAGATTAATTCAGACAGATATAAAAAGTAAAGAAAACAGAAAATGGAAAAAAAAAAGAGAGACAATAGCCAGAAACTGGAGTTGGATGTTTGTTTTCTAGACATTATAAAAGTATAAAGGGGATTTATAAAGGGGGTCCTATTGGAGAGATGAAAAGTCAACAAGGATAGGAGAGTGGTAGTGCTGAAAGGTGTCCAAACGGGGAGATGAAAAGACAGCAAGCAAAGGAGAGTATTGGTGCTGAAATTGAATTCATATAGACTGTATTTATACAGCATATATCATGGGCAGAAGTAGGTCAAAAACTAAAAAAGATAGCTGGATGCACAAGACCCAGGATAAAAAGCTGCCCAATCCTGGTAAGCACACTGCTGCAAGGACTGGAAAAAATAACAGTGTAGAATCTTCAAAATATTGAAACATTCCTACAGTGAGGCCAGGCCCAGGGGGAGGATGGCCCCTGTTGTAGAAGGAAGAAGAAGTCTGCAAAAATCACAAAAACTGATAGGCCAAAGAAGAGCCATAAAGTTGATAGAGTGGAGTATTGAGGGTAAGAAAGAAATTATGTATTGTTACTATTATACAAAAAGCCCAGAATTTCCAGACACAAGATATACACAAAGATTAAGAGATAAGTTAGAGTAAAGAAAAATACTTCCACAAGAAAAACTGTCAGAAGCTTCAAATAAAAAATTGTGGTTGTTAATATGACAGATTTATGAAAAAACAGTATATAAATCAAGAAACTTTGATTTGTTTGGAAAAAGAAACATCTGAAGAAGTACAAAAATGTAAACAACAAAACCTAGATATATTTGAGAAGCATATAAAAGAAATATGGACATGGGAAAGAAAGAGAGATTTGATATAGTGCATTATTTATGCAAAGGCAAAAGCCAAATTAATAAACATAAAGAAGGCAGCCACAAAGATATCTGAAAAGAAATACAGGCAAAGGCATGTAGATATTGAAAATTTCACATTAAAAAATAATATCACAAAGAGAGAATATAAAAAAGATTATTAAAGTAGAAGCTTAAAAAAATAGAAGCTGAAGTTATGGAATGCCTGCAAAGTGAAGGACTTGATGTACAAGGTCTAACACAGGTTACATCACAGCATGATGGAACAAGTCCTCAGAGTAAGGAGAAACAGGAAGATCAGGAGACATCTGAAGAAGAAATAGGGACATGGGAAAAAATAGATAAATGGTGTAATATCTATGCAAAGGAGAAAGCAAAACTAATCAATATGAAAAGAGCAGCACCTAAGATATTTGAAGAGAAATACAGGCAAAGGAAACCAGTGACGGAAAACTCTACAATACAAAAAATAAAAAGACAAAGAGGAAAAAAAAGAAAAGGAGATCAGTAACGGAGAAGTTAAAGAAACAGAAATGAAGTACCTCCAAAGTGAAGGATTTAGTGTAGGAAATCTAATTTAGAAAGCACCACAACAGGACAGAGCAATGGAAATCCAAATTAAGGGGAAACCAGTGGAATGGGAAGCAATTGTTCAGATGTCATATGAAGATATTTTGGAGCCTTCCACAGAAAACCAGTATAAACATCCACTTGATGTTGGACAGCAAGGGAAGGAACAGGAAACTGTGGAAACTCTGACACAGTTAATGTTGAGGACTGATAGGCCAGTGAGTTCTCATATGCAGAGCAACAGATGGCACAGGATGAAACTGAAGAGAATGTGCCACAGAAAGATGTAATAAAACTTTCTATAGAATGCCTATAGGAAATGGAAAACAACAAATGTGCCCTCAGTCTAGAAGAAACTGAGCTAACAGAAGAGTTGCTTGACTTAATAGAGACAGAGAGACATATTAAGATCAATGAAAGAAATAGACTGCAGAAGGTCAGTAAAACCCCAAAAGTCAGAAGTTTGATAAAACAAATGAACACAGTAATTAAGACTGTCCATAGAGATCCAAGCAATATAACAGAAGCAAACAGGATATATTACTGTGCAGCTAAATTAATAACAGATAAAGTTCTACCACAAGAACACAGGGTAGTGAGGGAAAGGAAGGGGAGAAATGTAATACCATCATGGAAGTATCAAACAGAGAAAACTATAAAGCAACTAAGACACGAAGTGTCACTATTAGAAGAGTATAGAAGAGGGATCAATCAACCAAAATACTCAGGAGGATTGATATAATAAAAGCAATGTGCAGTATTAGAACAGATCATGACTATCATGCACTATTGCAAATAGCAAACTAAAAATCGGAGCACAGGTGGAAAAACTTAGAAGATGCATAGACAAATATAAAGGAAAAGTACAAAATAAGCAATTTTTGATGACCCCCAAAAAGTTTTATAGAGAATTGAGAAATAAGGTAAAAGGAATTCAAAGACCACCAAAAAAGAAGAAATAGATAAATTTTGGAAAAGTATCTATGAAGATCCTGTGGAACATAACAAAGATGCTGAATGGAAAGAAGTAGTAAAAGAAAGACTAAGAAGTTTAAAGGTACAGGATATGGAATGGGATGAAGTAACAACCACAGACATTGAAACAAAGTTAAGAAAAGCCTCTAATTGGGAAACTCCAGGCCCAGATGAAGACTTAGCCACAAGTAAGAATTATTTATATGCACCGACCAGACTGCAACCTGCTTAACAACAGGAACAACAATGCTCCTACTTAAAAGTGAACCTGCAATCTACCCTAAAAATATAGACCGATAACTTGCCTTCTGACGATGTACAAATTATACACTGGAATTGATGCTGACAGAGTTTATGGTCATTTAGAAGAAAACTCAATTATGGCAACAGAGCAAAAAGAAAGTCATACAGAACAAAGGATCATTTGTTGTTAAATAAAGTTATAGTGGAGAACTGTAAAAAGTGGAAGAATTTAATTTTAAGAAATTAATTTTTTTTTTATTACTAAACTCATTTTTTTTTACTATTAATGAACATCAATCTGCCTCTTTTATTGTACTGCACTTGTATTTGGAATTAGCCTGAATACCTCCCTTTTTTTCTACATTATTTAATGTACCTACTTGTTATTTTGAATTTTACATTGTATTGAAGGCATTTCACATTGTATTGACTTCTGTCCTCTCTGTATTATTTCCGTATTATCCAGATTTGTACTTGTATACACATCTCAAGTTATTTTATATTGTCTTGCGATTACATTATCTGTGTGTCATGGAGCTTATCTCCCCAGGCCTCTACAGAAAATGAACATATATCCAGTTAGACTAGCCAGGTCAACAAATGTAAAATAAATAATACAAAATAAAAGTATGGCCTGGATCGACTACAAAAAAGCATTTGATAGTATCTCACATTCATGGATAAAACAGTGCTTAAAAATGTGTAAGATACACCCTACACTGATCGATTACAATACAGTGACAATGAAACAGTGACAGACCACTTTGCAATTAAGCCATGATAAAGAACAACTTATTTCAGCGATAAAAATCCAAAAGGGGATATTCCAGGGTGACTCTCTGTCACCGTTGCTATTCTGCCTTGCCCTTAATCTGTTAAGCTGTCTAATTAACAGCTTAGGTCATGGCAATGATTTTGCTCCTAGAAAACAACAAAGTGCAAGGACTTCTCATCCTCTCTTTGTCGACGATTTGATACTGTACAGCTCATCAGATGAGGAACTGAAAGCACAACTGCAAGTTGTCAAAACTTTAAATTTTTCAGATGATATAAGAATGCCATTTGGTCTTGATAAATGTGCAAAAGCAACCTTTAAAACAGGAAAATTGCAGCACCAAGGAAAACATCAGTTTGGGACAAGAATGTGATATAAAAGAACTTGAGCAAGAGGGAGTGTATAAATATTTGGGAATTGATGAAGGATCAACAATAAAACATGGACAAATCCAAATAAAATTTAGTAAAGAGTACTTCAGAAGACTTAAATTAATCCTGAAAACAGCTTTGTCATCTAGGAACAAAATCCAAGCTATAAACCAATTTGATGTTCCTGTCCTAACTTACAGTTTTGGATTGACTGACTGGCCCCAAAACATGCTGGATAGATTAGATCGGAAAACAAGAAAGATGCTTCATGCACACCAAATGATTTATAAAAATCAGTCCATACCAAGATTATATATTCCCCGTTCTGAAGGAGGGATGGGCCGCCTTCAAATTGATTACATGTATAGATCTGCAATTGTGATACTCCACACATATCTTCTGACCTCACAAGACCCAAACATAGTGAAAGTTTTGAAACATGAGGAGAATAAATATAATATGACTTCCCTGCTTAGGCTAGTGGAAACATATTGGTGTCAAGCAGGAATAGAAATCAAACCACAAGTAAATAAAAGTCAGGCAGCAACTGAATGTGCAAAAAAACAAAGTAAAGAATATAAGGTGAAGGACCAGATGAGAAGGCAAGAAATGAGGAAAAAGCAGAAATATAGTTGCAAGTATAGAAAACGTCTTGAAGACCCTCATGTTGATCAGGAACAAATGCAGGAATGTCTAAGGAGAGGTGAATTTAAACCAAGAGATAAAAGGTTAATATTTGCTGCCCAAGATAGTGGGCTACGTACACGTTGGTTTACAAAGTCCATTGAACAAGTGGGAGAAACAGCCAAATGTAGGTTTTGTAAAACAAAATTGCAAACAGGTGCACACCTCGTTGCTGGTTGCAACCTACTGATTGCAGAAGGACTGTATACTGAATGTGGCAAGACCATACCTCCCAACTGTACTGATTTACTTATTTTTTACTGAGTTTTGGGGTCCAAATAATGGGGTGCCATGATTCCTGAGTGGCACCCTTAATTTCTGAAATTTTGCCGGCTTTTTATTTTAATTTTTTTTTTTGTTTTGGCTTTTTGATTTGACATTATCTCGTGCACGATGACATCAGCTCCGTGAAACGGCCTCCCAGCCTGTCAGAACTGAACTCAAGGCTCACGTGTATGTATTTCCAGCAGCTCCTCTGCAGCAGCATTAAGGGCAATGGTGAATTGAGCTGGTATCTTCTGGGGAACAAACTGCAGAGGAAGAAATGGCTCCAATCACAAATGCCAAACGGGGCTGTTATCTTCTGGGGAACTGCAGAGGAAGGAATGGCAAATTGGGCTCCTATCTTCTGGGGAAACTGCAGAGGGAGGAAGGAATGGCTGCAAGCGTAAGTAACTGAGGTATCTGTGAATTGAATTATCTATTATTCTGCAGAGGAAGGAATTATCATTCTGGTTAACCCTTTGAATTAGTGGTATTTGCGAATTGATCGGTGTGTGTGTGTGTGTGTGTGTGTGTGTGTGTGTGTGTGTGTGTGTGTGTGTGTGTGTTTGAAGTAATTGTTAAATATGAATAATTTTACACACCTTCAGCTGATGTTTTTATATTTGCATTGAATTTTTAGATAATGGTCTTTAAATCGCTGACTTTCATGTTATTAAATTGGCTGTTTTTACCAGAGTCATCGCTTGTAAATGAGCCATCACTGATAAAATAGATTTGCTTGGCTACTAAATGCTAAATGCATATTTTAGTGGCAGATGTCTGGATACTGAACAGTGCAGCAGCTTACTCTATACCCTTGCAGAAGTTTATGTATGGTATCCTGGGACAGCTAGAAAGACAGAAATAAGGCTATGGCTTATACATCAGGAAAGCACATTTTGTTTTTTCAATGTACAGATAGTAAGATAAGAAGACTTTAAATGCTTTGATTTGTGTGTCTATTTCTCACAAATTATTTCTTTGTAGTGGATCCAGTTTATTTCACCAGTGTGGCTGCCTGCACTAGGAAGCATATGGTATTCCCATTAGACTTATCTCATTGAGGCAGATTGTTTTCCTACTAAAATATTTTTGCTATCATTTCATTCATTTTTGATAAGGTATGTTTCATTTCTAGTGCCAATAATGTAAGGACATGGCTGTATTTGTGTTTATTCATTACACTACATATCACTTTTAAGGTTTACGTACAATTGATCCTACTCCAAAACCATCTGAACAGCTTTAAATGTTTAACCTTGTCATGTCTGTGATTTCTCTGTCTCTAAACTGGAAAAGAAGCAGTTGTCCCAGTGCTAATGCTGTTGTACTTAAGCTTTGCTGACCACAGAAAAGGACACTTCTAGCAGGCTCCTAGTGCTTGCTGGACTAGCTGAAAACAGCTAATGAGGAAACAAAGGAATTGCTGAAATGCACAGCTATTATTTAAAGACATAAAAAATGTGGAGACAAAGGTGTATGCAAGGTATGTGAACTTTAATTTACAATGCAAGTAATTTATACATTTGGATTGGTATTCATTCAGATACTGGCTGCAGTGGTACCATGCCAGGAAGTCTTGAGCCTGGGGTATGGATCAGAAAAGGTAGCACATCTGACATGAAAAAAAGAGCTGCAGTTTTCTTTATCTCACCAGCTATTAGCATTATCAGGCCTTGAGGTATGCCTCACACTAACCTCTTTTGGAATTGTAGCCTGGCAAGGAAAGGTCAAGCTAACATACTAGGATCTCTGCTCATCAGTAAAATTAACAGGTCACTCATTTCAATCTAATTAACCTATTTATTAAATGTTTATCCACTACCTTTCTTGGAAAAAATGAACAAGAGTCTGTCAATACTGGGCATGTGGGAAATGCCCCAGGTGAATATACATGGTGACTAGAAGTACCCAGACCAAACCCTGCACCTTGGATACAGGTAACAAGAGCCTAAAGTCCCTACCCACCACCACCTGTGAATTTATGCTTCATATTTTTGTTGTGTTCCTCATAATATTGGTGGTTTTTCAGGATTTTTGTGGAAAATCACTGAAGGATTGAATTCACTAAATAATGACAGTCATTTGAATTTCAGATTTGATATTCTTCAGAAAATAAATGGTAACACAAAACCTTTTATTCTAGCAATTTTCTAAGTTTATAAGATCAGTATTTGAATGTGTCCCTATTTTGGGGTGTATTCCCCCATTATTGGTTTTGTCTAGGTTTTTGTGCTGAGTTTGAGAGCTATGGTGAGAAGTGAGAACTGAATTCAGTAAATGAAAGCCATTTAAATTTCATTCTTCCTATCTTTTAGGAAACTGCTGATTTGGCATAGTGGTATGTTGCTCTGAGTGGTCAAGGGTTCAAGACTTGACAGTAAAATGCATGGTGGTAACACAACATTTTATTCTAGCAACTTTCCAAGCAATGTTTAAAATGTGTCCTTGTTTTTTGGCCTTTTGCCCTCCCCCAATAAATTTTGGCTTTTCCAGATTTCTTATGCTACAAAGTTGAGAGATACAGTTGAGTGTCGAGTGGATATTACAATGAGCTTCAGGGGAAGAGGAGTTTAGTGTTGCTTATACTGAGTCTGCTTGCATTAATATCATAACAGGTTAAATGCTTGGTTTTGATGCAGGAGGCTGTGGGGTCTACTCCAACAGTATGTAGATGCACCGCTGGTACTGTACTGTGTTGTACTTTTAAAGGGGGTGGGTGTAACTAGTCAAGGGTGTACAGATATAACAGAAGTGAGAAAATATCATGCACAATGGCATTTGTGCCTCAGTGGAAAGAGTACCAAATATCACTAACCAAATTCAGGAAGTGAAAATCAGAATTATTATGTTCTGTGCTGCATTATAAAAAAATATTTTTAAACAAGTATAGTATGCTTTCCAGCATTCAAGATAAAAAAAGAAGTTATGTCTTACTATAATGTTCTGTGTTGTTGATCTTCATTCATTCATTACTGATGTGTTATCAGTTCCATCCTCGGAACCGAGACGGTGAAATAGCAAGCTCACATCAGCCAAAAACTCTTGAGCCAAGGTCCTACCCAGAATGCTCTGTTCCCTGATACCTCTGATCGAGGTTGCAAGTTGATAGATAAAAGTAGAGGCTACCTCTGGTCATAACAGACCTACAGTAAAGGAGAATATGACATCAACCAGAAACCTCCAGAGGGGGACGAGGGGTGGAAATTAATGAATGAATGAAGATCAAGAACACAGATGGAACATTCTGGTAAGACATAACTTCTTTATCTGATGTTGTTAATCTTTGTTCATTCCTTACTGATGGGACAGAGTCCCCAGCTACCTGTATCCCTGGGTGGCCCTCATGGAAGGGCATTCCTGAGTACCATGAAGCCAAAAGAAGCTTTACCTCTGGAGGCCAAGTTCAATTTGTAATGAAGAATAAAGGTATGAGGTTTGGCCCAAGTTGCAGCTGAGCAAATATCATTGAGGAAAGCCTTAGCATGGAAAGCTGCTGAGGTTGCCATATATCTTGTAGAATGTGCTTTGACTATATGAGGCAAGGTGATATTCTTTCTGTTGTAGATAAAGGTAATACTGTTTATCTACCATGAAGCCAATGTAACTTTTGAGACAGGATGACCTTGTCTAGGTCCAGAAAAAGCCAGGAACAGCTGATCTGATTTACAGGTAGATTTTGCTCTATCCAGATAAAATCGTATTTGCCTATGAACATCCAAGGAGTGCAGGCAGTACTCTCCCTGTTTAGGAAAGAATACTGGAAGGTCAGTAGATTGATTGCTAGACCGCTCTGACACCCCTTTTGGTAAAAAGGAAGAATTAGTTCTCAGTGATACCCTATCCTTATGGAAGATAAGATAGGGAGGTTTGATGCATAAGGCTTGAAGTTCTGACAAGTGTCTGGCTAGTGTAATTGCAATCAGAAACAAAGTTTTCCAAGAGAGATATTTTACATCACATGAAGATGCAGGTTCAAAGGGTAGAGCTGTTAGAGCTTGCAGAACCAATGCCAAATCACAAAGGTTGTACCGGTTCTCTAAAGGGAGGTTTTAAGTGGATAACCCCTTCAAGAAAGTTTTACAGAGTCTGTGTGACATAAGCGAAGAATCCTGAAAACCACTGTGGAAATTTGAAATGGCAGCTAAATGCACAGGAATAGTAGAAGCAGACACCACTGAAACTGGGGCTGACAAGGGGGTCTAATTGTCTATTTGCTGCCCATAGAGAAAACCTTTTCCATTTATTGAGATAGATTAGTCTGGTGGACGATTTATGAGATACAATAAGAATATTGAGCACAAGGGATGAGAGGTTTTCCTGCCTGGCAATCATTGGAAGTGGGGAAATCAAGCTGCCAGTTTCAGGGTTGTTAGACTGGGGTGAGTCAGACTATGCACATGGGAGATCAATACTGGGGATGGATTGAGGATCCACAGTTGATCTAGCAGGTGATGCCAGAGGAAGGGGAAACAGATTTGTTGAGGCCAATATGGAGCAATGAGGATCACTTTACTTTTCTACTGTCATGTTTTCATCAAAAATTGGGAGATGAGAGGAAGAGGAGGATAAGTATTAAGTAGACCCAAGGGCAAAGCTTGGACTAGAGCATCTCTCGGTGACTGTCCCCGAGGGGGGATCAGGGCAAAATAGTTACTGCAATTGTAGTTGTGGTTGGGGATTGAATAGGTCACAGCAAGGCTGGCCCCAGTGGTTGAGGATTCTTGCCACTGTCATAGGGTTGAGGGACCACTCATACGGTTGTAGAATGCACCTGCTCAATTTGTCCGCTATCACATTGGAGCTCCCGGGAATGTGCATTGCAATTAGAAAGCGATTGGAAGCTATCGCCCATTGCCATATTCTCAAGGCCTCTTAGCATAATGAGTAAGATCTGGTGCCCCCTTGCTTGCTGATGTACCAGACCACTGACATGTTGTCTGATTGGATCACAATAGTCCCTGATGGAAGGATGGCAGAAAATGCTTGCAACTCTAGTAGCACCGGCCTCAGTTCCCAGATATTGATATGCAAAAGGACCTCTGTCTCCAACCAGGCGCCTTGGACCAAGTTTCCCTGACATAGCTCCCCACCTCATCAGGGAGGCATCTGTGGTCTCTATGGCTTTCAATTGATGGTGGCTTAAGGGGCAAGACCATTGTTGGGGATTTTGAGACGTCCACCAGAGTAAATCTTACTTGCATCTCTGAGTTACACTTATCTGAAAAGAGAAAGGATGTTGTAGAGGGTACCACTGAGTGACAAGTAACCAATAAAGGAACCTCATGTGGAATCTGGCTAGAGGAGCAATGGTGATCAAGGCTGCCATTGACCCCAAGGGTTGGGGTATAGATTGAGCAGGGGATTTGTGGTGATAGAGCAGCAGTAGAACCTGTTGCCTTATTCTTTGAAGCCTGTGGTTCGGAAGAGATTCTGTGCAATTTCTTGTGTCCAACAGTACCCCTATAAACTCCAAAGACTGAGCTGGGGTTGTATTGGATTTCTCCCAGTTTATAGTGATTCCCAGGCTTTGTGCTGTAAGGAGAGTGTAGTGCAGGGCTTCTTCCAGTAGACACTTGGTGGGGGGCAGTAAGGAGCCAGTCATCTACATATGGAAATGCCTGGAATCCTTCAAGTTGCAAGTGAGCGATAACCACTGCCATGCATTTGGTTGAACACTCTGAGGGCTGTAGAGAGACTGAAGGTCAGACCTTGAAATTGGTAGTAACTGGTTCATATGCAGAAGTGGAGGTATCTTCTTGAGCGTTTTCCCATTTTTATGTGGTAATATGCATCTTGAAGATCTACAGATCACATCCAATCATCTTCTTCCAAAAGAGGAAAGACAAACTGAACTGTGACCATCCAGAATTTCTCTGTTTTTACAAATTTGTTTAGTTTGCTGAGATCCAGTCCCCTGTCTTTTTTGGCATTAAAAGGAACCTTGAGTAAAAACTGGATCCTATCTGGTCTGGGGGGACCGACTGGATTACTCTTTTTTGTAGCAGCTTTTGGATTTTGTGTGCTGCTGCTTCCCTTTGACTGGGTGGAATGTCGGGTAATACTCTGGATGAGATTGGACAAAGATGGAAGGGGAGCAATAGTCTCTGGATATTATTGATTGTACCCAAGAGTCAGTGGTTATATTTTGCCAGGCAGCGGGGTACAAGGAAAAATTACCCCCGACTGCTTCCAGAGGTGAGCAGTCAGGCAACACTTCAGGAGCGCTGATAGGGTTGGCCAGAGAAAGAATCTCTGGAACCCTGGTTTTGCAGATGTCCTTTGCCCTGAAAAGGGTGTCTTCCATTGGAGTTTCCTCCTCTGCCTCTAGGGGAGAACTCAGCATGTGCATCCCGGAAAGAGCCCTGTGATTTCCTGTGCCACATCTTCCTGCTCCTCTGATTTCTGGAGTAGAATCGTTGAGGAGGGGAGTGTTTGACACCAGTGGCAGACAGGGTCTTGCCATCTTGTTTGCACCTTGCCAGCATATCTTTCACTTTAGGGCCAAACAAAGAAGTGGACTTAATGAGGGTATTCATGAAGGAAGCCTTAAAGGAGTCCGCATATTTGCAAAGGTGCATCCAGGCATGTTATCTGGTAACTATACCTGCTCCTGCCACTCTAGCTGCTCCTTCCTTTGTGTGAGAAATAAGATGCATGGAAGAGTTGGAAATGGACTCTAGGGTGGCTATCTGAGAAGTTCCATTGTCACGGACCTCGTCAGAAACAGGTCCTGCCAAGTATTCATGATAAGATCCCTCTGAAGCCTGATAAAGTGTGCCAAATAGTTCAGAGACCTTACGGCGAAGGTCGATGAAGCAAACACATGCTTCCCTAGTCTGTCTATCACTTGGGACTCCTTCCTGGGTGGAAGGACTGCCTGGCTCTCTTCTGCAAAATCCTTCTTAGTTGTAGCTGCCATCACTATGGCATCTACTGGAAGACTTCGAGGCCAATGGGGATGCTCAGCTGGGGGCAATAAGATTTTATCAGGCCTGCATGGTATCACTTCCAGGGTGTCAGGAGCCTTCCATGCATGCTGGATGAGCTGAATGAGCTCATCGGCTGGTGGGGTAACCCAGGAGGTAGGGTATGGGCACAAAAGGCCTGCAGGAATACGGATTCCTCAAAGGAAGGACTAGAGGCCTTCTAGTCAGCCCTCTACCTAAGGATCTTGAGGATGTCACCAAATGACACCTCATCAGAGGGTGACCGTGGGGACCCTTCCCTGTTATTAAAGTCAACGACTCCTCAGTGGAGTCCATGTGCTTCTTCTTGCATGACACTTTGTGGGGTACTTCCTCAGTGGGAGGTTCTGGGGAAGACTGCAAAGAAGGGGTGTCCTGAGGAGGAGAAACCTAAGGCCTTTGTGCCTGGTGTCTGGTGGCTGTGGCTTGTGAGAATTGAGGCACAGAAGGGGCGGCAGGACTCTGACATGTGGGGTTTCCCAGAGGAGGCAAGCTCCCTCTCATTGGCCTGGAAGGCCAGCCCACCCAAGGAGGGATGGAAGCCCGGAACCAAGCACGACAACCTTGGAACCGGGGTCACACCCCATCCCAATGAGCTGACTCCCAGACCAGGAGTCTCAAGAGGGCTGTGAAGCATGAGAGAGGTAGGATTCCTGGAGGGTGCCATAGAAAAAATTGGCATGGAGCCAAGAATGCCCTCCCCTATGGCACAGGCACTGGCCTGAGAAGAGCCCAATGCCCAGTGCACTGAGGGCCACAAGGATGACTCCAATTCCAAAGTGAGATCCACTGTTGGAGTCAGAGGAAGGGAAGCTGCTGTCAGAGTAATATGCTTTGATACTTTGGTGGAAGTTAAAGGAGTGTACGTTGGAGTTTGAGGAGATATGCTTTCACCTGAAGGAGGGAATGTGGATTTCGACAGTTGAGAGAGACCTCTGGCCACAATCAATTGGTCAACAGTCCACAACACATCATGCTCAGAGAGGCTCCTGGTCGACCTCATAGAGAGACCTGAGGGTGATTCTGCCCTTTCTAGAAAAGTACTGTATTGGCTACCAACGAATGGATCCAAGGAAGGAGAGAACTTAGTCTTTGCTAATTCAAGAGATGCAGAGCCATGAACTGAGGATGTCTGCACCAAAGAGAATGGTGTAAAAGTAGTCTGTGCCGATGATGTCAGTGCATAGAAGTCGAAGGTGTCTGCACCGTAGAAGCAAATGTCTGCACCGATGGATACAGTGCCATCGAGGAAAGTGTCTGCTCCGGTAACAATGACGGTGCCGAAAAGGACTGCACTGATGAACATGTCGGTGCTGAAAATGCCTGCACTGTGGAGGAAAGTAACATCATACTTGGAGCCGAAGGGGATTGTACCAACGGTGCCAAAGGGGACTGTACCTGCATGGATGGTACCAGTAAGGGCTACGATGGAACTGTCAAAGCCATAATTGTTTGCACTGGGAACTCTGGTGGTGGTGTTGATAAGGAGGACATGGCTGGAGCAAGAATCAGTTGGGGCAGTGCCAGGCCTGGAGCTGATAGGGTTACAGGTGGCAGCACTGAAGTACTAATCAATTTCACCTTCTTATGAGTTGACTCCCTACGATCTCCAGAGGGAGATGAAGTGAGCAACCTCAATGAAGAAGAGGAATAATGCCTCTTGTGGGGTTTAGCAAGAGGGGTGAGCCCTCCGACCCATAATTAGCCACACAGAAAGGAGATTTGAGAAAACCTTTCAAGATTAATTTGTTCTTTCTCTTTAAGAGTCCTGGTCAAACAATTTCTACAAATCTCACACGGGGGATCCACAGTAAGATGGGAGACATTCAAACAATAGACACATAAAGTCATGGCCAACAAAAAGCTGTAACTTATGGCTGCAATCCTTACACAGCTTAAAACCAGCACTACTTTTCTTATCCGACATAATGATGTGGAGAAGAAGAACAGAATAAAATGGAAGAGGAAAGGATACCCAAAAGGGTAAGAAGAGAGAAGGAAGAAGGATTACCAATGATGATAATGTAGAATTACCTCAAAGGTAAGAAAAAGGTAATAAAGAAAAATAGACTAAAGGGAGAGAGTCTTAAGTATACAATAAGGTAGAAGAATATTAGCAGAAACTGTTTGAAAAACTTTAAAGTAGAAATGATCTATAAAACTTTCAAAAAATTAGACACTTAGCTGAAGAGAGTGGCTTGACATGGCTGTACAGCAACGTGGCAAATGAGATCTGAGGTAACAGGGAGCAGAGCATTCTGGGTAGGACCTTGGGTCAAGAGTTTTTGGCTGATGGGAGCTTGATATTTGGCTGGCTCAGTTCTGAGGATGGAGCCAATAACCCATCAGTAAAGAATGAATGAAGATTAACAACATCATATCACATATTTTTCCACTGCAGACAGTGGAGAATCAAGAGTGGCCAGTTAACAGCATCTGGATTTCAATGATAGTTTTAATACTTCAGTATGAATGTAGGAGATTGTCTGTTAGTACATGGACAAAAAAATTGAAAGTCTTAAAACATGCAGTTTGCCTAGTTTATTTTGTTGTGCATTTACAGCTATTGAGTTGGTCTGATAACACAATTTAGAGTAAGTCAAGCAAAAAAATTGAAATTGAAAATAAGTGTGAAAAGCTGTACAAGATGCCCATGGCTTAAACTACTGTTGTTCTGTTTGTATACATATATATATATATATATATATATATATATATATAT
The DNA here is from genome assembly GCF_019279795.1 of Protopterus annectens. Taxonomy (NCBI): domain Eukaryota; kingdom Metazoa; phylum Chordata; order Ceratodontiformes; family Protopteridae; genus Protopterus; species Protopterus annectens. The sequence goes on from NC_056726.1 coordinate 1,659,044,356, forward strand.
ATACACACACACACACACACACACACACACACACACACACACACATATATATATATATATATATATTTTGTGTGTGTAAAAGTAGACTTCTTTTGAATTGGGCAGTTTTGTCATTATTGGTTCATGCATTTTGTTTCATTGCCTACTGGAAAAATATTCAAACAATAAATTTAAAATGCGCTCTAAGTCTAACAAGGGTAGTGCATTATACAAAGAATATAATAAAGTCAGGAAAGTTTATCAAAGAACACATGTATGTTTCTTGTTTTGTGTGCAAGGGGCCTATGCTATGATTTGAAAACAGCCCAAAGGTAATCTTTATCCACCACTGGCCAGATGCATTTTCTTTGGATGTGGTGTAGGTTTCAATGCTGTTTTAATGAATGTGACTTTCAAGGGCAGAGAAGTTTTAAAGTTTCAAGGGCAGAAAAGGTTTAATGCTAAATCTATTTTCATTGTGAGACAGTATTGCTTTGTTTAGCAGATATCTATTAGTGTTTGTGCATTGTGCTATTAAATATAAAAATAAAATCCAAATAGTCATTGTAGAAGTAAAATCGTATGTACAATAGTGTTTATGGTAAATTGGACGAAATAACTAGGTAATAGGACAATGGAATGGCTGCAGGGGGACTCTGGTACCATATTTTTTGTTGTCTGTTCTTCAGTTTGCATTTAAAAGTTGTATCCCACAATTCCATTGAAGTGGGTGGGGTTACATGATTACATATGCAAATGTTATGTTAATCAGCATATAGCTTTCTACCTATTTTTCATGGGCCTTGTCCAGATTTTTGATGTTGAGAGGTATGGGCAAGACTATTGCACTGGGGATTGTGCAAACATTATGGTACTGAAGTGGCTGAAAAACACTTCAAATATGAGCCACAAAGCATCACAGAAAATGATGAAGTCTGCATCACATGGGATGGGTCAGTACTGGATAATCTAACTTTCAGAAGTTCGACTGTCATATGGATGGCACCATATGACTGAATTTTTGAAAGTTCGAACATTTTAACAGAGATCTCCATACAGTGCAGAATGGGAAGATTTCCCTTTTCTGCACTGCGTTGCGATCTCATAGTTGGTATATTTAAAGATTGCGGGATGTGGGAGTGCAGTGGAGCTTGCCCCCCAGCTTAAAATGTTCTGGTAGGTTATTTGTTTAGTTTAGTTTTTTTATTAGATTTTCGAACTTTTAAAAGTTTGATCATATGGTGTTGACCATATGACAGTAGAAAGTTCAATTATCTAATATAGACCAACATGGGATCACCCAGTACCAACAGTTCAAAGGATAGATGCTAGAAAACCAGATATAGTGGTCCAAGAAAATAAGAGAAAAGTAGCAGTGATCACTGAAATCATCACACCCAGTGACTACAGTGTCCTGTATACAGACAGAAACAAAGTCATGAAATATCAGGATATGCAAGCAGAAATGAGAGCAATGTGGAACAAAGATACCCAAATAGTTCCATTAGTAGTAGAAGCAACAGGTGTTATAAAAAAGAGTCTACAATCCTATTTAAATACTCTACCAATACATGTAACTCCATACAAATTGCAGAAGGAATTATTACTGGGCACATTGCGGGTGTTCCAAGAGCACTTTTGGCTGACATCAAAGAGTAAAACAATACCAATTTCATTAACTTTAATTGTACTTAGATTTAGGAATGGGGTCCATTCCCATCACGGTATTAGAAACCCAAAAAAAAATTAAAATTAGGGAAGAAAATGAGAGGGATGGGAAAAAGGAAGAGAAAATGGAAGGAGGTGATGAGCTACTACCAGTCAAAAGTGGGGCTATGAGTGGGGTAAAACTAACTAGAATAGCAATGTGGTGTAAAACATAAAGTGCACCACGTGTAAGGATTTCAAAAAGTAAACTATGGGTGTAAAACATAAAGTGCATCATGCATAAGGATTTCAAAAAGCAGACTATGGGTGTAAAACATAAAGTGCACCACATGTAAGGATTTCAAAAAGCATACTATGGGTGTAAAACATAAAGTGCACCACATGTAAGGATTTCAAAAAGCAAACTATGGGTGTAAAACAAAAATTGCACCATGCATGAGGATTTCAAAGAGCAAACTATGGGTGTAAAACATAAAGTGAGCCATGCATGATGATTTCAAAGAGCAAACGACTTTTGTAAAACATAAAGAGCACCATGCATGAAGATTTCAAAGAGCATAATTGTTGATGGATAGAAAATAAATAAAGAATATAAAAAAATGAATATGCCAGGCAAGTACAAACCACTGGACAATCAATAGCAATTTTGGAAGGCAATAAAAACGTGACAATTACAAGGTTTTCCAAAATGCAGGTAGTTTTAGTACTTTTAGCAAGTTCAGAATATCTGCAGTCCCCCATTACATAACAACTTGACTTTTTGCACTTTGAAATCTTCATGCATGGTGCTCTTTATATTTTACAAAAGTTGTTTGCTCTTTGAAATCCTCATGCATGGTGGGAGATAGGAAATGCACCCCAGGGATCACTTCTGTGGCTCTGCTTGACAGGGGCACAGTAAAATAATTTTCTTGGGTGGCAAAAGCCAGGGTACCATTTGTCTAAGCTTATATAGGCCCTAGGGCCAATAGCCTAGTACCTACCTATGAACCTATGAACCTATGCTACTCTTCTCAACTTTAAAGGCTTCATAGCTCTGTTTCAAGGTCATTCCTAAAAAAGAGATACAAAATGTCCTTGAAAACCTAGACATAACCTGAAACCCTAAGTTTCACTCTTTACACCCCAAAATTGTAATATTAGCTTGCATACCCTCAGTAAGCCTATGAGGTTCTCCCGTTTGATTCTCGGCTTGGGTTGGGAGTGCCTTCTGTGTGGAGTCTGCATGTCCTCCCCACGGTCGAGTGGGCATTCGAAAGACATGCATTGAATGGGCATGCCTTTGTTGAAGGTTGGGCATCGGGCTGACAACTCGACACCATAAAAACTAACTGCCAATCATTAGCGGACCAGAGTCTGCTGTGGCGACCCCTAACCGGGAAAAGCCAAAAGACAAACAACTCTCAGTAAGCCTATGGCACACATTTTTACTCTGTAACTTATAAGAAAAAAATCTTCCACTATATCCTTAAATACAGAATGATTATTCCCCTGGCTTACTCCATCCATTCCATCCATCCATCCATCTATCCATCCATCCATCCATCCATCCATCAATCCACAACCGATTTTCCTATTTTTGCACATGGGGTTGGGGTGTCACTTCAACAGTGACAATCATCTAGAACCAAGGTTCACACAGCCAGGTTGTAGCCCTGCTGCCAATTGCTGTGGCTAAATATACTTTCCTAATCTCAGCAAGTGACTTTTGCTGTATTGCCAACACCTGTATGATAACTAAAATACTTGGAAAAATAGTATACAACCAAACTCTATAGTATCTACTAAAATACAGAATTCTCACATATAAGCAACATGGTACCATTGTGTGCTTAGCAGTTTAGCAGCTATTTATTTGCTGGCAGACCACATCCTTACAAACACTGAGCAAATTAAAGTAGCTGGGGCTATATTTTACATCTTATAAGGGGTTTGAAATTGTTGGCCAAGCTATGTTACTGCAAAAACTGTCAGAAATAGGTTTCTCCATGGAAACAATCATTTGGGAACCATCTTACTATCTTAAAATTATACCATTCCAAATTACTTGATCTTACACTGTCACTCAGGCTGTGAGTATAACACAAGGGGTCTCACAAGGTTCAGTCCTTGGCTCCCTGCTGCTCTCATTGTATATTTATGATCTACCCCAGAATTTGCCTCAGATTGACTGTATAAATTAATGAAGATGACAATGTCCTGACCGGGTCTAACAAACGGTCATTAACTCAAACAATGAACTTCATAAGGATTTTGAAGCTAAATGGAAGCAGCTTTGTCAAAATAAATTGTCCATCAAGAAAGAAAGAATGAAATTATGCTATTCACCACCTCTAGGAAACTAACGTTAGCATTTCAGACCCTCCGAACATGCTTCTTTCTATCATGTGCTAAAACAAAAAAACTCAGGTCGATATTAAGTTTGAAGTTTCATGCAAAGTATCTAACTTGTTGAACACCGGGGTTAGGTGAGTCAAAATCATAAATATACCCTTCTATATATTCAAATTCTGCTTCTTTTAACTACATCATATCTGCACACAATACTTCAATGATTCAACTAGCAGAGAATAAAGCATTTAGATTCATACACCTAACTAACAAGCATGAGCAATGCTCACTACTCAAACAATTGGCTAACTGTTGCAGTTAGAACTACTTTTTTTGGTCAATAGACTCATTTACAAAATTATTAAATGATGGTGACTGTCCACCACTACTCAGCAATCTGTAGTTTCAAAACCTACATGTATTTTTGATGATTTTACACTTGGAGAAGAAAGAAGCTCCATTGAAGCTCTGTGCTAATACTGACAGTCTTTGCAAAAATATATAAATCTAGAGCAATAGTAGAATTAAGTAAGGAAAATTATTTTTCAAAACTGAAAGTTTTTATTCTTCTCAGGCTGTATATAGCAAATTGTGTGGAAATTAGTTGAACAACCTGTGTGCAAATTTCCTAGTAGTATTTCATATAACTTCTTAATTCAAAGAACTATCAGCAAGTCCAAATCTGATTTTTTTTTGTGTCTGCATGATTTAGCCATCACTAAAGTTTATAAGCTCTGTCTGTATCTGTCCCTGAAGCAAATAATTAAGGCCAGAGGTTTTACAGAAGAGCGCTTTTCCATTGCATTAGATAGAGTGCTGCAGCCTTTATTTTTGCATGCTTCAATCTGTGTTAAGCATACGGGAGATTTTTAAAAACTGTTGGATCTGTCCCTGAAGCAAATAATTAAGACCAGTGGTTTTATAGAAGAGTGTTTTTCCATTGCATTAGATAGAGGGTTGCAGCTTTTATTAGTGCATGCTTCAGTCTGTATTAAGCATATGGAAGATTTTTAAAAACTGCTGCATCTGTCCCTGAAGCAAATAATTAAGGCCAATTGTTTTATAGAAGAGTGCTTTTCCATTGCATTAGAGTGTTGCAGCCTTTATTAGCGCATGCTTCAGTCTGTATTAAGCATATGGGTGATTTTTAAAGTTTTGAAGTGTTACCTCTTAAAGATGATAGAGTAGTTGCAACTGACATTTTAAAAACAATATCAAGCATAAATATGGTTTTGAAGCTGTGGGAGAAAGCATCTTTAGGTATACCACCTGCTGTATAAAGAAGGTAAATGGGGCAGTCATTCTGTTAAAAGGTGCATTGAAAAATGCTTTACTTAAAGGTGAAGGTGTGAGCTATGTACAAATTAAATGAACAGAGATGTAGGACAGTGTCACTCCAAAATACACCAATGGGTCTATTTTCAACATATGCATGCTGATTGTGGGACTGTTGTTGGACAATTGTGTGCATGTGTTGTTTGTTCAATTTGGGTTTGGAGTTGGAGTTGTCACACACAGTTGTCCACAGGGCTTTCTGTTCATGCAACCGGTGTTCGGTAATGCCGCTTTGCTTGGCTGTAAGCAAGATTGCTGAGCTGAACATCTGCTGGCCAGTTTGTGTGTGAGGGATATGGGCGTGGTGGAGGGACATCCGACAAAGAATGGCAGCGGCAGCCATGCGCCTGGCGCCACAACATGACGGCTAAGCAGACCAATGCTCGTTTAGCATTGTTCATGAGGAGCCCTTGGATGACACGATGGATACATGAATTTTGAATGGTTTTTTTTTATTGAATCTAAGAACAGGAATTATGATCTATCTTCAATTTAGAATCATGCCAGGCATGGAAAATGGTGACTGCATGACGCTTTGAAACAACGGCAGAAGCTGCATTAGCAAGCAGGAGTAAGACGCAGGGGAGTATGCTAAAAGCTAGCCATAAGAGATAGAATATTTGTGGGCTGAACTGACACCAGCTAAAAAGAATTTATGCAGATGGAAAACAAAACTGGATGATGAGAGATTGTTGTTGACATGCATTAACATTTAACCGTACTGCAATTATGGGACGCTACGTTTTGAGGCTAAGAGTTAGTGCACTTGTTGGCTTGGCTGACTGCAGACATGCGGCCACTGCAGATGGAAAAAGAAAGGTTGGTGATTTCAGTAAGCATGGCCAGACAGTCGGAGGGAGTTAGAAGCAGCACAGGGCCTTGAGTCGCGACAGTAGCCACTCGCAGTATAGCAGTGCAGCTGTGCAGACACCACTTGACATGAACTGAGCCGGCGGAGACTGAGAAGAAAGGTTGGAACCAGTCGCTCACACACCACTTCAAAGCGACAGGCAGATTAGAGTACGCTCGCTCTCTATGGGGCAGAGCGGTACAGCCCAAAAGAGCTTTCAGGAGAAACTCTATGCCCAGCGACTGCTGCAAGATGTAACAGGAATGTGCCCATTGAGCAGGCATCAGCAGAGGGTAAGGTGGGAGGAGGAGAGGAGGGCACAGGGCTTGACGAGAAAGTTAGGGCTTCTTCAGCAGTCCTTGTTTCCCTCGAGGACCGTTCTGGATTTGGGGAGGCAGCCTGAGAGAGGGCATCTCTGACTCTTTCACTTCTTGACCGCCTGAGAGTAGGCTCCTGATGTTATTTCAAGTCAATTCTGGACAATGACAAAGATGGACAAGAATCAGATGTATGCTGTTTGTCCACCTCAGACTTGGCCACTCTTCTAGAAGGGCTGCTTGGGAATTTCTGGGTCCGTTGGAGCTTCTATCACCATAAGACATTTGAAGACATGCGAGAGTTGAAATATGTTGTTGTTAAGGACAGGTACGGGCAGTTTGCATCGAAGCATCATTTTGTTAGCGATGTGGTCTTTGAAGCTTGATACCCCCACATACCCCTCACTGGTCTCCTCTGGGAGTGAAGGTGCTCTACTATGGGAAGTGAGCTAGCTGAAATACCACAACACTGTGAAGCCCCCTGAGGTGAAATACTCTCCCATAAAGGGAAAGCCAACCACTATGCCAAATGGATGAGACGGACATGAGGATGGAGAGTTAAGTGGGATGGAGAGTGGTGGAGGTTACTGAGGCCTTCGCGAGGCATGTGTGTCCATTCCCGAGGCTGCACAGACAGGTGTAGAAACATGAATGTTTACGCTAATTTAAATGTCGCAAATGCGGGAAGCTGTCTACTGCCCCGGTTGGCTTATTTTGCATAACCCCGTTAGTGAGAGGTAAGTAACGCCCTTTGGTGGGATTTTGGCAAATTCCTTTGTCGGAAGTGGCTCGCTTACTGGTCACATAAGGGTTTTTGGGCGGTTTTTTTCCATCCTTCCCTTTGGCGTTACATCACACCCGAACACTTTCTTTCGGATGTCAGGTCATCACTGAAGAGCAGGCGGTGTGATTTGCCACATGGATGATATGCTGGTCTGGGGGGGTCGAGCTAGGGATGACACGATGCCGACTTATCGTTGCATTAAAGAGACTGGAAGAGGCTGGCATTAGGGCATAATGCTGGGAACCAAGGACCGCTCAAGAGACTGGGAGAGGCTTGGCAGTATTGAAACATCAGCACCTCTGGGGCAGCCCAGACCCAGGAAGGGCCATTCATCATCATTTGGGAAGAGAGGGATAACCTCAGAAGAGACTCAGGAGTTTTCCAGGGATGGTGAAGATTATCCCCTCATTTGGAAAAGGAGGGATAATGCTGGGAGAAGTGAATCATCATGGAAGAACAGCTGCAGCTGTATATGGGACCAGGAAAAGGCATTCAATCTGCGACCATTAAATCACCAGCTAGGGCTAGGGATGAGCAATCCATTCATGTGGCCGCTACATATGACTCCTGGATGCATCATGGCTTGGGTTGACCCGTGCTGCAGCAAGCAACGGAGGAGACTGACTGGATTGAAGTGGAATGCATGAAGCAACCAGCCTACAAATTAGCGATATGCCCAGGTGAAAAGAGGTCCCCTAGTCTACCTGGGCATGTACAAAACACTTGGAGAATTGGTTTAGGTAAATCGTTTGCCTAGAAACTGCTTTCAAACCCCTGGTTTTTTTCATTGTGAGATGCAGCACTGGATCTTACACAGAATTAGATGCCTTCAGGATGGCACTCAAGCACTTCTCTTCACCAGTGCAGTACTTAAATCCAGGGCATCACACTGGAGCCTGGCGTTCTCCCACTGTGGACCAGACTAACACTGGACACACTGTGTGGAAAACGCTGAATGACACAGCCACTATCAGACCAAACAACACGGAAGAAAGCATCTTGAGCCCAGTTGTGGTGGGACAACTGGTGAACGCAGTGTGTGCGGGTTACTGAATCTCCAGCAGTCGAGGGACAGCCACGATGCATCGGGAATGTTCTTTAACAGGGAAAGTGCTACTGTGAGCTACGAACCATGAACCGCTAACCCTTCCCATAAAAGATTACGTCTGTTGTTTTTAAAATTCATCGGGGAGATGTGTTGGCATTGTGAAGTGCAAAGCCAGAGCCTGTCAGACAATGCTGGTGGCCTGTGTGTTGCTGTCTGGTAAATGACATCAGCCAACAGGATAAATGACATCAGAGAGAGATGTAATCATGACATCTCAGTGGGATGTACATCATGAGCAGATGGACAACTGAATGTCTGACAGACCACGGCATCTTGTCCTGAGAGTTAACCATAACTTCTTCTTATACTTACTGAATTCTGTGGACTACTTATCCAGGTTTTTCTGATCGCATTTACTTGAACGAGGTCATCGCAGGGTGTAGCCACCTTCGCCGAGATCGCAGCTCGCCACACCTCGCCAGTCGTCTCGTATCTGATCCAACACTTCCCAGTTCCGGGCAGTCTTTTGTGGTTTTTTGCCCTGTTCGGCATGTCAGCTTTGTCAGAGGCAGGTTCCCGCAGCTTAGCGAAAGTGGGGGAGAGGCTGAGCGTCGCCAGACCCACTGTGAAGAACCTGCTGAAAGCAGCGAACTGGATCGTGGCTCTTTTGAATTACAGATGCCCTTTCACTGCAAATGGACCTGCCGAAAAACTTCTTCTTCGGCGCTGGCTGGGCGGACTTTTTCTGATTCTTCACTTCTCTTGGTTCTGACCTGTGTTTCATACGGCCCGGTTGGACTGGAGAGAGAGGAAGAAGGAAGAGGAATGCGGTAAGGAGGAACAGAGGAGACGTTTCATCTTATCGGCAAGATGTGTAATGTGTAGCAGTGTGGGCGTGTGGCGACCAGAGTGTGGGACTGATATGGGTAAAGTAGACATTGTACATCACTTCACCTTTTAGGTATTGAAGCCGAGGGCCAGGGGACTGTCGCGGCAAACGTGTATTGTGCATGATTCCTTATCTGTCTGTGTGATGTGAGTCCCTGGTGCTGTACCTGAGTGTTAAGTAAGTTATAAGACTGTTGAGGCCTTTGCACCTTGGCCTTGTCTCCCCGCGACCCCCCGATGTTGTGAGGACCAGATCGAACAGGATCAGGAAGAATTATTAGACCGATTGACCGACCGACCTCTAGAATGCATGTAAAATAGCAATGTCATTTGTGTTACAATGTCACTAACATGGCTAAGTGAGCATTTGTGTTGATGTACCAAGTTTAAAGTGAAAGTTGAAGAAAGAAAATAGTTCGGGTTTTTGTTATAAGAGAAAAGGGGAGAAAGGGAAAGAGAGAAAAGGTTCATTCAATGGACTGAGTTATCTTTATCTCTTGATCTTTGGGAAGGGGGGGGTGTGTATGGAGTAAGGACTGGGAGACAGGAAGGTTGTTCATATGTTGTTTGTTCAATAAAGTTTGGAGTTGGTAGCAACAGCACACAGTTGTCCCGCGTCTTCTTTCTAAAGCAAAAGAACACGACACTGATATATGGCTTCAAGTCCCAACCTAACTTGTTCTGACAATAATTATTCATTATTTTTCCATAACATGAAAGTAGACTCAATTGATCTTTTTTTATTATGTCTTTCAGCTTTTCCCGGTTAGGGGTCGCCACAGCGGAACTTCGGTCCACTAATGATTCGCAGTAGATTTTTACGTGCCAAGTTGCCAGCTCTGATGCACAACCTTCAACGAAGGTATGCCCATTCATGAATGTCTCCACACAGAAGACGCTCTAGGTGAGAATCGAACAGGACAACATCTTACTGTGAGGCAACAACGCTACCGGAGCACCACCACCGCAGTACTAAATTGTTTGTGTCTTTCGGCTTTTCCCGGTTAGGGGTTGCCACAGCGGAAATCCGGTCTGCTAATGATAGGTAGTTGACTTTTACGTGCCGAGTTACCAGCCCTGTCACACAACCTTCAACGAAGGTACACCCATTCACGCATGTCTCCATGCAGAAGAAGCTCTAGCTGAGAATCGAACCGGACAGCGTCTTATTGTGAGGCGACAACACTACCACAGCACCACCACCACGGGTACTCTATTGATCTATATATGTGTATATATCTATATATATATATATATATATATATATATATATATATATATATATATATATACACATACACATATGTGTGTGTGTGTGTGTGTGTGTGTGTGTGTGTGTGTGTGTCTGAGTGTGGGAGAGCTTGCACCAACATGGGGGGATGCATGGGGCATTAAAATTTTGTTTTTTAAGGCAACTTCATTAAAGGAAGATATTTAAAATATATATTTCACCTCTATATATACCATCACTATGTTAGTGTGGGTGAATAAAAGTAAAAACTATCACTGATTTCGCAGAATGTCCCTAACTTTGCTTCATATTTTTGGTCTATGCTTCATAAAGTCTGTGGTTTTCTAGTGCATCATTGAGGACTGCAGTCACTGAATATGAATGGAGGGGTTCACATGGATGAAATTAAACTATTTTCTGTCTTTTGCTTATTTTGAAACCAGGCTTTATAAACTAGTATGTATTTGTATGAAACACTTCAGAATATTTACTATCTGGTTACTTTGTGAAGCAAAGTTGAAGATGTCCTTGATTTCATAGAATCTCACTGCCACATATTTTTGGTCTGACACTCACAATTGGTTTTCTAGTAAGTCATTGAAGATTGTTGTCAATATTTAGGGGAGTTGATTGTGAATGAACACAACTTAGTCTCCTGTTGTTTGCTCAGTTTAAAGTCTGGAGTTATAGGAACAATATGCATTTACTGGACATTTGCTGGGCTACTTATTCTCAAGTAACTATTTGTATGACATAAAGTTGAATCATTTCATGATTTTGCAGCACTTCCCTGACTTAGTGTCATATTTTGGTATTTTCCTGATAAAGGTGTGGTTTTATATGTAACCATTGAAGGTTGCAGCCACTATATTTGACATTTTAGACTTCATATCTGCTGGAAAATGCATGCCAGTGTAAAAAGAACAGAACGTTTTTCTAGCAACTTAATAAATATAAGCAATATTTAAGATCTTTTCGAGATTTAAGGTCTTTATCCCTCATTATGTTATTTTCTTTGTTCCTGTTTCTTGCACTGAGTAGATGAGCTGTATTCTTTTTCTCGCTGTGAGATTAGGTACAACTTGCCAAAGTTGCGAAGACTGCCAAATAAGGTCACTAGCTGTTTGGGGATGAAAATAATATATACTCTGGTAATTTTCTCAGTTAACCATCTGGCAGTGCAGGACAAATATGCATTTGTGTGAAATAAGTTGCAATACTTGTGGCTGCTGTTTATGTGAAACAAAGCTGAAATCACATAGCTCACATCTGTTGCTTATTTCTCAAAAGTTCCTGATTTGGCAGCGTATTTTAGTCTGTTCCTAATAAAAATTGTGGTTTCTGGAAAACCACTGATCAAGGTAGTCAAGAGTTTCAGATTTCATATCCTTCAGAAAATTAATGCTAATACAAAAGCATCTGTCACTGATGCTTGTACCTAATTATACATTGCCTGTTGCCTTTCTCTCCAGTAGTTGTAATGATAGGCTGAGTGGTATTATTTTTGTATAACGTTTGGATGAGGTGTATACTGTAAAGTGACTATAACAGGTAAGTGAGGATGAGGGAATATCTGTGGATGAACACAATTGTACCCTCTTGTTTGGTCAGATTAAACAGTCTGGGTTTCTAAGACAAGTGTACATTTGTGTGAAATAAGTTTGGATACACAGGCTACTGTTTGTTAGTGTGACATAAATATGAAATAATGCATTATTTTAGCTCAGGAATAATATGCCAGATTCTACTTGTTCCAATCAAAAGTCTGGAAGCAGAGTTCTGAATTGTTTCCATGCACACTAATTCAACACATAAAATACCTAATAAAAGGATATTGCAATAATCAAAACAGTACAACACCAGCAAAGTTATATATTTTTTAAGGTTCAAAGATAGTATGCATCTTTTGGTCTGGGTGGCATTCATTTTATGGAAGAAGGAGTTTTGAGGATCGCCGACAACAGGTTGCTGTGTTTGAGTCTGTCAAAAAGAAAAAAATCTCACGCATTTTAACAGCTGTTATATTTTGCTGCCTTTTTATTCATAATACACATAACATTTAGGATCTTTGCAAACTTATTTGGGTTACTCAATACCTTGTACTGTTTGTATCCATATATATGTGCTTGCTCGTGTGTGTGTGTGTGTGTGTGTGTGTGTGTGTGTGTGTGTGTGTGTGTGTGTGTGTGTGTATGCAAGTGCATGTGGGCAGGCATACTTCTCTCTGCTGTCTCATGGTAAAATGCAATTTTTACTTTATTATGGTCATTTGGTCAATTTTAGATTAAATGATTTGAAATATTATTAAGTTTGCAAGCAACACTATGATTCATATAACTTATTAAGTATCGACGTCCTTACCCATGAATTCTGTTGGTGGTCTTTACTCAAGATGTACATATACCCTTCTTACTCTGGAGATTGCTTGCTATGCATTCTTTGGGGGCCATCATAAAATCATCAATAATTAAATACAGCAGACGTTTCTTACTTTTGTAAATGTTACTATTGTATTTAGACTTCACTGTGTACTGTCCTTTTATCTGTTCATACAGTTTATATAGCATGTCATGTTAGGGCACCATGCTGAGAATGAATCAGTATTGTACAGGATCCAAATAAGAGCTGTAGACTTAAATCCAAATTTATTTTGCAACAGATATTTTACTTAAATATCAGTGGGATGCATAGGTTTAAAGAATCAGCTAAACATTTTTGTTGCAGTCACTGTATTTTATAAAATATTAGTTTTTAGCATACTTAAATAAAAAACAAAAGAGGCTTTATCAGTTTAACTGTCTGCAGCATTTTGAAATCTGTTCTACTATTATCATAACCAAACTAAAAATCCATCTCTCCTCTAACAACTGGTCTATAATTCTCACAACTGCCCATTATATTAGGACTTTCCAGACCATAAAGGTTGACCACTGGTCTTAAGCATCTTCTCAAACTTAGAAACAAATCTCAGATTACTTGGAAACAAAATCCCATCACACAAAACCATGGTGCCTTAATTATTCTTCATACTTTATCAAAGCAATGCACCTCATCTAGGAATACCAAAACACTTCTGGAAGAAGAGTAACTTAATAACAGGTCATACAACCCCAATAGAGAATATCTCATAACACTTTACCTCTGCTGGACAGAGAGTATATTCCTGTATAAACTTCCTTAAAGAATTCAACTCCAGTCCCTAATACTGCAATCCTATCCAGCATAACTAACTGCCACAATCCCCTCTACATCCTCCCATTCTACTTTAAATGCATACAATTAAAACAGGTCACTGCACTTCCTGAAAATCTGACCAATGGCACTCTCCCCGGGTAAGACAACCTGACCACTTATCTGTCTTTGCAAGGAATATCTAACTGTCCCTCTCACACATATCTATAGCCTTTGTCTTTTCAAATACATTATGGTCAACATCTGGAAAATCACACTTATAAAACACTCAGTAAACAAATGTGTCCTATACACAGTTCTCACTTCCACCAATTTGTGTTCTTCCCACATTTGGAGAAACACTTGAAAAAAAGTACTACATTAAAGTAAATTAATACATCCTACAATGCCATCTCCTTTCACTAGAACAGAATGGATTTTCGCTGCTGCAATATACCTGTAAATACCCGTATGTCATGGTGTTCTGGTAAGGTCAGACAGAGGCAACTTCACAATAGCACTCTTCATTCACCTCACCAAAGCAGTCAACCTCGCAAATCACTCCTCCTTCTGGACAAATTTTCAAAAATAGGCATCAGCCCAAATGTGATCCGATGGCTTAAATACTTCCTTTCCAGCAGGTTACTCAAACTTGGAATAGGCTCCTCATCGTCTGAGAAAGCCCCCCACACACACACACACACAGACACACACACACACACACACACACACACACACACACACACACACACACACACACACACACTCACAGGAGTTCAACAAGCATCCACCGTTGCTCACCTCTTATCTGTCCACCTTTGTTACCAACCTACCATATGATCCTCACCAACTTCCATTAATGTCTATTAAAAGGACATATATACATACATATATACAAATAATTCAAGCACGAGTATTAATACCCTCCTTGCTTGCCAAGATACCAAAACACTTCTTCCAATAATGTGTCCATGCTGTTGTTAAAAATAGCTAAACTAGTACTTGCTTTAATGCAATTTGGTAGGCTGTTCCGTGCATCTGCTACTCTGTCAGAGAACCAATTATAACACTTCTCATTCCGATAAAATCTTATACATAGGTTGTCTGATGATTCTTTAGTACTTTTTGATAACCCAAAAACATTCCCAGAAGTAGTTGTCTCTAAATGCCCTATATAGCCAAATAAGATCGCCTCTTAGATATCTATAAGAGACATTGTACACATTCAGATATTTTAGTCTTTTATAATAGCTTAAATTTTCACATCCATGGATGCCCTCAGTATATTTTCACTGTACTCCTTCCAGTTTACTCATACTTGTTTACCTATAGGGTTTCTATATTGTTATTCCATACTCAAGTTTGGGTCGAATGTAACTAACAAACAATGACTTCATCATTATTGATTTCCTAGACTTTATAAATCTTTTTATACAGTTTATAGCTCTATAACTATCCTTAACTAATTGGTTGATATGATTAGAAAAATCCAAGCTGGATCTGCCTAGGTCGTTACATGAGTCAACAGTTTCAATCACTGTGTGCTATATTAAATATTCACCTTTCAATTTGTGTCTCCCAAATCACATTTGCTTAGTTTTTGATGCATTTATCAGCATATTATTCTCCTGTGCCCAAATGGTCAATTTAGTCAAGTTATTTTGAAGACATGCCTTATCTGTAACACATGTAATCAGTTTACCCAATTTCAGATCATCTGCATATAGATTATAAAAAATCTTACATGAGAAAGTTATTCATGAAAGATGCAATCTAAACAAGTAAGGGCCTAGGACAGAGCCCTGTGGGACACCCTGACTGTGACCAAGAATTTCACCTGTCCAGTTGCTATATGATACTTGCCATGTAGCTATCTATCTTATTAAAAGTACATCAACTTAGTTGTTCTAATTTATTGATCAGTGTTTTGTGTATGACCCTGTCAAATGCTGAAGTTAAATCTATATAAATTACATCACACCACAATTTTTCATTCATAGCTGTTATTATATTTTTATAGAACGTCATGTTACAGGTGGTAATACATCTGTTTTCATCATATGCATGCTGATATATGGTTTCAAGTCCCAACCTATCCAGTTCTGGCAATAACTTATCCAGTATTACCTTCTCCATTATTATTCCACAACATGAGCAATCTTGAGGAATCTCCCCATATTTATATGACCTAGTGAATAATAGATGTAATGGTACTGTAAGTTGTTGCTGAGTGTTCTCAGGTCATTGATACAAATTCCGTCTCCTCCCTCCACTTTGTTTGAATCCAGTTTGTACAGTTCTTTTCCAGTATAATCTAATTTGATTCCAGTATCTGAGATTACCTGGATGTCACTAGGAAAACATATCACCCCTTTTGTGGCGCCGAATTGTTTTACATAAGATTTTGTAAGCATATCTACAGTATAATCTGTTGTGTCTGAACATAAATTTTAGAATCTGCACAGTTTATCAATGTTTACGTCTTTACCCCTTCCACGTCTTATGTAGCTATACAAAGGTTTCCTATTATGCTCAATATCTTTATATAAATTTTCTTCAAATTTTTCTTGATTTTGTCTCATACTATGCTTAATTTCTTTGTCCAGCTTGTTTATTTCAGTTTTCAAAGTTGTAGTTCGACCTCTCTTCCATTTCTTATATTTGTTGTCTCTCAGCTTAATCAAATATCTTGTTCTTATGGAAGTATATCCTCCTGATATTGTATGCCTAGATCCTGATGATAACTATTTTATTGATTGTTTTGTACTCAAACAATTTCTCTTTCAAACCTTTCTACATTTAATCTGCTGTTTTTCCACTGAACAACTCAACTCCAGTTAGTTTTACATAGTGGCTGTTTTGCTTCCATATAATCTGTAGCTAACCTTCTGTGCATTGGTTTAGATTTCAGTTTGTCAGAAATATCTAGCAACAAATTAAGCTTTATAAGGCCGTGATCACTGCACATCAATGGTGGCAAAACTTAACATGAGGTAACAATAACTGCTTTAGGAACACAAACAATGCCTAGTATGTTTCACCCCTAGTAGGTCTTTTTACAATCTGAAGCAGTAGTTGTTCCTGAATATACGCTGTGAATAATTTTCTTACTAATGTTGTTGAATCAATATTATTCCAGTCTGTGTCTGGTAAAATTAAGCCCCCAACTAATATTATTCTCCCCTCCTCTGTTTCTTGCAAGAAATGTATGAATTGCTCTAGGTCATCTGCACTTGACTTTGATGGTCTATACACCCCAACAACTGTTATATGTTCCAGGGTTGTCTTTATTGCCACTTGTGTAAACATAGCAAATTTTCCAATAAAAAAAATACTTTAATATTGCTGCTCCTAGCAATAACAGCCATCATAGATGTGTCGGATGGTGCTATCTGTGAGCTGTTACATTTTTGATGACAAAATTCCCAACTAGCCTTTGTCAAATATTACAAAATATCTACCGCAAAAATTCTCATCATTGATCTTGACAAATGCATGCCATCTTGCCTGAACACATATGTGGCCAAAACTAGGCTTGGATGCTCTACACATTTCCATTTTTTAAAACCGGACATTTTTTCCATGTAGGTATTTACCCAACAAATCTTTTCATTCACGATGACCTGACTATACTTTCTATAGGTGATTTGTGAAAAATACATCTTAATACCAGTACAAGCTATACTATGTAAGAAGGTTGTAAATTCCATACTATCAGTCAGAGAATCCATGTGGATGAAATCATTTCTACCGACATGAATAAAAACAGATCCATGCTTCCTTACATTAAGGCATTCCAAGGCTTGTCTCACATCTTCTATTTTTGCTCCTGCCAAGCATAACACTATTCTATGTTCATTGTCTTCTCTGCAAATATAAGTTTCTGTTCCTCTAATTAAATGTCCAGTTACAAGAATATCTTTGCTGACCAGCTCTGAAGAATCTTCAACTTCTAATACAGTAAGATCTGCTCTGTCAATTGTTACAAAGGATAGAACTTCATCACCATTAGTTTTATTAATTCCACTGTTTTCATTGTGTGTTAAATTTGCAAGCATATAATTATCATCCAGCTGGTATTACAAATCCACAGCTTGAGTCATGTTGTCAGCATCTGTCTTTCTCTTCTTTTTTCTTATAGAAATGTTCTTCAATCCTTCCACAATCAATTTTGATTTCTTCCTTTTCAGCTACCCCTTGCCTCTTTTTTCTACCTTCTCGTTTGGAAAAAAATATGCCTTTTTTCTATAGAATGAAAGTTTCCTGATAGAAAAATATTATAATTTCCTGTAACCTGTGTGTTAAATAACAAAGCAGTGTCTTTTTTTAGTATGCATTCTCTTTACTTTACAGGCATTAATCCGTTGGTTCCTTCTTTTCTTCTTTTCTTTTTTTTTTTTTGTTTTCTTCTAAACAATCCAGATTCACAAACTACTGAATACTTGCATCCAGAATTCTAAAGTTGTTATGGGATCATGTTGTTTCATAGGGATTGAATGATCTTTACACACAATAGATGCATCATTTCCTAAATTTGTTCTATTTGTTCTTTGCCTAACATTATTTATCTCACCAGTCCAGTCATTAATATATGTAACAACAGTTCTCTAAGCCGTGCTAATTCCACAAGGGCAATCATCATCATTAAGTCTAGATTTACTTCTAACAATGATAAGCAAATTATCTGACTTTTGACACGAGGAACAGAGATCACCAGAGTTATCAGCTGCTACCTTTAAATATGCATAGCATTTACTGCACTGTACAAGATATTTGTGCATTAGCAAATCGTTAATTGTATACTCATTTAAGGAATCCATATTTAGCTTCAAACAAATAAACTATTGAAAAACAAACAAAAAAAATAATCAAAATCAGTAACTACAGAATTAAAAGAGAACTTATATCAGCTTCTATGCCAAAAATCACACAAGCAATATGAAACTAAATACTAAAGTAAAAACAGTAAAGTTGTTCTGACCGTACAAGTTCTGCAAGCTAGACAAAATCTTTCCGTCGCACTTCTTTTTAACAGTAAAAAATAAAAAAAATATAACACAAACCAAGGTATTATTGTTTAGGTATGCTCTGGATTTTCCTCTTTGCAGTCTGTGTGAATCTATAGCTGTCTAGGCCCCTTGGGATGGCTAGAGCTTGCCTGTCTAAAACCTATCCCTTTCTTACAACCAACAGCAAAATTAAATATGAATCAAAGTAAATCTTGTTAACAAGCAATCCTTTTCTACCCACAAACAGTGAAAAACAGTGATAACAAATAAAATATGAATTCGAATAAATCTTCTCTTACCAGTCATCTCCACAGTAAATCAAAAACCAAGGTAAGATTGTTTAGATATGCTCTGGATTTTCCTCTCAGCAGTCTGTGAATTTATAGCTGTCTAGGCCCCTTGGGATGACTAGAGCTTGCCTATCTACAACTTATCCCTTTCTAACAACCAACAGTAAAATTAAAATAAAACAACACAATATAATCAAAGTAAATCTTGTTAACAAGCCATCCCTTCCTAGCTACAAACAGTGAAAAACAGTGATAAAAAATAAAATATAAATTCAAATAAAACTTCTCTTACCAGTCAACTCCAAAGTAAATCAGAAACCAAGGTAGGATTGTTTAGATTTGGTATGGATATGGACATTGTTATATACCAATCCATCCCTGACCTATCAGGCATACAATCAGTCCTTCAAACTAGCCTTCACATCTTCAAAAAATGGTTAATAATCACAAATTATTTCTTGGCCCTGCCAAAATCATGGCATTATGTATTCCCAAAAGGCACTCATGCTCCCCATATCTCCCCCTACATCAGTGCATAATCAGGGAAAAGGTATTCTCCTTTCCTAACTGGGGTAGAGGCATCTTGTCATTGCTGTGTTATCCAAAAAAAAAAAAATTAAAACACTTTGCATGTCACCACCAAAAAAATCATTAAATCATTACCAATTCTTCATTGACAAAGCATGTCTGTTGATTTCTTTACATAGCCAGTTTGTGGCAGTTAACACAGAGGATTAAGTCAATTAGCTGATATCAAGCTGCTTCCTATGGTACAGGGTTAGATGCCCTCAGCCTCTATTTGGCTGTAGAGCAATCATGAAGAAGTCAGTCAAGTAGTTTTTAGAAAATTCCAAAATGGGCTAGGCTCCTCAATGGTCTCCTTGACTGCATCCCTATAAACTGCCTTTGAACCAGCAGGCTGTCCATAACTCAGAGAGCTCACCTTCTACTTGGAGCACAGCTCTTTAGATTACTGCACACTGGAACCTATTCACTTCTCTCTTTTCATAATTGATTGTAAAGCACTTTTGCACAATCGGCAACATTACTTACAATCCACTCCTAGCCTTTTATCTCCCACAACCAATTCTCACCAAACACCTTCTTCACCATAGGGCCCACTGTCAGGCAGTCTGTTCCCAATGAACTTAAAGGACTTTCCACTTAACTAAAAATGTATAGCCGTTTAATGAACTATCTCCTCAAAAAAGAAAAATACAATGGTCTCAAAAAAGGACTTACAATGTATAATCTCTCAACTGTTCCACTCTCTCTTGCATTGCCATTGCAAAACTTCACTAACATTACTATGGAAGCATACACTTATTTTTGCATCCAAGTGAACTATGCAGACTATTAATGCTGTTTGGTTTACTTGTTTTATTTTTTACTAAGTTAATATGTACTGTATTATTCATTTGCATTGCTTTTACAAACTGTGACTTATATTACCTGTGTTCTGCCTGCAAAAGATCGATTTTTACCAGTTCACTACCCAGGCAAATAAGCATGAATACATAAAAATAAATAAAAAATATAAAATCACTGGTTAGAACTGACATCTGATATCCCCCTAAATTATCAACTTCAGATAAATTACTTACATCCTTGTATAATACCGGTCATTTAATAAATGCAACAGAGATTATATTTCACCCTTTCTACTATGTATAATAGAGACATATCACATGACAACAATCTCAGACCATCCTGTGGTCTAAAAAACACATTTGGAATTAACTTTATGAACATGGCCTTTCCTATTATTTAGATATGAATACTGATCAGGATTTCACTGCCCAGTCACCATTAAGGAAAATAATCCAAATAAATATGCATATAAAGATTAAATTATTCTTACTTTTGTCTTTTTTTGAAGAAAGCAAACTGGACCAAAAGTGTACTTTTTTAGCTATGATTCAGTTTGAATGACAAGGGCAAAAAATCATGCACGCTATATATAAAACAGTATAAGGTATAAATTCTAGTACAATCCAAGATATATGCCTGTCACCACTGTTAAGTCCCTATTGAAAAATAGTAACGTTGTTTTAAACTCAGTTTTGGTCTAACATGTATACTATTGCTGGTAACATGCTATTTGTATATACCAATTTTTCACCTAGCCTATACGTTGTAACAAAATGAGTGTAGTTAATTACTTATTATTCTGTAATTAAACTGTAATTACTGCTGTTACTCTTAGAATACATTGTACTATATTTCGGAGCTTTTCTCCCCGGGTCTCCTCTGAAAACAGGCTCCTAGCCCAGTCGGACATTCCCGGTTAACAAATGTAATAAATAAATAAATAATAATTTTTCTTATAAAAAAGTTAAAAAGTGTCACATCCTTCATACATAGAGTTACATAAACTATGCCTTTAGCCTGACAGTTATATTAGTTAAATTGGCCCAAATGTCTCGCTAATGTTGGTCTTTCAATGTTAAGTCTGTGGAAAATGAAGGTTAACTGTCTACAACCACATCTGAGGGTATCAAATTTCATTGCTTTTTGCAGACACATTACTAGGTTTAAGTTGTTGACCTTGTTATCCACCAAACTCTTCCTCTTATCTCTAATCTAAATAAATCTTGGTGGTCTTTTATAGATTCCAGATATTTTAATAATGCCTGTTTCCAGCACTACTGTCTAAACTGTATTACAATAACATTAAAATTTAAGACTATTAAGAACCTCCTGAAGCTATCCTCATATCATTGCATTCCTCTCTCACCTTTACATACATTATATTCTCTAAACCATTCAGTTCATTAAATGATACCTCTTATTTAGCTCAATCTACAGAGTTTCACTGACTGACCTTTAATACCACTTGTCTTTATATATTTAGCATGTGCACATAAAACATGCACACATGTCTCTGATGGTTAGTTCCTAAGCATATTAGAAAAAAAAAAACATTTTCAGACATATTTTTAACTATAGTAGTATAAAAAAATTCCATGACAATCTGTACAAATATTAACTAAAGCAATTACGTAAATATCCGCAAATCTAAACAAAAATGTGTACTCCTCTTCACGTGATCAAGGTGATAATCCTTGAGTATCGGTTGCCCAAAGAAACAGAGCATAACTTTAATTTTTGTTTTTCATAGAAAGTTATTGCCAGTGTAGATTTTGTTTGACAGGCAATGAATCCTGTAACAGGGAAATTTCTCCCTTCTTAGAGTTGGTGCAACTACAGAATCAGTATATATATATATATATATATATATATATATATATATATATATATATATGTGTGTTTGGCAGATTGGGGGGTGGCATGGCCCCTGCAAAAAAATGCCTGAAGGTAATTAACTCTTTCATCCTTTTATGATTCAGGCATTATTTTTTTCTGATGTTCAGATCTTGTAGTTTCACACTCCATAGTATAACCAAAATATAACATCTGTATAATTCCACATGGGAAGAATAAAAGAAAAGCTGATTTATTGCTGGTGAGTGCTTTTATTCACATTTTAAACAGGACACCTCCTAAACTTGGAACAAAACTGCAAATTCATTTCAGTGCCATAGAATACCCGGTGTTTAATGAATACATGCATTTTAAATGTTTTATGTTCTAGGAATGCAGCATTAAAGAATTAATAAGTATTCATATGCCATTTTAGCTCTCCTTGTCAAAATTTACAAATATGTACTTCTTAAACCCTTATATTATATAGTTTGTGATGCTATGTTTTTGTTTATAATGACACAACTGAATAACTGATGGTTTCACATACTCAGAAAACGTGGTCAGTTTCTGTAAATTTTGAAGGAGACATTTCATTTTAATATTTACCTGTAGAAGTTTGGTTTAAATTGTGATGAAAAGTGTTCTCCAGAAAAAAATCCATTTCACACTTCTTGGCCCATTGTGAATCTGTCTTTATTTCCTTCATTGTTTGTATCATTTCCGTTTCTCACACTTAAGTTTCTTTGTTACTACAAGAAGAACAAAATCAAAATAAGCAAATAGTCCAATAATCATTACAGTGCTTAATGAATTTCACTTAAGGCTTGAAAATGGTTCAATACATGAATTGTGCTTTACTGATCCTAGAGCAAGGAAGCAACAAATACCCCAGCCCTACAATACATAAGACCAGTGTGCATCAACTTTAAGCTAAATACCAGTTATAAGTTATGCAAACAAGGTGAGTGGTAATCAAATAAGCTTACCTAATGTTTTATGAAGTTGGGCGCCACACAACAAGAGGTTCACCAGTTTGATTCTCGACTGGAGTGCCGTCCGTGTGGAGTCTGTATGTCCTCACTTCAGTCACATGGGTTTCTTCCAGGTACTCTGGTTTCCTCCCACACTCCAAAGACATGCATTAGGTGGATTGGACACTCTAAATTGGTCCTAGGAGTGAGTGTGTGTGCGAGTAAGTAGTATGGATGAAATACCATAGCAAGGTTAGCCACCCGGCAATGTAAACCTTGGCTTGAGATGATTGTCACTGTTGAAGTGACACCCTGACTCCATGTGCAAAAATGGGATAAGGGATTGAGGATGGATTGATGGTTTAAAGTGATCTTCATTATGAAATCTGTCCATCCCCACAAAAAAAGTACTGCTAAGAGTGTATCAGCCCTTGAAAATTGATATTTTCAGTCATATACATCATAATGATCCAGTTACAAAATATAGCTGCACGAAGGCCTGGCTGCACATTGTTTTTGCAGACACAGAACATCTGAATGCTTTTTTTCAGTCCAGAACAAGACCCTCCAAGATTTTAAAAGTTTTTTTTTTTTTATGTAACCACTTGTCATGGACCATTTAATAGTAACAACATAAGGGTAGTGGTAAATGCAATGATATGGTTTACCTAGAATAGCCATTCAGCTATCATGTTTTGGGTGGAAAGTACAACACCAAGTACAACACCCAGACAAGGCTCTTGCACAAATGGGAAGAACATAAAAACCATAATTACTGACAAAGTAAGAAATAAACCCAAGACTATGCATCTGTGAAGCAAAGATATTATCCTCTGATCACTGATGCCACATCTCAAGACAATTTACTTAACAGTTAGTTTTTAGACAGCAACAGACATACATTAGTATCTGAGCACAGCTATGTACATTCTGTGTTTATGAAAAAACACATACATCAATTTTTAAATTTGTTGTAATACATGTAAAACTGTGACATTTGCAATAAATCTAAAGCCAGTATAGAGAAATCATTAAAACAGAGACTGGATTAAAAGATTTGTTTTTTCCCCATGACAAAAATTCCATTCATAAGTTAACATCTTCAGACTGCAGAGACAGACAAATTATTTATAAACTACATGTGTATTATGTTGCCATGCACTAGTGACATCATCATATTGATTCCATGTAAAAATGCTTGGATATGCTTAGAGACCTGTCAAAACTTGAAGACAATAACTTAGAACTATAAACAATTCCAACATATGCTTCATACCAGTGAAGGATGGGGATAAACTGCAATGCAATCCAGTACTGAAACCCAAAGTCTAACCCTTACATCACAAACCAAAAGAATCACATTTCAATTAATACAGGTCTATAAATCACAAATATCTATCTATCTATATATAGAAAGAGAAGTATAGATATATATGTATGTCTGCTCATGTAAGTGTATGCACATATTATATGTATATATTCTATATATCATATATGTACACACACACACACACACAGACACACCAATACATTTCAGTGGATGGATGCATATAATGTGTGTGTTTGTGTATGTATATGTATGTGTTCCAATTAAAGAATATATGTGCTTCTCCATATCTTTCTGTCTACATGTATACACACATATGTATGGATCTATGTTAAAACAACAAATTACTAAAACATTGACTTGCAGAACATTGAGACGAAATCCCTGAAACTTTACATTAATAAATGTTAACATTATTGGAAGTTTTCACTGCCTAAGTAAACACTAGGCCAACAGTACATAAAAAAAAAAAAAACAAAGCAAATAGAACCCACACAAATGGGGGGATTCACTTCCCTCACTCCACATGTGGGAGGCTGGGCTATGTAGATATATATATATATATATATATATATATATATATTTATTGTGTATAAATACATTATATAAATTTATTATATATATATATATATATATTTAAAAATATATAAACATATATATATATATATATATATATATATATACAAAATACATTAAATATATATATATATATATATATATATATATATATATATATATATATATATATATACATACGTGTGTGTATTTGTGTGTGTGTGTGTGTGTGTGTGTATATACGTGACCTCCCATGTTAACAAATATTGCATCCTTCTAGAATGACACCAGAAACTAAGAAGATTATTAAAGTCAGTCATCTTCTGTGTGTATTGTGGCATCATCTTTGGTATAATGCTTAATGCTAGAGACATACCGCCTTTGATACAGAGTCCAAGATAGTTTCCCAGGGAGGTACATATCTGTTTTTACATTGATCTTCTAGCTGATGGCATTGTGTGAGTTTGATCAGGTGTCTTACACCAATGTATAAATATATATATATATATATATATATATATATATATATATATATAAAAATATATATATATATATATATATATATATATATATATACATACACACACACACACACACACACACACACACACACACACACACACACACACACACAGTTACACCTTTAAAAAGTAGTTCTTCTAAATCATCGCAAACCAGGCTCTACAAAATCTATTCACAATGTACAACACACCCAATTTACCTCTGAACATAGCATTAAGAAAAATAAGAAAAAAAAGTAAAAGAAATAATATACATTTCTACTTTTAAAAGTTACAAAACTTAAATACTAGTTCTACTTACCACTACAGAGCAGCCATGACTGGGTTCCCGCTATCCTTACCACCTCCAGTGATTAGCTGTCCAGCTTCCTTACCTCTGGCTGGATGACTTTCCTGGGTGGCAACATTCCCTCTAGTCGGGTGACTGTGTGAGCACATTACTGGCCTCCTGGCTGGATTACTGGCCACCTGCCTTGTTGAGGACCTTCCTGGCCTCTTGACATGGTTACTGTCCTTTTGGCTGGCTGGTTGACCTCCTGGCTAGTTGGACACCTTGTTGGCCTCCTGGCAAGCTGGCTGGCTGACTGGCCACCATGCTGGCTTCCTGGTTAGCCATCTTTTTCTTGCTGGCTTGCTGACTACCATACTGGCCTCCTTGCTAGATGGCCCACTGCCCTTCTTGCTATCTGGCCATTATCTTGCTGGCCTCCTTGTCTCCTTGATAGCTGTCTATATTGCTGGCATCCTGGCTTACTGGCTAGCTTGCTGGCCGCTTTGCTGACTAACCTATTTGCCTCTCTGATGGCTAGTTAGCTAGCCTCCTTACTACATTGCTGTTTGACTGGCAAGCTGGCATCCTTATTAACTTGCTGGGTTGCTAACAAGCTGGTTTCCATACTTGTTTTGTTGACTGTCCTTTTTTCTGGCTTTCAGGCTTGCTTGCTGGCTGTTGTTTGTTAATACTATCCATGACTGTAAAAGCGCTGATAAGAATGCAGTCTACAGCAGTGGACATTGTAGGGCTCTTCATAATGTGAGCCCCCATCTCCTAGACAAATTTTACCCAGTCACTGCACTATTTTCCCCATCTGTGCCTTGACAGGGAACAGATCTCCCTGAAGGTCTGGGTTGGTGACATCACAAATAAAGTTCTAAACTGATGAGAAAAAGTAGGAAGCATATGCAGCATTTTCTCTGCAATTCAGATTTGACAAAAGCAGGACTTTTTGTGTTCCTCTGCATTCTGATGTGGGCAATGGGATCATTGGATTCAAAACATGAGTGTCTTACTGATAGCAGTCC
The DNA here is from genome assembly GCF_019279795.1 of Protopterus annectens. Lineage (NCBI taxonomy): Eukaryota > Metazoa > Chordata > Ceratodontiformes > Protopteridae > Protopterus > Protopterus annectens. The sequence continues at coordinate 1,659,071,140 of NC_056726.1, forward strand.
AGGTGGCAACCTTACATGTGAGACAAAATGGCCTATTATGCCTATGAAGGGATTTAGTCATATGCAGAAGTAAAATGTGTGTGCTCCCAGTCATGGTGGGCATGAGTCCAAGAACTATACTGCTGCAAGTCTTTATTTATTTTCCTATAAACTTGCATCACTTTCTGATATATCTAGCACAGAAAATTCAAACAGAAACTGTGCAAATATTTACTAATTATAAAGGATGTGGTAACAGACTAGCTACAGTTAGAATACTTATTTGTACAAAAATACCATTGTTTTTGATTATTTTAACCACTATTTGATGCAAACATTCTCCAATCCACAACTCTTCAGGTTAAAATCCCATCATGCTCTCTAACATGATGATTATACGATGAGCGAAATTAAAATAAATAAATAAATAAATAAGTAAAAAGATTTGCCAGTCATGTCCCCTAACAACTTGTGTCCAGTGCAGCTGTCCCATTCGATGTACCCAACTGGTTTAAACCCCCAAGGTCAAACAATACCAGATCTAAGCAGAAACTAAACACCATAGCACAGATTGCTAAATCCACAGTCCAGAGTCACCATGAAAAAAATCATCCCAGATCAAGTTTCCTTAAACCTTCCCTTAACAATAATGTGACTATTAATATGACACACATGCTCTAAGATCACAAAGATGGTCAAAAAACAGGTGAAGATGAGTTGTCTTTCCTGTACCAAGATCTATAATGTCTCAAGACACTTGAGGAACAAGTACAACTATGACATATGTCAGTATAAGTGCCCTGCATTCCAGAACTGTAAGGGAAGTGTAGAGAGATATGTCCAAGCACTCCACACATGTCACAAGTAAAGGAAAAAATGTGGCAGTCAGCAGAATGCTACCTTAACTAAAAATGATGCCAAGGTGCAAAGAAAAGATAATTTCAACAACTGTAACAGAACTGGTGTCATTTGAGGTGGATCCAGTATGTGTCAGTATGGGGTGAACTGTTGCACAGCCTCACTTGCTTTAACAAGGATTGCTTGTTTTCACATTCCAAGGCTTCTATGTACTGGATAAAGCATTTGTTGCTTCCATAGAACCCTTTCTAGGCAGAGTCCAGCTAATGGATCTATCAATATAACAAACAAAGCAGCTGACAATATCAGTGTGGTTCTCCTCTGTTCTAGGATTTGAAATAAATGACTTGACTTTGAAGACCTCCTGCTTTTGAAGCACATAATGCGTATATAGTATAACCTGGTTCAAGAATGGAAAAGGCACCCTGGTTATACCAACGGTTTGTGCCTATCATGCCTTTAGATGCAATGGAAACTGTAGTGAAATATCCATATTTGTTAAAGACCACGTTATCTCAAGACTGATTCCCAGAGACTCACGAGCTGAACATATTGAAAATTCAACTCAGCCTAAATAAAACCAGCTATCACATATAGTATGTTACAGGACCCCCTCAACGACCTCTGAAAAACATATCCCATTCTTAAGCACATTTGATAAACTTCACATATACAAAAACTCCTGTCATCCTGGTTGACATTAACTACCCATTTATAAGCGGACTGTCTTATGCCTCATATGTAGTCTGCACCCCAAAATTCCTCAATTTCATATAACAAGAATTTCATGGACCAAATAAACAACAGCCCTCTAGAGGTCAAAATGTTTTTTATCTGATCCTTACAAATACAACACAGAATCTTAGTAAGTCTGGTTCCTGTTTTATACAGCTATTTTCCACCACAGTTTTCAATTGTTTAAGCATCGGCAGAATCTCCCTGCCATATTTGGAATGCACATCCCTTATTACATGGTGTTCATGTTTTCACTGTTTCTTTTCCCAAGTATAGTTCACCAAGTTTGGCTCATACAGGCCAGGGTATCTCACCCATCGTTTTTATCCTGAAAACAAGAGCCATCACCCTGCAAAAAGCAGATCACACTCTGAAGAGTAAAGCTACCTACACCTCTGCTTGCAACCATGACTTTACTTGTTCGTGATGTATTTACTTAGGATAGCTCTCCCAAAATAGGCAGGGACTCAGCTACAATAATATCCTAGACTTGAAACTTTAAATATTTTACTCAAAAAGGCTACAGAAATAAAAATAAAAATAAAATGAAATACCAGCTACCCACCTCAATCCATTGTTAGGCAAGAGAACATGCCAGCCAAGCTATTCTACCCGCACACTAGATTATTTTAAATGAGCAGCATACACCACAGGTATTATAACAGACAGAGTCAGCAGATGATGCAGCCAACTGCACCATTGGTTTTTAAGTTGTATTTTTTAAATGTCAATATTAAGAGCATGTTTCTTCCCCTTAGTACTACACCAGGACCCAGTTGTTATACATCATTATAGCCTCTCACCCTTACTGGCACAGCTTTTACAATCCTGCAATCTTTTTCAAGCCTTGTTACATGGCAGATCTAAAGAAGTACCCACAAAAGTGCTGCAGAACTTAAGTTGACTACCTATATCTACTTGTTAAATACTGAAATTCCTTGTTTCTTTCCACCTGCTAAATGTTGTTTGTATAATTTTTATAGCATTAGACTATAATTGTATCATTAGTAATGCTAAGCCTCATCCGTATTAAAAGACGTTTATGAATTAACTTTGAATAATGAATCGACAAAATGATTTTTATAAACCATATTTTCATCTGTTTTTAACATTGCTACCGTTTAACTAACTGCTAAAAAGTGAATTGATGAATATGTGTAACACATCCCCACTCGCATAGAGCTATGCCCATCATGACAAAAGGGACAGACTGGTAAAATTTGAATCCCTCCCAAAAAAGGTATCATGGGAGGTGACAGCACCTTGTTCAGCCCACTAAATTGTAACTAAAAAGCCCTGACTGAACAGTGTGCATTCAATCAGCTAAGCAGTGCTCGTGTGACTGTAACGAATATCTTCCTGAAATGGACTGAGTGAGAGTCATTCTTTATGATGAGATTTTGACTGAACACATTTTGATTATCGAGGGAATATTTAGACAATGAAGCTTCCTCCTTGAGACAGAAAACTATAGTCCACTGTAATTCAACTTAGGAGACATTAGCCTGGTTTCTATACCTACCACCTGGCAAGTTACTTATTTTTGTTTTTGTGATAATTACAAATGTGATAGCAATATTTACTGTCCCACAAGCATACTCTTCCCAGTCAAGTCTAACCACAAATTAGTAACCTTCTTTTTTAAGATCCTAAAACCAAAGTCAGATATTACAGTACTGAAAGACATCAAATGTGTAAACTTCCTACAGTTCTACAATGAACTCTTTTTTTAAGTTCAAGTTATAATTGTACCCTCCCAAAATATAAGCATTAATAGTCATTATGTAAATAAAGCCTAAGCTCAGCTAGAAAACTGTATATGTTTGTTATTCCCCAGCAAAACTAAACCAAATTTGGAAAAAAAAGTGAGCAAACCAGCTTGGTAGTCCACATGCATAAATAAACAGCCCAATAAAAGAAAAAAATGCTCATTAGAACATAAAACAAAACTAAAGACCCAGCAATTGTTAACTCAAAAATGTATCCAAGGTACTAAAAGACACCATTAGGTAAACCATAGCTAGCTTTGGAAGCAAAGGAAAATTCCAAATCTTTCTTTTCCTTCAGCAGGAAGTTACAAAATAACACCCAGTCCTGCTCTAAACTCATTCAGAATGGCACTACCTACTTTGATCCAGTGGAAATTGTAACTGTACTAGCAAAAAACTTAATTGCTAACTTCAGGCAGAGATATCTATACCAAATTCACATCTACCTAATGACCTAAAACCTCATGTCATCACAAAAGAACACATTAATCCTCCCCTCAAAATATGTATCATCCATGAGACCTGATAACATACCAGGCTGTCTGTTGAGTAGCAGTAAATGTGCTCTCTTGGATCTGCTCCTGCAACTGTTCAGCCTGAACTTATCCATTGGTCTGGCACACAGCAGTCTGTCCGCATCATAGACCCAAGGAATTACAGACTCATCAGCCTAACGAGCCTAATCTGCAAGGCATTGGAATGGGTCAACCCTCATCAGTTTCACTTTTTTCTAATGAACCTGGTAAGTTATTGACAAGGTAAAAGAAGCTGTGGACAGTGGCTATACTGTCCATACAGTATGGTTGGGAGTTTGGCAAAATGGTTAAGGTGTGTACCTTACAAACACAAGGTCAAGGATTTGATTCTCACATGGGGTAACTGGCTGGACTTAAAATGGCTATAAGGGCAGTTAGGCTAGTATGAATAATCTGTATCTATAATCTATATTATGCTTCTACCATGCCAAAGCATTTCAGACTATAGTACATGCCAAAAGTATCAAAAAGCAAAATTCATACTAAACTGATCTCTATATAGTGAGATGGATAGCTAATTGGCTGACGGGCTGAACACATAAAGTGAGGAACACAAGCATGACTTCGGAGAGCATGAAAGTAATCATTAGCATACCACTGGGTTCCACATTAGGAACTTTGATGTTCAGCATATAATTATTTAATTTGCAAATGAATGATCACTTACTATGGTTAATCAAGTTTGCTGATGATAGTAAATTGGGAGTTAAAATTGAATCCCCTTCTGACATGCACAACTACAAAGGTAACTTATGGATGTTAATAACCGGTGAGCTGAAAACAGACAAAAAACTAAATGTGAAAAATTCAATATCATTTTATTTGTTAATTAAATCCTCCACCAGGCTTTTATTATGGAAAACATCTCACTCAAAACAAAGATTTTATGAGAGACCTTGGAACATGGATGAATAACTCCTACTCCTTTGACCATCCTGTTTGCAACAGTTGTCAGGAAATTTTTCTACTTGACACAGCTGATTACAATGGGTATTTCCCTCTAGGTAAAAGTCATCCTGACCTATTTATATTTTGTACTGATCAGGTCCATCATCAAATACAAAGCACCCTTTGGAATACATCTTTCTAAACACATCAAGCAGTCTCGGAAGTAAAGAACTTGAGCTATCAAAACAGGTTGGGGGCTTTATTCCTGCATTTATTGTCCAACAGAGGTGATCTTTGCCTTGCCTTTTTGGCAATTAGGATGCTTGTAGCCAAGACCAAGTTTTTATTTACAAGTGGATGGATATTCACTCCAGGAATGACTGCCCTATTGCTCATTAAAAAAGGATGTGATGTGTAAGAGTGGATGCCGGCAAGGCCTAAATGGCCACATGGCCCATTTGTCTTGTACATTCTATGATTCTACGATATATCTGGGTTTATATTCTCACCAAAGTTTGGACACTCTCAAGCAGATGAAGGTATTTTACTTAAAAAATTTGCTGCTGAGGTTCAAAAACCAATGTTATACCATTTATGGAATGTGTCTGCAAAAATATATCCATGCCATCTCTGTGTCTTGTTTCTAATCTATATTACCCCTACCCATATAAAGAATGAGAGTTGTTTACATTCTCCAACTTTTCCTGTGACACTCAGAAACTTCCTCACAATGCTTTGTGATCAAGGACTAAAACTAGACATCTGAGACAACCTAGCTGATTACAATACAGACAGCACAGATGGAGAAGGAGACATGACACACCAGCAGAAACAGATTAAAATTTGATACAAGACATTTACGAGCTAAAGCAGTTCTACTATGTTATTATGAAATATTCACAAACAGTCTGAAGGAAACCATGATCATCTCTGTTGCTGGCAGACAGTCTCTGTGCCTGCTTCAATAACAATGGCAAAAAGCTTCTGTCATCAATGCAGCCAATCATGGACGTAAACAAAGGATGCTACGTCCTAGAAAGGACAGCAAGAAAGTCTAACAATGTACCAAATCTACATGCTTTCATTTGTTCCTTCATTTTGATACTGCACATGTCCCTCATGTACTAGCTGCTTGTAGAGGAACACTAAATAATAGCATCAACATAACATTTAGTTATCACATGTAGTTGACCCTACAAAAATACAGTCTGATCAGTTCCATTTTCTATGTATCAAGAAACTTAAAAGTTATGCAGATACAGTTTTAGCAATACACTGCTATTAAGTTAAATTTCAGCAGTCATATAGCTTAATAAAGATAAGGCTAAATGGTTGCAGTGCTATCCTTAACTATTGTAAGTGCATTCATTGTTAGCATTAGCTATAATACATTAATGCCTACAGTGATAACTGCAACCATAACAAAAAAATGTGCGTATCATTGCTGCAGAATCATACATATGCCTAGTCTTATGAGGAGTTTCAGTCGCATGCAGAGACAAAGTATGTGTGCTACACAAACCTTCACTTTGGTGTCTCATTTGATCATTTCTATCCAGGTCTTTGCTACAATAATAATATCAAATTTTATGTGATTCAGGATAATTCATTAATCTTTACATTTTTATTACTCATTTGTCTAGTATCTGTGCAAAGAATCACATGTCCATATTCTGACTGAAACTGGCTGCTTTCTGGCGTAACTTCGGGGTAATTTGCACACTTTGTATGCAAATGAGTTCATTATAGATTCATGTCTATGAATCAAACTGATTTGCGTATGTGTAAACCGTCTTAACAGTTCAGTAGCTGCCCCCTATCACTTATGCGTTAATCACATTACACATATCCAATAGGAAGACACATTCATTCATTCATTTATTTATTTTTTATTTATTTGACATTTGTTGACCGGGTTGATCCAGCTGGGACAGAGCCCTTTTTCAGAGGAGACCTGGGGAGAAAAGCTCCACAGTTAATACATACATTCAAGTAGACTTAATACAAGGATAATAATGCAAAATCAAAAAAGATAAATACAAAATCACAAGTAGATATATACAAAAGCAGGTCAACGTGAATGACAGTTAGTGTCGACCTATCAGCATGTATTAGGGTACAATGCAGAGTAAAAAAGAAAACAATACTGATAAAATTTACAAGTCAAAGAATAGTGGTTACAGTAAGTAAAAGGTAATTAGGTAGGTGTTTCTAAGCTTAGTCTATTAACTGTTGAAAGTTATCCATCAGTACAGATCAAGCTGGCTGTGAAAGGGAGAAGAGGAGGTAGCATGAACGATTTAAGAGTGTAGGTTTGGGGCAGGGAGTTGGTAAGGATGGTTTGAAGTGTTGACGTGAAGACTGATAAGAAGGAGGGTAGGGTTCCACTGAAGTAGAATTAAGGTGAGATAGTGGGTGGGCTATAGGGATGGCTCAGTCAGGCGGGAGATAGCATAGGCATAGTTTATTTTTGCTTAAGTGATTTTTTTACTGCCTTTCTGAATTGTAGTTTGGGTGCAAGTTGTCCGATGTCAAGTGGCAGTTTATTTCAGTTTTCAGCGGAGTAACAGCTATAAAGTTTTTTTCCTATGTTGATCTTGGGTTTGTGAATGGACAGGAGATGTTGGTCAGAGCTCTTAGTGTTCTTGGTGGGGTGTAGGAGGAGATGATAGATGTGATTTTGGGTCAGAAAGTGGGCTGATAAAGAATAGAATGAACTATCTGAAGCTGAGACAGGAGAAGGTTATGGGGAAATTCTAACCAGTTCAGTTTACAGAGTGCTAAGCAGTGATGAGAGGAGTATGGTAGTTCAGCAGCAAATTTAGCTACCTTGTTGTATGTGGACTCTAGTTTAGTAATGAGTGAGGTCTGTAGATTGCTGAGAATATGAGAGCTGTAGAGAAGGGTTCGGGTAGGTAGGCATGAGACAGAGCTATTTTAGCTTTACTTGATGTGTTATCTTAATGTTACTTAGAACATGTAGGCCAGGTTTTATCTAGACATAAATAATGACCCATTTTAGCTTGGTGTGGCTTTCTACTGTGATGGATGTTATTGTGGGACGTGATGGTGAAGAATGGTTTAATGTGGGTCACGTGATGGTAAAGAATGGTTTAATGTGGGTCACGTGATGGTGAAGAATGGTTTAATGTGGGTCACGTGATGGTGAAGAATGGTTTAATGTGGGTCACGTGATGGTGAAGAATGGTTTAATGTGTGTCACGTGATGGTGAAGAATGGTTTAATGTGGGTCACGTGATGGTGAAGAATGGTTTAATGAGGGTCACGTGATGGTGAAGAATGGTTTAATGTGGGTCACGTGATGGTGAAGAATGGTTTAATGTGGGCCATTATTTTAGGTACAAAGAGTAAGGGTTTGGTCTTCTTCGGATTTAAGATTAGATGGTTTTGGTTGAGATCATTTTCACTGGACAAAAAGGAGTCATGGATTGTAGTACGAATCTCGGGCAGGGTATCAGCAGTTTTGATGACTGTGGAGTTGTCTGCATACTGCACTAGTGATGAGTGTGGGGTAGAGGTAGATAATTGATTAGTAAAAATGTTAAACAGCAGTGGTCCTAGGATTGACCCTTGGGGTACTCCCATCTGTATAGGGAGTTTGGGCAAGATAACAGAGCTCCATTTGACAGACTGGGAACAGTTGCTGAGGTAACTAGAGAACCAATAGATACAGGTGGAGGATAAGTTTAAATGAGAGAGTTTGTCTAAGAGGAGTGGATGTGAGATGGTGTTGAATGCTTTGAAGAGATCAAGAAAGAGACAGGAGACTAGTTAATTGTAATCTCTGTCTTGTGAGATGGTGTTTATGAAGGAGATGAGAGAAGTACAGGTGCTATGAGCAGGGCGAAAGCCATGTTGGGTGGGGGTGATAAGCTTCTCTTGAGTAAGGTACTATAGGATTTGTTTGTGTACACATTTTTTCAAGATCTTAAAGAAGTGTGATAGAATTCCTATTGGCCTATAGTTGAAAAGTTCGGTGGAGTTCCCTCCTTTATGAATGGGGAGGGTGTAGAGCATTTTACAGATGGCTGGGACTTTAGCTTCAGTAATAGATCGGTTGATAAGAATAGAGATGGGTAGGGCTAAGGAGTTGACAGCTAGCTGGAGAAAGAGCAGAGGGAGACCATCTATTGAGGGAGAGCAAGGTTTCAGCTTTAGGAGCAGAGATTGTATGTATTGCATGGATGCAGTTTTTAAGCAGAAAGCAGAGGAGGTGTTAGAAGTAGTAGAAGGGATGGTTGGTAAGGTGGGGTTAGTGTTTGGGTGGTTGATAAGTTTACTAATGGAGTCTATAAAGTAGGAATTAAAGTTAGTAGCAGTTTGGAATGGAGTGCTAGTGGACTTGTTCACAAGAAAGTCCTCTGCATTTCTCTAGTCATCCTGACAGTCCTGTATTTGTATAAATAGCACCCCTCTTTGTGGATCACCGTTATGAATATGTGACACCTTGGACTATGAATGCTGCCTGTTATCTCATTAAAGTGCCCTTATGACTACTAAACCCCCGTGGTTTAATCCACCTTTCTGATATAGGTACATTCTGTTTTGTAATTCTTACCAGTTTATGTAGAGGATTAAACTTACCTCATGTTCATCATATTCAAATAGCATGCATATGCTTTAAATATTATGGTTAAATAAATGTAACTAAAATCTTTGCTGACATTCCTTTATCATGTAAAATGCATTCTTCACTTCTGTTGTTTTTGTTAATCTTAATGCTACATTGTATATATATTTTGACTGTCTGGCAATTGGCTTAGAAAATTAATGAGCTGTTAATGAGCTGTTTCCTGTGGTGAATTGGTGTAAGGTTTGATTCTCTGAGCTTCCATTGCCTAACTCTGTCATTCTGCACAAGTCACTTAAACAGACACTGCTCCCAGGCCAAGTCTGAAATGATCCAAGGAGATCAGAGCTCTGTCCCAGAAAACAAAAACAGACCAATATATAAATAAATACATTCTGCCATCTGGTAGGTTCATAGGTTAGTACTAAGCTAATTGCCCTTGGGAGCCATTTTAAGCCTAGCCAATTATCCCTTGTGAGACTCAAACCCTGCACCTTGTGTTTATAAGGCAAACACCTTAACCATTAGACCACCCTAATTCACAGGGTCATCCATTCCCACTGCACTTCTATACCTAAGATAGGGAACTTAGCTAGCAGTAATGCACATTAACCATACATAGTTTCAAAGCTCAGTCTTACTTCTTTCTCATTCACTTTTTACTTAGTTGTTAACAAGTTCCGTGTAAGTTTCTGTACTGACAAGGCCTTATATGACTATTTTTTGGTAATTAGCTGTGTATGACTTGACGACTTGTCAGCAGGGTTGGTGTTAGCATTTTGGGAGCCCCTAGCAAATATCAAGTTGTGGGCCCCCTAGGTGCTTTCAGTTTAAGTATCACCCTGTCACCGCCACCCCTCCTAAACAACCTTTTATTTCATACTGCAGACTTTTAGGATTAGAACACACAGACTGACCTGTAGCTATAATGCTCTTACATTGCAACAAGCCTGTATACCACACTATTTTGGCCCATCTTTCAAAGGGACATTCACAGTTACTTGCATTTAGTTGGAACAATGATACATTACAACAACTCTGTGAACAGGGCTGGACTTCGGTGAAATAGTGTCTTAGGTAGGTACTAAGCTATAGGCCCTAGGGCCTATACAAGCCCAGCCAAAAAGGTACCGTGGCTTTTGCCACCCAAGAAAATTATTTTCCTGTGCCACAGTCGAGCAGGGCCGCAAAAGTGATCCCCTGGGTGAATTTCCTATTTCCCATCCAATCATCAAGAGTTTTCTTGAAGAGTACTAATGAGGAGCTTTGTTTGATATAGACAGGTAGTTTATTCCAGACTATGGGAAGTCTCTGGGACAGGAATCTATGCCTCCAACATGTTCTGTTTATTGTGGTGACAAGTTTAGGTCCCTAGAGCATGTAGCTCGGAGGAATTGGGACTTCTTTAAGTAGATCATGTCCAACAGCTCTGGGTTTGACATAGCTTTGTATGTTAGGCAGAGATCACCTCTGCGTAGGTGATATGCAACGGAGTAAAGCTAGATTTTTTTGAGACGGGATGCGTAGGGCATCTGTTTGAGGCCGGTAATCCTCTTTGTGAGGTATTTCTGCAGCCTTTCAATTGTTGTAGATGTCTTGTGAGGTACATACCAAAAGGGGCTCTATAATGGCTCTAATGAGAGATGAGTAGAGGGGAACAATGACCTCTTTTTTTCTGGATGAGAAACCTTTTGTAATGAGGTATGCCAGGTAGAAGGATTTCCTGACTACTGCGGCGATGTGATTATCAAAGGAGTGACTACTGTCCACCTGTGTCCCAAGGTCTCTTATCACACTTTCCTTTCAGTGTTAAGTATACTACCGCCTATATTGTAGTTCATGGGTACTGAGTTTTTACCAAAGGGGATGACAGTGCACTTTTTGGCATTGAGCTTGAGGCCATGGCTTTCACACCAGGCATCTGTCTCAGTGTGGCCCTTTTGTAGGATGTCCACATCATTAGGAGTTTTGATTATGGCTCCTAGTTTGCAGTCATCTGCGAACTTTGTTAGCCAAAGACCTTCTGTGTTAGCCTGTACTTCAGAGAAGTATATACCAAACAGGAGAGGACCCAGGACTGAACCCTGTGGTACTCCACTTGTCACTGGTCTGAAGTCGGATTTGGAGTCTGCTACTTTCACAGTGTGGGTTCTGTCAGAGAGCTGGTTGGCAATCCATCTTGTGACATAGGGATTTATTCCTAGTTTACTGAGTTTATCTATAATTCCAGAGTGGGGGATGGTGTCGAAAGCCTTGGCAAGATTCAGATAGGCTGTGTGAACAACCTTACCCTCGTCTATGGCTTTGGTGACAGCTTCAAAGAAGTCTGTCAGGTTTAGGAGACATGATCTTCCCTTTACAAACCCGAACTGGGTGGGGTCCAGAGTTTGGAGATTACCAATGTCTTTGTTTATAAGTTCCATGATGATATGTTCCATGGCCTTGCAGACCAAGCTCGTCAGGCTAATGGGGTGGTAGTTCCCGGGGTCCGTGGTGGCACCCCCTTGTGGAGTGGGATAACCGTCGCTATCCACCATTCAGCGGGCATGAAGCCTGAGGTGAGGCTATGACTGAACATGGTACTTAGGTGGGGTGCCAGTTCGTTCTGTAGTTCATGTAGAATGCAGCCTGGGATGTTGTCTGGTCCCATGGATGCTGTGTTCTTGTCTTTGGAGAGTGTGGTTTTTACTTGTGCAGCCATGATTACAGGAACTTTGCATTCTTCTGGTACAGAGATGGTCTCTTTAGAGGGTGAGAGGGGTGAAAGTTAGCACTGAACCTATCTGCCAGGATGTTGGCAATATCAGTTGGGTCTGTGTATTTAGTGCCATTGTGCTGTAACTCAGAGCAGATCTGAGTGTTGCCATTGAGATTCTTGACATAGCTATAGAATGCTTTGTGGTTGTCTTTAGAATCAGTGGCGATTTTGTTTTCGTAAGTAACTTTGGAAGATTTTATCAGGGATCACAGCTTCTTACTGAGGCTGACCAGGGAGCTCCTCCACTCATGGGATTTTACTCTCTTTTGCAACAGTTTCTTCCTTCTGTTGTACAGTTTGTTTATGGCAGGGTACCACCAGATTGGCTTCCTTTTATTGGAGGATAGCATCTTGGTTCTATTTGGGATAGCACGATCCATGCACTCATGTAAGTGCTTATAAAGTGCAATTGTGTAGGATTCAGTAGTCATAACTGTACTGTCCATCTGCATGGGTGTCATGAAGTTCACCACTTCTGTCTTAAGAAGCATGAAGTTGGCTTTGGAGAATTTTTTTACCATGGTTTCTTTAATGGGGGCTGGGGGCAGGATGTGGATATCTAGGGTAATTAGCTTATGGTCGGATCGGACCAATGAGACATTGACTTCACGTGTGGAACACCGGTCACTCATGTTGGTAATGACTAGATCTAGGATATTGTTGCCACTGGTGGGGTTGTGGATAAGTTGATCCAGGGCATTGGAGTTTATGAATTCCAGAAAGCGTTGAGCAAAGGAGTTGGTACATGAGTAGTTTTCCCAGTTAATGGTGAGTTAGTTGAAATTACCCATTATTAGGGTGTTTGGTTGAACCCTAATATTTTCCAGTACATCAAGAAAAGAGGAGTGGGAATCCTGGGGCATGGTGGGAGATCTGTCGCAAGCTACAATTTGGATTGCAGTTTTGCCCAGAGTTAGTTCCACATGGATAGCCTCAGCTGCATTATGCTGAGCAACTAGCCTGGTGGTGTGGATATCCTTAATGAATATGGACACACCTCTGCCTTTGGTGTTCTGGTCCGGGTTACATGGCCGAAAAGTGTGGTACGAGTTACAGCCTGGTAGTGCAGGGGTGCTCTCTGCAGACTTGAACCAGGTCTCAGTCACTGCACAAGTATCAATGTTCTCCATTTTAAGGAGTGCCTCGAGTGAGTGCATTTTGAGATTTAGACTTCTAGCACTGAGTAGCATCACCCTCAGTATTTGCTTGCCTGTTCCTGTTATGGTGGTGAATTTGTCATTTGAACATTGCCTAAAAAAGGCACTATAGGGGCAAAAAGAACCTTAGCCGGTATCTGGAATCCCAGGGGTGACAGATGCCGGCCATCTCTGGCAAAGCATCGTGGTCTGTCAACCATGTCATCCCAGGCAAACAGATACTGGATCCCTTTTGAATGACACCAGAAGCTTAGCCAATTGTTGAAGTCAATCATTTTGTCCTTGTACTGCGGTACATTCTGGGTGATGGCAGAATGATACTCAGTGCTAGGGTCATACCTGCCTGGGCTACATGATTGGAGAGCTCTTCCATGTCTCTTTTCATGTAGTGCAGGGAGGTATGTCTCAGGTTGTTCACACCAACATGGACAATGACAGAGTAATATTTGTACTTGTTGTGGAGTGACCTGAGTGCGTGGGTTATGTGGCGGATCCTGGCACCCGACAGGCAGCTGACAGTAACCTTCTCCTTGTTTAGCCTGGTGAGTGGGACATCAGTGTGCCTGACTATAGAGTCACCTATGACTAGTGTGTTGGGTACATTGTTTTGCCTTATTGGCTGTGGTTGAGTGTCACACTGAGTCTGCAGGCTATGTGTCATTTGGGTTGTGTTGAGGGGTGGAGGTTGCTTACATTTTTGCTTTGGAGGTCTCTGTTGCTTGAGCAGATTATTATTGAGAGCCTCCATGAATGTTTTTGTGTTTCTATGTGTGGATTTTGGTGGTGTAGATTTAGTGAGACTATGTGATGAGTGTGGTGTGGTGCAAGTGTTTACCTTCTCCTCTTGACTGTCAAGTTCAGTCTTGGTTGGAGAGAGCTTTACCTCCAGTTTGGCTAGATAAGTGCATCTCTCACAGGTTATGGTGTTGAGTGGTAGGAGAAGAGGGTTATCTGTGTACATGAGGCAAATTCTTCATTGCCACAAGATGCCCAGATTCATCAGATAGACAGGAGAGAACACTGGGAGCTGACCCGTGGACATGACTGAATAAAAAACTATTTTCCTCTAGAATAGTGAGAAAAGTGAGTACAAGAGCTGTTTTTCTCTAAGCAAGTGAGGAAAGTAAGTACCAAAACTGTTTTCCTCTAGATAATGAGGAAGGTTGAGTGCTGTAGTAATCAGTAGGTTATTAGTGCTTACAAGTTCTGAACAAGTACTGATCATGAATAAGAAAATTCAAGTGCTAAAACTAAGAATCTGTATCTGGAATAAACTAGTTACAGGAAAGGGTGGAAACAAGTGCAAATGCAGGCTTTTAAATCAGTAAGTTGAGAGAGATGGAAAAACTGCTCAAACGGCCAATAACTACAATTTCTGGGCCAGAACCACTTCTTATGTGGTAGATAGGTTCGCTAGTGCTTACCACTCCCACTGATAAGCTAGAAGGCTTCCCTCCAACACAGAAAGCTTGGGGGCTCAAAACCTTACATACAGTCCTGGATACAGCAAATCTGACTCTGGACTACACTAGTTACAGGAAAGGTAGAAAACAGGCTTAGATTTTTTTTTTTAATACATAAAAGTAGCTAAAACAGCAGTTAAAACAATTCAAATGCAGTGCAAGCTAGCACACTTGAGTATGCAGCTATATTAGACCAAACAGTTTAAAAAAATGCAATTAAATTAAAAATGACTAAAAACAAGTGCAGAAGGAGTCTATTAGGAAGAATGAGGTAAAGAGATGGGACTGGGGGGAGTGTCCCAGATCAAATCTACAGTGGGGTCGGGCAACTGCAAAAGCCTCCAAATTTAAATAACAAGACAGGAATAGGGAGGGTAGGAGAAAACCAACACCAGCAGAGATCTGAAAAACTGTACTCTGAAGCAAAAATAACAGTGCACAACTTGAAGTCAGCCAGCAATGATATAAAATGAGTCAAGCAACAATTAACAGTACACAACTCTGAAGTGCCAGAAAAATATACTTAGCTCTGTATATCTCCAGATAGTTTGAAGAGCACTCTGTCAGGACACAGGAAGGCTCCAACAATGATATGCAGGCTGTTACTAAGAGGGTCTAATTTTATGCAAGTAATCCTTGAGATAGTTAGATAACACACAGGATGTAAAACCAGTTATACCAACTTAAGACACAGAGAAATAGGGGGAGGTGGGGAAAACAAACACCTTCAGCAGAGATCTGAAAAACTATACAGTGAAGCAAAAATAACAGAGCACAACTCTGAAGTCAGCCAGCAATGATATAAAATTAGTCAAGCAACAATTAACAGTACACAGGCTATAGTACTGGCTTTATCCTAACAGGGTTATATATCAGCCCTAGCAGGCAGCAGGAACAACTACCTTCACCCAAAACAGTCAGCAAAGAACACTCCTTGACAAAAAACACGGTAGTAATATGATGAAAATAATCCACTTCACGAGTTAATATAAACACAGATTTAATAACCACAGGTTTAGCGCTTTCATCTACCAAGAGTAGACTTCTTCAGAACCCATGGTAAAAGAAATTCAAGTACATATTTAAAGTGAATTTGGCGCCAAAAAAACAATTAATTATTCAATCAAAGTTTGTTTCAAATTACATACAAAATTGTTCACATATTTATGCATTCAATAACACTTGTGCAAAAAATCTTGTACAAAAAATATAATAAAACTAATGTATGACAGTAAAAAACTGTAAAAGGTTGGTATTTAACTAAACTTACATTATCAAATCACTAATATGATTTCAATTACTAAAAACTCTAAAAATTCTATACATACATAATAATTCACATACATAATAATTGAGTTCTAAACTAAATTGCACCTGATAATGTTCCTTAAATAAATTAATGTTCCTTAAATTGATTACAATGCTACAGCTACTAATGTGTTCACCCTCTATCTAAAAGGAGGAAAGGTTTTATACTAATATTGTCGTTTAAACCTGGCCAAGAAGTAGCATCACACATTATCTGCCATTTTGACTCCAGGCACGACAATCCTACCTTCCAATTCCCTCCATAATCACTCACCCCAATTTGGTCAATAATCTTGAAAGTGAAACCATGGTAGGATCCCTTCTCACTAATATGTTTACTTAATGCATTCTTCATGTCACATTTTTTGATCTTGTATAGATGTTCATAAATACGGGTTTTCAGCTTCCTTTCCGTCTTACCGATGTAATAGGCCTGACAAGCAGAACAGGAAGCCAAATAAACCACCCTCATGGTGTTACAATTCCCCTTTTTTCCATAACATGTGGTTCTGTTGCTGTTGGCCAGTTTAGTAATCCTGTTAACATTAATATAACAACAGTATTTGCAACTACCACATTTACTGGTGTGTTCATCTTGAATACTCCTAACACCCTTATTCTTCTTCATTCCACCTTCTGTAATTCTTTTAAGATTAAATGAGGTTTTAAATACTGTAATAGGATGGTCTCCTAATACCTTAGCAATGTCTTCCGTACTTGAAAATACATTCCAGTGTCTTTTCAAGATCTCTTTAACCAAATTGGAGTAGGGGTTAAACATAATTACACACACATTTCTACCAGTTCTTGCTACTTCCTTTTCTGTATGACTAACAAACGTACTTCCTAATAACGGAAGATATTTAATCCCCCATGTTCTCTTCACATAGTTGGTAACATCTTCCACCATAGGTGTAGGGTATCCCCTGGCTAGAAACATATCAGCAACTAACCCCATCTGTTCCTCCATAACCGGTCTTGTAGAACACATACGTGCAACACGAATGCATTGTCCCTTCAAAACATTTTTAAAAATGTAAGGTGGGTGACAACTCCCATACTGTAAATAATCATTAGAAAACGTAGATTTTCTATAGATTTTAGACTGGAATCCTACATTAGTGTTGCTAATAAATGTATCCAAATATGGTATTCCAAGCCTCTCCACTTTGTAGGTGAATTTAAGAAAGCTGGTGGTGCATTCAAATAGGATATAAAACAGGGTATATCTTCTAATGGTCCCTTCCAAAGAATAAAAAGGTCATCTAAAAAACGTGTATACATGACAATGTTATTGGAATATTCACTAGAAAGGACAAATGTTTCCTCCCATTCGAGCATGACAAGATTCGCAAAGATGGGGGCACAAGATGCCCCCATTGCCACACCTCGAATTTGTTTAAAGTATTCTCCCTGATATTCAATATAATTGTGTGAGAGAACAAGTCTCATCATATCAAGAATAAGACATATTTTGTCCCAAGCTAGATTAGAATGTTTTCTCAAGCTGTTCTCAAAATATTCCAAACCGATGGTGTTAGGAATACACGAAAATAGATCCTGAACATCTATAGTCATAAAAATCAAATTAGGAGACCATATGTCATGTTTTAACTTACTTAGGAAATCCCAAGAATCTTTCGTTAAATGGGGAACATTGAGATATACATGTTTACACCAATGGTCTATGGCGACCCCTATGTTAAATGTTTTGGATTTTGAACC
Source organism: Protopterus annectens (assembly GCF_019279795.1). NCBI lineage: Eukaryota > Metazoa > Chordata > Ceratodontiformes > Protopteridae > Protopterus > Protopterus annectens. The sequence continues at coordinate 1,659,088,907 of NC_056726.1, forward strand.
GGATATAATAGGTCGAAAGGGGGGGTTTTCTACGTTTTTTATGGATTTTAGGGATACCAACAATTCTAGACATAACTGGGTGCTCTGTTCTAATAAAGTCATACACATCGTTCGTAATACGATTGTCTAACAAAAATTCCTCAATAACCAGATCTATTCTATGATATCCAATATTGATCTGGTTAATGGATGTCACTTCATAGTTCCCTGAGTTAAAAAGGATATCTTGTATGGCTTTACAATAAATGTTGGTTTCAAATATCACTAAACCTCCCCCTTTGTCCGGTTTCATTATCCTAATATCACTATTTGCAACTACCTTATCCAAACACCATCTTTCACCCTTAGTGAGATTGTCGTTGAAAAGTGTGTCATACCATGGGTCCCTCTGTATACACCTATACAAGTTGTAAATATCCTTGCATACCATCCGTTCATAGTTGTTCACCTGCCCATTGGTAACTGGTATGTATGCACTTTTTCTGACCAATTTTTTAGGGGAACCTTCACTTGTAGCATTATTTGTAGCATTATTAAATTGGAGTGCTAGCTGTAGCCTACGACAGTAAAGTTTTACTTCCTTTGAAACATGTATTTTCAAGTACGGAAGACATTGCTAAGGTATTAGGAGACCATCCTATTACAGTATTTAAAACCTCATTTAATCTTAAAAGAATTACAGAAGGTGGAATGAAGAAGAATAAGGGTGTTAGGAGTATTCAAGATGAACACACCAGTAAATGTGGTAGTTGCAAATACTGTTGTTATATTAATGTTAACAGGATTACTAAACTGGCCAACAGCAACAGAACCACATGTTATGGAAAAAAAGGGGAATTGTAACACCATGAGGGTGGTTTATTTGGCTTCCTGTTCTGCTTGTCAGGCTTATTACATCGGTAAGACGGAAAGGAAGCTGAAAACCCGTATTTATGAACATCTATACAAGATCAAAAAATGTGACATGAAGAATGCATTAAGTAAACATATTAGTGAGAAGGGATCCTACCATGGTTTCACTTTCAAGATTATTGACCAAATTGGGGTGAGTGATTATGGAGGGAATTGGAAGGTAGGATTGTCGTGCCTGGAGTCAAAATGGCAGATAATGTGTGATGCTACTTCTTGGCCAGGTTTAAACGACAATATTAGTATAAAACCTTTCCTCCTTTTAGATAGAGGGTGAACACATTAGTAGCTGTAGCATTGTAATCAATTTAAGGAACATTAATTTATTTAAGGAACATTATCAGGTGCAATTTAGTTTAGAACTCAATTATTATGTATGTGAATTATTATGTATGTATAGAATTTTTAGAGTTTTTAGTAATTGAAATCATATTAGTGATTTGATAATGTAAGTTTAGTTAAATACCAACCTTTTACAGTTTTTTACTGTCATACATTAGTTTTATTATATTTTTTGTACAAGATTTTTTGCACAAGTGTTATTGAATGCATAAACATGTGAACAATTTTGTATGTAATTTGAAACAAACTTTGATTGAATAATTAATTGTTTTTTTGGCACCAAATTCACTTTAAATATGTACTTGAATTTCTTTTACCATGGGTTCTGAAGAAGTCTACTCTTGGTAGATGAAAGCGCTAAACCTGTGGTTATTAAATCTGTGTTTATATTAACTCGTGAAGTGGATTATTTTCATCATATTACTACCGTGTTTTTTGTCAAGGAGTGTTCTTTGCTGACTGTTTTGGGTGAAGGTAGTTGTTCCTGCTGCCTGCTCGAGCTGCTGTGATCCAAGCGGGTCTTTTTGGGTGATTTGGTACGTGTTCTGCATCGGTTTCTATATATCAGCCCTGTTCAGCCAAAGAGTGTAATCAGGAAATTAATACATTTTTTTTCTGCAACCAGCAACAGCTTTAGTGGGGCCCCACAGAGTCAAGAATAATTAAGGCAGTCTCGCTTTATCCATTTGTACAGACTGGGGAGTGGGGACCACTTAACGTCTAGAAGATGTAAGTGTCTGAATGTTCTGTGATATATTTTATGCCTTACTATTAAAATGCAATTACTTGTTAGCTGCATTTTTATCGATACCCAGAATAATAATGTATGTGTTTTGACATCATTTGGTGTGTGCATAGATAAACAAATCTGTGATATTTTATACACACACACACACACACACACACACACACACACACACACACACACACACACACACACACACACACACACACACACATACAACATAAGCCATAGGAATACTAGATTTGTACTTATTCCAGCAAATAGCAATACAGTGTGCAGCACTGGTACTGCCACACCAGATGAGTGACTGCTGTGTAGCATTACTAAATAGCAGCAGGGTTAAATCATTATTATTTACCTCATTGTGGAGTAATGCATACCTGTCACCTTCCCTGATTTCAATGGCCTTTCCTGATTTAGCCTCATAATTTTGATCTGTCCTTTATAAAAAGTTTAATTTGTTAGCAAATCACTCAGGATTACAGACAGTCAGTAAAAACAAAGTGATATGCTTATTATCCAAAAATGCATGATGATGCAAAAAGTGTTATTCTGTTAGCTTTTTTATTGAATTAGAATATTTAAAACATGTTCTTAATTTTGAGCCTTTATTCTGCTGTTATTATTGACATTGCACAAAATTCTTCAGCAGAAAGTTTGAGAGTTACCGTATTTGGCTTTCTGATAGTATTTATAAAACTCCCTGAAAAAGAAAACCATCCCACATTTAGATCACTCTGGGATGCTGATCTATCTAGTGCTTTCATTGCTTTTGTTCATTATGAGATTTAATCTAACAGGGTCATATCGCAGCCCTATTCAGGCAAAAGAGCATGATCAGGAAATTAGTACATTTTCCCTTCGATTTTCCACAACCAACAGTAGCTTTTGTGGGGCCCCCAAACAGTCAGCTATGATTAAGTGGACCCACTGCAGCCACACGTATTGCAGGTACCTAAAACTGACTATTTTGTTAGTTTTAGTGAAGAATGACCAGTAAGCCTAGGGCACTATGTCAATGGTAAAACATCTAATGAAATTGTAAAGCCTGTTACTTGATAAAACACAATGTTACTGTAAACAGATATATCTTTCATTTTGAAGGGAAATTATTATTACCACTCCTTTGGTTTATTAAGTATATGGAATTGCTGTACTAGTTTTTATTGGTTCAACAGACATGTTACAAAATAACAAGATAAGATAGCTTGCTTTGTTTGGGGGCCCCCCAGGAACAGGGGGCCCCCAGCGACCGCAAGGTTCACTGGTGCCTAAAGCTGGCTATGCTTGTCAGTGCAACATTTTATGTTCAGATATTTTCTGGCTAATTATGTAGCTTTAAAGTATTTTGCAATTAACTTACTCCAAAACTTTTGGTGTGTAATCAGTTTTAAATATTTTTTGCTCTTGTTGCCTGCTAATCATTAAGCTTCTTGAACCAGAATGTTAATGATTTCTTCCTCTTACACTGGTCATTTACAGCCCACATCATATTCTGTGAATCCCTGTACTGTTAAAGTTGCCATAATGGATCCAAATTCTTGTTGGGGGGACCACTTTCATAGGTAAGAGCTATCTGGAGTAGGGTTCATCATCCAGGTATCCATAGTAAGTTGATTATTTTCTCAAATCTTTAAACCCTGTATCACATGACAACTGTCAAGAATGTCTGCAGTATCTGTCCCTTACATGTGTGCTTCTGTACATTCCTGGTATGTGTCCCTTACATGTGTGCTTCTGTACATTCCTGGTATGTGTCCCTTACATGTGTGCTTCTGTACATTCCTGGTATGTGTCCTTACATGTGTGCTTCTGTACATTCCTGGTATGTGTCCCTTACATGTGTGCTTCTGTACATTCCTGGTATGTGTCCCTTACATGTGTGCTTCTGTACATTCCTGGTATGTGTCCCTTACATGTGTGCTTCTGTACATTCCTGGTATGTGTCCCTTACATGTGGGCTTCTGTACATTCCTGGTATGTGTCCCTTACATGTGTGCTTCTGTACATTCCTGGTATGTGTCCCTTACATGTGGGCTTCTGTACATTCCTGGTATGTGTCCCTTACATGTGTGCTTCTGTACATTCCTGGTATGTGTCCCTTACATGTGTGCTTCTGTACATTCCTGGTATGTGTCCCTTACATGTGTGCTTCTGTACATTCCTGGTATGTGTCCCTTACATGTGGGCTTCTGTACATTCCTGGTATGTGTCCCTTACATGTGTGCTTCTGTACATTCCTGGTATGTGTCCCTTACATGTGGGCTTCTGTACATTCCTGGTGCAGATACAGCAGTCATTATTTAGTCTGAAAACTGCTGATGACTCTCACTATGACAACCAGACACACTGTCTACCAGTACAGCAGCAGATCTGTCATCTTGCCTCCAGCATGGGCAAGTGGGCAGTGACTGCTTACTGCTGCCCTCCTTGAAAGGCTCTTTCTTCTGTACCTTGGTCAGTAATCCACACTGGGTCTGCTGAGACACAGTTAGTGGTTCATGTTTCTCTCTCTCTCATTCATTCTCTCTGCTACATAGAGGATGTAGGTGTGTATTGAATTTTCATCTTATTTGCATTAAAAACATCCTGCTGTACCTGAGATTAATACTACAGAGGTAGATAATGCATCAGAAATAGATATCTTAGCATCTATGGCTCTGAGAGGGGTTGATGTCAAGAATAATCATAAAGTAGAAGAGTGATCTATTGTACAATTATATCTACAAATATATAGAGTAAACAAAACCACAAAGAAATGACATGCTTAGTCGAAATATTTTATTTTAAAGAGAAGGCTAAGGAAACATAAGTAGACATCTAATTTTCTGAATTCCATTTATAAATCATGTGTATATGTATATATCTATATCTATCTATATATATATATATATATATATATATATATATATATATATATATATATATATATATATATATATATATAAGGTCTACCTGACATTGTCAAAACCCCACATCATTGAATACAAAATGGTTGAGACGAGAATATCAAAATCCCGTTTCCGCGAACCTAAGGAACAACAAAGATCTTCCCAAGGTAAGTAACCCATTCTTCAAGACAGTGAACTTTGCCCTTCTCCCACTGTAGTCTGATCTTGGAGTTGGTATATTTAGTGAGGGGGGTAGAGGGTGCAGCCCCCCCTCATCGGGGGTGGGGGTGTGGGGGGGCGTAGGCATCCACCTGGATGGGTTAGGGTTGGTGTGGTTTAGGTTTTATTTCTTTTTGGATAAGTGGTTACGTACCGTGGGAAGATCTTCATTGTTCTGCTGGTTTATTGAAATGAGATTTTGATATTGTTGTCTCTATAATCTCATATTCAATGATGTGGGGTTTCGATGATGTGAAGTAGACACATATATATATATAAATAACACAATCAAAGTATTACATAGCTCACAACACCAGTGTGCCACCCAACAACAGCCCCTAAGGCAAGACAACATACCCAACACGTTAGTCATAGGTGACTCTATAGTCAGGTACACTGATGTCCCACTTACCAGGCTGAACAAGGAAAAAATTACAGTCAGCTGCCTGTTGGATGCCAGGATTCTCCACATAATGCATGCACTCAAGTCACTAAACAAGACGTACAGATATGACTCTATGATTGTCCATGTTGGAGTGAATGACTTGAGACATACCTCCCTGGACTACATGAAAGGAGACATGGAAGAGTTCTTGGATCATGTGGCCCAGGCAGGTATGACCCTAGCCCTGAGTAGTATCCTGCCTTTGCCCAAAATTATACCACAGTATAAGGACAAAATGATTGACTTCAACAATTGGCTAAGCTTCTGGTGTCATTCAAAGGGGATTCAGTATCTGTCTGCCTGGGATGACATGATCAACAGAGCATGATGCTTTGCCAGAGATGGTCTGCACCTGTCGCACCTGGGATTCAGGTTACTGGCTAAGGCTCTTGCCACCCCTATAGTACCTTCTTTAGATAAAGTTCAAAGGGAAACATCACCACCATAACAGATACAAGCATGCAAAATCTGAAAGTAATGCTACTCAGTGCTAGATGTCTAAACCTCAAAATGCACTCTCTTGAGGCACTCCTAAAAATGGAGAACATTGATATCTGTGCAATAACTGAGACCTGGTTCAAGGCTCCAGAGAGCACCCCTGCAATACCAGGCTACAACTCTTACCACACTTTTTGGCCACCAAATCAGGACTGAAACACTAAAGGTGGAGGAGTGTCCATATTCACCAAGGATATTCACAACACCAGGCTAGTTGCACAACACAATGCGTCTGAAATTCTGCAGGTGCAACTAACACTATGTAAGACTGCAATCCAAATTATACCTTGCTACAGATCGCCCACCATGCCCCAGGATTCTCACTACACATTTCTAAACATACTGGAAAATATTAAGATGCAACCAAACACCCTAATACTGGGTGATTTCAACTACCCTGCCATTAACTGGAAAAACTACTCGTGTACCAACACCTTTGCCCAGCGATTCTTGGAATTCATAAATTCCAACACCCTGGATCAACTAATCCTTAGTCCCACTAGGGGCTCCAATATCTTAGACCTGGTCATTACCAACATGGGAAATCAATGCTGCACACCTATAGTCACCCCCTCGTCGGTCAGGTCCCCAGTAAGGAAACATCTGTAAAATACTTCTCCAAACCCAACTTCATGTTACTCTAGTGAGAAGTGACAAACTTCATGACACCCATGCAGACAGGAACTGAAAGTTTGACTGCTGAATCCTGCACTAAGGTAATGTACGAGCACATCCACTCATGCATGAATCGTGCCATCCCCAATAGAACCAAGATGCTCTTCTCCAAAAAAAGGAAGCCAATATGGTGGTGCCTTGCCATAAACAAACTTTACAACAAAAGGAAGAAACTGTTGCAGAAAAGAGGAAAATCCCAGGATGCAAGAAACTCCCTTACCAACCTCAGTAAAAAGCTGAGATCCCTCATTAAAACCTCCAAAGCTAGTTACGAAAATAAAATTGCCAAAGATTCCAAAGACAACCACAAGGCATTCTATAGCTATGTCAAGAATCTAAATGGCAACTGTCAGATCTACTTTGAGCTACAACATAATGACATTAAATATACTGATCCAAAGGATGTTGCCAATATCCTGGCAGATCAATTCAGTGCAAACTTTACCCCCCTCTTACCCCCTAAAAGGCTCATCTCAATACTGAAAGATTACCAAGTTCCAGTAATAACGGACATACAAGTAAAAGATGCACTCTCCAAAGCTAAGAATACAGCATCCTTGGGACAAGAATACATCCCAGGCTGTGTACTACATGAACTACAAAATGAAATGGCACCTCACCTAAGTGTCATGTTTAATCATAGCCTCACCTCAGGCTTTGTGCCCACTGAGTGATGCACAGCTGCAGTTATCCCTCTCCACAAGGGGGGGGATCCACCTTGGATCCCGGGAACTACCGCCCCATCAGTCTGATGAGCCTGATCTGCAAGGCCACTAAACGTATTATCATGGAACTTATAAACAAAGATATTGGCAACATTCAAACACTGGACCCAATGCAGTTTGGGTTCGTGAAGAGCCGATCTTGTCTCCTGAACCTCACTGAAGTCTTCGAATCAGTCTCTAGAGCTGTGGACAAGGGTAAAATGTTCCACACAGCCTATCTGGACCTCGCTAAGGCCTTCAATGCCATCCCCCATGCTGGTATCATAGATAAACTTATTATGCTGGGCATTAATCCCTATGTCACTCGATGGGTTGCCAACTGGCTTACTGACAGAACCCACACTGTAAAAGAAGCTGACTCCAAATCCAGCTCCAGAAAAGTGACAAGTGGAGTACCTCAGAGTTCAGTCCTGGGACTGCTCTTGTTTGGCATCTACTTCTCTGAAGTACAGGCCGACACTAAGAGACTCTGGCTAACAAAGTTTGCAGATGACTGCAAACTGGGAGCCATTATTTAATCCCCAAATTATGTGGATTTTCTACAAAAGGGCCTTACAGAAACAGATGCTTGGTGCAAGAGCCATGGGCTCAAGCTCAATGCCAAGAAATGTATAGTTATCCCCATTGGGAAAAAACAAGTACCCGTGAATTACCACATAGGTGGCAGTATATTAAACACCGAAAGTGTGATAAGAGACTTGGGGACACAGGTGGATAGTGGTCTCACCTTCGATAATCACATCAACACAACAGTAAGGAAATCCTTCTATGTGACACACCTCATCAAAAAAAAAAAAGGAGGTCATTGTCCCACTGTACTCATCCCTCATTCGACCCATTATAGAATACAATGCCCTGTTTGGTATGTACCTCTCAAGACATCTGCAACAACTGGAAAGGCCGCAAAAATACCTCACTAAAAAAATCACAGGCCTAACGCAGATGCCTTATACTGACCATCTAAAAAAACTCAACCTATACTCTGTCGCATACCATCTACTCAGAGGCGATTTCTGCTTAGCATACAAGGCCATGGCAAACCAAGAGCTGTTGGACGTGCTACACTTAAAGAAATCGCAATCCCTCAGAGACACACGTTCCAGGAATCTAAACCTTGTCATCACAATGAACAAAACATGCTGGAGGGATAGGTTCCTGACCCAGAGACTCCCCAGACTCTGGTATAAGACTGCCTATACATGTCAAACAGAGCGCCTCTTTGGCCCTCTTCAAAAGGAACCTTGATGATTGGATGGGAGATAGGAAATTCACTCCGGGAATCACGTCAGTTGCCTTGCTAGACAGGGGTCCAGGGAAGTAAATACTGCGGGAAGAAATAGCCAGGGAATTGTTATAGCTAGGCTTGTATAGGCCCTAGGGCCAATAGCCTAGTACCAACCTATGAACCTATATCTATATATATATATATAGATATATATATATATATATATATATATATATATACATACATACACATATATATATATATATATATATATATATATATATATATATATATATATATATATATATTTGTAGTCAAAAAAATAGAATTATCTCAACCTTCCACTGATTGCGGCATATTGCGTGCTGATTTGAAGTTCTCTAGTTTGAGGTCAATAAGCTATGAAGTTATCCAGGTTATTTTTACTTGAATGCTAAACTTTTATTAACACATTTATAAAAGCATCCTGAGTCTGTTACAAGAGAGGTTTAATTCAGTTTAATAGACAATCTCTTTCTTTTCCTTGTATTAAATTTATTTGTTAAAACATCCTGAATATTTTACCAGAGGTCAAATGGCTGGTCCAACACATGCATAATACAACAGTTCTCTTGCATTCAGTTGAATTTTATATATTATGTGTCCATGGCTTTTGGTCCATAGGTCTATAGATTAGTTCTAGGCTAACTGCCCTGTTGGGCTATTTTAATTCTAGCCAATTATCCCATGTGAGAATCAAGCCCTGCACCTTGTGTGTGTAAGGTAAATATGTTAACCATTATGCCAATCTCCCTCTGGTTTTATTGCAGTTTCGCAAAATTCATGAGTATCATGTTTTGTAAAAAAATAGCCAATGATCATAAATATTAATTTAAAGTTTATAGAATGGAACACAACTTGACAGATGGAAATAAGCATCTGTAATAGTTATATTATACTGCAATGCCTTTGATATGATAGAAGTTAATTAATTTACTCTTCATAGACACACCATCATAATAACTATAGTTGCAATGTACATGTTCTAAAATCATTCCTAATTACTTTTTTTGGAAATAAGGGGTCAAGTATTTGAGTACCACTACCTTGAGGCACACTTACTGCTCGTCACTTGCTCTAAACAGCAATTGCCATAATTCCCACTAGTCTGATTAAACTGAATTGCCTAGCCCTCCAACCCCTTGTTCCTACTAAATTGCATAGTACTATCAGAACCTGAACTCTAACCCTAAAACTCATATTCAGTCCGTAACCCTAACCCTAACATGAATACTGCCTCACTAACCCTAAAACTCCCTTCCTTCTCCCAAAACCTAATCACTTATTGTTGCATAACCACCATACTCAACTGCAGTTTAATAAACATAAATCCCCCTCTCACTCACAAAACTGAATGTCAGTAATAACCATAGTTATTATAATGGTCTGTCTACAAAGAGTAAATTAATTAACTGTTATTTAATTAACTCCTGTACAGCTCAATAAATCTTAATTGCACTACAACTCCCAAAACCTGAAGTCCCCAATTGCTTCCTAACTTCACTCATACTTCCGAAATCTAAATCTCTGCTTCCCTCCCCAAACTTAAATTCCCAATCACACCCTAAACCTAAAACATTCTTTTTGCTTACTAATTCTAAACCTCCTTGCCACTCCATATCCTCTAAAACTCCCCTCCTGCCACCTTTATCTAAAGTCCCCAATCACTGCCTAAACCCCCACTAATCCAAACTCCACCCCCAGTTGCTGCCTAAAACCATAATCTCCATCTCACCATCTCCCATTCCCTCAATATGGCTGATGCACTTAATAACTCTAATTCACATAATTTGATCACACAAGGGTGCATCACATCTATTGTCTCCAGGATGCTGTCACAATTTGATGTACATGTTATTCAGGTGAGGTGATGAGTTGCAGTCCATGTGAGCTTCAAGATACTTGAGCCTTTGTCGGTGAGATGGTTATCTTTGAGCAGTCGGAACTTGGGTGCTTGTAGAAGATCAGCAATAAGCTCCATCTTGGTAACTTACTGACCACTTAGCACAAAGAATGGCTAAAAAAAAAATCAGAGTCATACCTAGGTTGGGATGAAGGGGTCAGCCACCCAAAGAATAATTGTTAGGGGGTGTGATCGGCAGACACAGATCAGTCTTCAATATATTACCAGCATTGCATTTCAGGTCAGAACTGCATTACCCCACAGAGGACTGGATTATTGGTATTATAATATGCCATTATTTAAGGAAAAGTCTTACCTTTTATAACTAATGTCATTGTATAAATGAACTTTAGTGATCTTCCGCCAGCTGCTTGTAGTCTGAGGCAACAAAGGTGTGTAGTGGGCATGCTCTTTGTCTGCACAGTATATTGCTATATTAAATTTTATTTCTCTCTGCCTGTGCTATCTTATATTTTCTGGAGTCTTGACATGGTTTGTGTATACTTTGATGGAATGTGCAGATATTTTCCTTGCATTTTTGGTCTGCTCTTCAAAAATGTTTTGTTCTCTGGCAAATGAATGAAGAATGAAGTCAATAAATAATGAGGGACCTGTCTGTTAACCAAGATAATTAAATCATGTAACCAAAAACATTTTACTTATCCGTATATTCATATTTTTTTATTCCACATGCTGTATACTTACTTGGGATTATGCTTCCCATTTTCTTTTCTGTTGAGTCCATTATTAGGGATTTAATTCTACTCAGCATCAAGCACAGTCAGTCCTTCTAGTGTTTGAAGGATACTGATGCATTTTTTTCCCTGCTTCCATCAAACATTTTTGTGTGAGGGCTTTTCCCAGAGTGATATATTTGAAAAGTGTTGCTTGCAAAGTAAAAAAGGCTTTTCTTCACTGCTGAATGGATTTAGATTAAAATATATCAATCAGTTCTCCACTCATTACCTTTTGAAACACATTTTTTAATTGCCTAACAGCTAGTTTTTGTATTGTATTTCAAGTGTTGAGGGTCAAATACAATACTTCAGCTATGGAAACACACCTAATTCTTTTAATGTTAAATACTTGCTTATGAAACGCACTGCCTATGTAAAATGCCGGTTTTCTGTTTAGAAATAAAAAAAATGCAAGTATACATTTGAATTTCAAGGTGTAAAATAAAATGTTCTTTGTTTCTTTTCTTTAGGATCCGAGCTCATGCCTCGGGCTTTGTCTACACGAATTATTGGGGGCATATGGTGGTTCTTTACCCTCATTATTATTTCTTCATACACCGCAAACCTCGCTGCATTCCTCACGGTGGAGAGAATGGAAACAGCGATTGACTCACCTGACGACTTGGCCAAGCAAACAAAAATAGAATACGGGGCTGTAAAGGATGGTGCCACAATGACATACTTCAAGGTAAGGTGACATATACCAAGCATGCCTGCTAACATTTTTTTTAAAGCACCGTTTTAACTGTTTATCAGTACAGTCATAATTTAGCAATGCACACTACAAATTCATTCACGTTATCCTTTTAGTAGAGAAGACATGCTGCTGTGCAAAAATATTACATTTAGTGATATAATAGGAAGCACATGTGAAGCAGTTAATGGATTACATCCTTCTATGCATGACATGCTTATAGGAGTACTTTATAACGGAAAAACTAATATTTAGCAAAAATTTTAGAGAACATGCAACATGAATGGATTAATAATACAGTATTTTAAATGTCACTCTGAGAATTTCTTTGAAAAACAGTACTAGATGCAATGCTTTATAAATTTCTTCAAGGCCAAAGACAATCACAAGACATTCTTTAGCTATGTCCACAAACTCAAAGGCAATGCACATTCTGTGCTGAGCTTATTGTTAATGGAGCGACCTATACTGAGTCAAACTACATAGCAAATATACTGGTGGACAAAATTCAGCTCTAACTTTATCCCTCTCTCTTACCCTGAACCTCACCTCAGAAAATAACTTCAAGTATGACACTTCCTACCTACTATCACTAGGGAACAGGTCCTAGATGTTTTCTCTAAGGCCAAGAACATTGCATCAATGGGCCCAAACAATATTGCAGGATGCCTTCTTAATAGCATGAAACATGACCTGTCAGGCGATTTGGAATTGTTATTTAACTGTAGCCTCCAAATAGGCTTTGTGCCTCATGAATGGAGACCAGCAAGCATCCCTCTGCAGAAAGTTGCTCCATCTACATATGTTCATAGGTGTGTACTAGGCTAATGGCCCTGGAGCCTTTACAAGCCTAGCCCATAGGATTATCCTGGCATCATGCCACCCGACCTTAGTTCCTAGTGCCTCTGTCGAGTAGAGCCGCTGGAGTGATCCCTGGGGTGAATTTTCACAAAGGAGCTCCACAAAGGAGGAGCGACTACAGACTCTGGGAAGTATCGCCCCATTATCTGACAGGTCTGATATGCAAAGCGCATCATCATGGACCTAATAAACAAGGATGTAGGGGAATCTCCAAACTCTGGATCCCACACAGTTTGGTTTTGTGAAGTTTAGATCATGCCTACTCAACTTGGTTGACTTCTTTGAGTCAGTCAAGAGAGCTGTGGATGAAGGCAAGGTGGTTCATACAGCCTACCTTGATCTGACCAAGGCCTTTGATACCAATCCCCATTCAGGAATCATAGAAAAACTCACTAAGCTAGGCATCAACCCCTATATCACTAGGTGGTTTGCAAACTAGCTCACAGATAGAACCCACAGTGTAAAAGTAGCTGACTCCAAATCAGACTGCCGACCAGTCACGAGTGGAGTCCCACAGGAATCGAGCCTGGGTCCTCTCCTGTTTGGTATCTACTTCTCAGAAGTCCAGACCAACACGAAGGGACTCTGGCTGACAAAGTTCACAGACGATTGCAAGTTAGAAGCCATTATTAACTCCCCAAGTGATGTTGACATCCTACAGAAAGGCCTCACAGAAACCAGCAAAAGGTGCCAGAACCATGGCCTTAAACTCAGTGCCAAAAAGTCATTATCCCCTATGGGGAAAAAAAACATTTCCCATGAATTACCACATCGATGGTAGTCCACTGAACACATAAGGCTTTATAAGAGATCTGGGAACACAGGTAGACAGCTGCCTCTCTTTTGACTACCACATTGCCACTGTGGTCAGAAAGTCCTTTTATGTGGTACATCTCATTACAGAGGGTTTTGCATCCAGGAAGAAAGAGGTCATTGTCTCCCTCTACTCTTCCCTCATTAGGCCAGTCATCGAGTACAATCCCCCATTTGGCATGCACCTCATTAGACACCTACAATAACTGGAGAGGCTGCAAAAATACCTCACAAAGAGGATCTTAGGCCTTAAACACTTGTCCTATATGGACAGACTCAAAAAAATTCCAACTATTCTGTCTCATATCACCTACTTAGAGGCAATCTCTGCTTGACTTACAAAGCCTTGTGTGACCCAGCTCTGTTAGAAATGCTGCATCTAAAGAAATCCCAATCCTTCCACACTACACATTCCAGAGACCTCAACCTCATTACCACAATCAACAGAACAAGCTAGAGGGACATGTTCATAACCCAGAGACTGCCCATGCTATGGAATAGACTTCCCATACACGTCAAGCAGAGCACCTCACTGGCCCACTTCAAGAGAAATCTTGACGAGTGGATGGGAATTAGAAAATTTACCCTGGGGATCTCTCCAAAGGCTCTACTTGACAGAGGCACTGGGAACTAAGGTCGGCTGGCACGATACCAGGTTAATCCTATGGGCTAGGCTTGTAAAGGCTTCAGGGCCATTAGTTTAGTACACACCTATGAACCTATGAACCTATGATTCTTTGTGGCTCATATTTCCAGTGTTTTTCAGCCACTTCAACACCATAATGTTTGCATAATCCCCAGTGCAGCAGTCTTGCCACATAATTATGCCTTTCCGTATACAGTCCTTCTGCCATTAGTATGTCGCAACCAGCAATTAGGTATGCGGCAGTTTCCAACCGTGTTTTACAAAACCTACATTTGTCTATTTCTCCCACATGTTCAATGGACTTTGTAAACCAACATGTACATAGCTAACTATCTTGTGCTGCCAATATTAACCTTTCATCACTTGGTTTGAATTCACCTCTCCTTAACCATCCCTGCATTCGTTCCTGATCAACATGACATTCTTCCAGAAGTTTTCTTTGCTTACAACTATATTTGTGCATTTTCCACATTTCTTACCTTCTCATCTGGTCCTTCACCATATATTCTTTCTTTTGTTTTTTGGCACATTCAGTTGCTGCCTGTTTTTTATCTACTTCTGGTTTGATTTCCAGTCCTGCTTGACGGCGATATGCTTCTGCTAAGTAAAGCAGGGAAATCATCTTAGATTTATTCTCCTCATATTTCAAAACTTTCACTACATTTGGCCCTCATGAAGTCAGCAGATATGTGCGGAGTCTCACAATTACAGATCTATACATGTAATCAATTTCAAGGAGGCCCATCCCTCCTTTGGAAGAGGGAATATATAATCTTAGTTTGCACTTATTTTTATAATTCATTTGGTGAGCATGAGGCATCCTTCTTGTTTTAATATCTAATCTATCCAACACATTTTGAGGCCAATCAATCACTGCAAAACTGTAAGTTAGAACAGGAAGAGCAATTTGGTTTATAGCTTGGAGCTTGTTACTAGACGTCAATGCTGTTTTCAAGATTAATTTAAATCTTCTAAAATATTCCTTACTCGGTTTTACTCGTATTTCTTCATGTTTTACTGCTGATCCTTTGTCAGTTCCCAAGTATTTATACACTCCCTCTTGCTCAAGTTCTTTTATATCACATTATTGTCTGAAACTAATGCTTTCCTGGTGCTGCAGTTTTCCTGCTTTAACAGTTGCTTTTGCACATTTATCAAGGACAAATGACATTCTAATATCATCTGAAAAAGTTTTGACAACCTGCAGCTATGCTTTCAGTTCCTCATCTGATGAGCTATACAGTTTTAAATCATCGACAAATAGAAGATGAGAAGTCTTTTGTTGTTTTCTAGGAGCCAAATTATAGCCATGGCCTAAGCTAAGTGAACAGCTTAATGGATTAAGGGCAAGGCAGAACAGCAGCGGTGACAGTCACCCTGGAATATCCCCTTTACATTTTTATCCTTGGGATAATAATTTGTCCTTTATCATGGTTTAATGGCAAAGTGGTCTGCTATTGTTTCATGGTCACTGTAACGTAGCCGATCAGTGTAGGATGTATCTTATACATTTTTAAGCACTCTTTTATCTCTTTATGAATGTGGGATACTATCAAATGCTTTTTTTGTAGTCAGTCCATGCCATACTTAGATTCTTCCCCTTTTTACAGTTCTCCACTATGACTTTAACAACAAGTGACCCTTTGTTCCATATGATTTTCTTTTATTGCCCTTTTGTTCTACTGCCATACTTGAGTTTTCTTCTAAATGACTATAAACTCTGTCAGCATCAATTCCCGAGTTATAGTTTATACGTTGTTAGAAATCAAGTTATTGGTCTATAATTTTTGGGCTAGCTTGTAGGTTCACTCTTAAGTAGGCGCTTTGTTTTAACTGTTGTTAGCCAGAATGGTGTCTGTTCGGGGTGCACATATAAATAGTTTTTACTCATGGCTAGGTCTTCATGCAAAGATGTTAATACCTTTAACCAAAGGTTAGGCACATCATTTGGGCCTGGGGTTTTCCAATTAGAGGCTTTTCTTAACTTTGTTTCAGTCTCTCTACCTGCTACTTCATCCCATTTTATATCCTGTACCTTTAAACTTCTTATTCTTTCTTTTACTTCTTTTATTCATTTAGTATCTTTGTTGTGTTCCACAGGATCTTCATAGATACTTCTCCAAAATGCATTGATTTCTTCTTTATTTTGGCAGTCTTTCAATTACTTTTACCTTGTTTCCCAATTCTCTATAAAACATTTTTGGGTCATCACTAAATTGCCTATTCTGTACTTTTCCTTTATATTTACCTGTGTACCTTCTAAGTTTTTCTGCCTGTGTTGAAATGTTTAATTTATTATTTGCGATAGTGCATGATAGATCCTGGTCTGTTCTAATACTGCACACTGCTTTTATCACATCTATCTTTCTTAGTATTTTTGTCGATCTATTCCCACTTCTATAGTCTTCTAACAGTGACACCTCTTATCCAAATTGCTTTATATTTTTCTCTATTCGATACTTCCATGATGGTATTCGATTTCTCCCCTTCCTTTGCCTCACTCATAGCCGGCCTTAGGCATAGGCCAACTAGGTGGCTACCTAGGGTGCCGCTGTAGCAGGGGTGCTTTTCCAGTATTTATTTGGTGTAGGTAGAGCAGGATGGGGGCACCTGGGTGGTGTGGGGGGGGGGCACCGTGGATCCCTTTTGCCTAGGGCACCAGCTGACCTAAGGCTGCTGCTGCCCTCACTAACCTGTGCTCTTATGGTAAGACTTTATCAGTTATTAATTTGGCTGCCCAGTAACATATCTTGTTTATTTCTGTTATATTGCATGGATCTCTATGGACAGTCCTAATTACTATGTTCATTTGTTTTATTAGACTTCTGACTTTTGGAGTTGTATTGACCTTCTGCAGTCTATGTCTTTCATTGATTTTAATATAACTATCTATGTCCATTAAATCAAGCGACTTTTCCCTTAGTTCATTTCTTCCAGACTGAGGGCACATGCTTTGTTTTCCACTTCCTGCGGGCATTCTATAGAAAGTTCTATACCATCTTCCTGTGGCACCTTCTGTTGAATTATATCATGTGCCAATCGTTGCTCTGTCATATGGGAACTCACTGGCCTATCACTCCTCAACATTGACTGCATCAGAGCTTCTACAGTCTCCTGTTCCTTCCCTTGCTGTCCAGCTTTAAGTGAATGTTTATACTGGTTTCCTGTGGAAGGCTTCAAAATATCTTGATATGGCACCTGACTTATTGCTTCCTGTTCCACTGATTTCCTCTTAATTTCGTTATCCATTGCTCTATCCTGTTGTAGTGCTTTCTACATTAGATTTTCTACACTCAATCCTTCACTTTGCAGGTGCTCCATATCCACAATTTCTATTTCTTTAACTTCTCCATTACTGATCTCCTTTTCTACTTTTCCTCTCTGTCTTCTTATATTTTGTATTGTAAAGTTTTCTATGTCTGGAACCCTTTGCCTGTATTTCTCTTCTAATATCTTTGGTGCTGCTCTTTTTGTATTGGTTATTTTTGCTTTTTCTTTTGCATAAATATTACACCATATTAAATCCCTTTTTCTTTCCCATGTCCGTATTTATTCATCAGATGTCTCCTGATCTTCCTGCTTCTCCTTACTTTGGGGACTCACCTTAACATGCTGCGATGTAACCTATGTTAGACCTTCTACACTGAATCCTTCACTTTGCAGACACTCCATAACGTCACCTTCTATTTATTTAACTTCTGCTTTACTAATTTTCTTTTCCACATTCCATCTTTGTGATATTATTTTTTTATTGTGAAATGTTCCATATCTGGATGCCTTTGCCTGTATTCTCTTTGGATATTTTTGTGGCTGACTTCTCTATATTAATCAACTTGGCGTTCTCCTTTGTATAAATATTGCACCATATCAAATCTCTCTTTCACATGTTCATATTTCTTTTTTATACTTTTTAAAAATGTCTAGGTTTTTTTGCTTATATTTTCTCACTTCCTCAGATGCTTCATTTTCCAATCAGATCAGAGTTTCTTGATCTATATACTGTTTTTCAAAAATCTGTTGTATTAATGAATGCAAGTTTTTATTTGAAGCTTCTGACAGTTTTTCTGTGAAAATATTTTTCTTTCCTCTAATTTATTTCTTAATCTCTTTGTATACCATCTGTCTGGTAATTCTGACCTTTTTGTATAATAGGAACAATGCATAATTTCTTTCTTATCCTCAGTAGTCCACTCTATTGTCTTTATGGCTCTTCTTTGGCCTATCAGTTTTTGTGATTTTTGTAGACTGCTGCTTCTTTCCCCTTGGGCCTGGCTTGGCCCCATTGCAGGAATGTTTCTGGATTTTAAGGATTCTACACTGTCTTTTTTTTCAGTCCTGGCACCAGTGTGCCTACCAGGATTGGACACTTTTTTATCCTGGGACATGTGCACCCAGCTATCTATTTTTGTTTTTGACTTACTTCTGTCCATGATATATGCTATATAAATACAGTCTCTATATCAGTGTCACCTTGGTGAGAGTTTGTGAAAAAACAGGGTCCACCTCGCGAAGGTACTCCCCAAGACTTGAGGATGAATTCACTTCAGCACTACTACTCTCCTTTGCTTGGTAACTTTTCATCTCTCCATTAGGACCCTGTATGAATATATAGATGTCTCCTAAGTCATCCAGTGCTCTGATATGTAATTTTTTTTATGGAATACAGACTTGAATATAAATGGTTCCATCAAAGTACTTAAATATTTTTCTCCTGTCCTCGCCAAATTCATTCTCCTTTAACTCTAGTACTGTGTCTCAAAACATAACACACAAACATGAACATAAAAAAACTGGCCTACATTTGATTGTTATACTATACTTATTTTGTATGACTTTTCACAGAAATGCTGATAGAGAAAAACGAATGTTGGAATGATCTTTCATATGAATGCTGACGTATAAAAATAACTGTAAATCTTGCCAACTTTATGAACCTACATTCCTAAACAGAATTTGCCAAACTATGTAGTCACCTTCTCTGTGAGGTTGAGCAACCCTGGAGTTAGTACATTTAATGTTAGGTTGTGGAGACAAAGCTACTTTCAACACACAGTGCCATTATTATATCAAATATGCAGCTGAATTTAGTTTATAGAAATTGTCAATGAAAACAGGTCCAGTAGTCACCTTCATTTCTTACAATCAGCTCTATACTTCCAAATCACATTTTACAGAACACAGGCAGGGGCAAAGACATTAATGTACACATTACACACAAACACATGCACACACATACAGCAATAAATGATTAGTTTATACAGTCATGCAACTGGGGAGTGAAATATCCTGACACCTTTAAATTTTATACTAACTCGGACCTCCACTAAAATGGGCTGTTGTGACCCAATCGGACTTTTCCAGTAAGCAAATGTTGATAAATATAAAGGTTATTAAAATTCAAATCATAGCTTCAGTCTGTTCTATATTGCAGTGTGTCAAGCACATCATCTTAAAGCTGTAGCAAGAGGAAATTTTGAGTCTTGCTTTACCCAATCAGTAGTCAACTGATGTAACATGTTTATTGCTGATGTTCTCCGCTGATCCTTACTTAATCCAGCTCTTTTGGTCGTACTTTTATCAGCATTGTTGCTACTTATAAACTTTGTTCTGATACTACAGTACTAATTCCAGTTTTAAAGTTGATTGAAAGCACAGTTGTTTTTTATAAAATGAGGTTATATAGTATGTCATGAAGTACTTGATTTTTGCACTTCACAGGCGGTCAGTCATCAATAGCATTGTATTTAGTACAAAGGATTGTGGACATGTAGTTAGTTGCATTTATTTTATTTATTTATGTTTTTTAAGCAGCAGTGTTTTTAGCCATTATTTAATTGTTTTGCACTTCATTTTGTAGCAGTTTGAAACAACATACCTAGATCTTGACAGGTCAGACTTCGGTCTTTGAAAAGATCATTCTGTCATTCACAGTTTACATAATCCATTCCATATTTACTGGTGAAATAGACTTTACCAGTCAGTCGGAACAAGGCAGAGAAACTACTCCTGGACCGGGTAGCAGTATATTGCAGGACACAAATACATGGTCACTCACAAAGACACCTAGGGGCAGTTTAGAGGGTATCTAATCTAGTTTACCAACAGCATGTTTTGGGAAGAAAGCGGATGTATGGCTAATTGGGAAGCATGGTTAGGCTTAAAAAGGATCTTGTGGTCATCAGCCTGGTAAACGCCTATGAATCTATCTGATGAAAACTGATGTAGGCAGAAAGAGAACATGCAGAGAAGATGCTCCAGTGAATGTTAGCTAGCAGTTTAAATCCTTATACCATTGTAGATCCCTATTTTTATGAAATGAACAAAAGTACATTTCTTACTAGAAACACAATTCACCAAATGAGGTAGAGGTAACCATTAAAAAAATGGGAAGGCATATTGTTTCTGTGTGCGTGGGGGGGGGGTCATATATGTGACTAAAATACAGTGGAAGTTTGTTTTTTTTATTTTATTTTCTTAAAATGAGTCATTTGTTACTGAAAGAAAAAGGTCATTTTGCTGTTGGAGATTATTATTGTGCAATGCTGGAAGGCAAGTCATTAGCTGTAAACATCCTTGGAAGGACAAGGGAACTGGATCATCTAAAGCGGTGTCATATATTGGCAGAAGCTAGCAAAATTGTATCACCCAGTCTTTATGAAAACAGTTGTCATAAATGCAGGAATGGGAATATATTTCTTCTTGTTTTACATTTATAAGTAAAAAACTTATTTTTTTATTACACTCTTGGACTTTATTTAATAAAAAAAATGCACATCAATTTTTTTGTGAGTTTAAGATGTTAATATTTGTTTATATATTACTTTTGACAAAGATCAGCGTTAACTTTGATTCTTGCTGTAACTGTCATTCATGGTTTCAGTATTGCAATTGCAACAATTCAGTTTTGGACCATACACATTGTAAAATATTCCCTGGGCCATTAATAAAAAGGGGCCTACTGTTAGCTAATTAAATGAATGAATGAATAAACAAATAAATTAATAAATGATGTGATCAATATGTTAGCAGTATCTACCAGACTAATGTTATCCATTATGATTGGAATTATTGTCACTATACTGCTTTCCCAACATGCAGAAATATATACTGGACCATTCATTATTTGATACTTGCTTTGGACTGTTCAGAGCCAGGTGGGCAGGAGCTTATCCTCGCTCTCATCTGGCATAAAGCAAAAAAAACAAAAAAAAAAAAAAAAAAAAAAAAAAACCAATGGCAGTAAACTGGAATATCTCTTTGCTGTCATTTAGTATTTTTAATTTCAGTAGAATTCTACTGTTGTATTTCCTCTCCCCTACTAAGTTCATAATTAATACATTTTAGATTTGTTTCAGTCATTTGCTCATGGCACAAGGGTTCACTGTAACTCCTATCATAAAAGAAGTAGTAATAGAACCTATAATCTAGGCGGGGTGCTGAAGTCTAGTTTTAATTTCATTTAGTAGTCTGTTTATTTTCGGGCAGCGGTGGTTGTACAACAGTTAGTATTGCTAGCATTGCCGCCTCACAACAAGAGGTTCTCTGGTTCGATCCTTGGCTGGGGTGCCTTCTGTGCAGAGTCTGCATGTCCTTCCTGTGGTCACGTAGTTTCCTCCGGGTGTTCTAGTTTCCTCCCACATCCCAAAGACATGCTGTAGGTGAATTGGACACTCTAAATTGGGTGAGTGCGTGTGTGTGTGTGTGTGTGTGTGTGTGTGTGTGTGTGTGTGTGTGTGTGTGTGTGTGTGTGTGTGTGTGTGTGTGTGTGTGCGTGTGTGTGCCTTCTGTGGAAGGTTGGGCGCTGGGCTGGCAACTCGATACCATAAAACTCCACTGCCAATCAAGAGTGGACAGGTGATCTGCTGTGGCGACCCCTAACTGGAAAAAGCTGAAAGAAGAAGTCTGTTTACTTTCCCACTTTTACTTATTCATGGAGGTTTGGAGCAATAATCAACATGTATCTGATATAATTGGGGCAAAATGACAGTTATGGAATAGGATTTCAAGCACTGCAGGGAGGAAATTTTCTCTTAACCTGCTAAAAAAGATATATAATGCCAACAGTATTTCAGGTAATACATAAATACTTTGTCCATAATAATAATAAAAATGCAAAATGTAACCCAAATATAGTTGCTATAGTTACTAGTAAATATACAGAAGATGAATTAGTGATCTGCAAATAATAGAATTCTACATTTAAGTATTCAGTATACGTATGGTATTCCTGTTTTTCTTTGGTGAGTATTAGTAATCGGTCATGCGTAACTGAATGCTACAGATTCTCATATGATTTTTATACAGCTTAGTTTGCATGATCCTTGGAGTGTAGCCCAGATTCAGTTCTTCAGAGTAATAACAGCTCTGATGCTGTGGAGCTTATAAAATAACATAAAATACATATTTCAAATTTTGAAATTTAATCTGGGATGCTTGTTTACATGACACAATCACATTTTCCAAGACTGATTTTAGCCAAAGAATAGAAAAAGGAAAAGAATGACATCTTTAATTTCAACTTTTGTCTACTAGATAAGTATTCCTTTTAAAGAATACTGTATCTTGGCAGAATTACTTTGAATGGAAGATCAGCTTAGATCACAGACTGTGAGTTTTGACATCACCCTGTGCTATAACTCCAAACCTGGGAGTCTGTCCCTATTTCCTCTGATGGTCTTTTTTTAGTGTAGACAAATATAAAAACAATACAAAATAATCATCTTTATGCCTCCCATCACACATCACAACAACAAATTATTGAAACTGTGTGCATAGAGAACACTGACATATGAAGGGCCAAGGAAAAAAAAACATAGTTCAACAAAATGAAAAGCGTTAAACATTGACAAAAAGTATGTATTCATGTTGGGGGATTAGAGAAAAAGATGCTATATATGTATATATATATATATATATATATATATATATATATATATATATATATATATATATATTTTTTTTTTTTTTTTTGGAACAACCACAGCTAACCATTAGTTGCATCTTTTTACTAAATGGGAACACTAAATATGACTGAACTGATCTGGCCATGTTTGTGGGACTGAAGAGACTGTGACATCTTACTGGTAAGAGAGTGCCCCCCCCCCCCAAGTGAGATATAATCACTGCTCTACACACACATCCATGCTGTCCAAGTAGAGGGTGTGTAATGCACTCTCTACATTTATTTCATATGCATCTCAGCTACAGCCCTATTCTCTCTTAAAGGTAACTCTTCATGCACACCCCCAGCGTCTATCCGAGATGACCCACTCAGTGCACACCCATCCTTTCTACCTGCACAGTCAAACACCTGTGCTACTAATCTAATGTGGGTCACCCGGGCCATAGTCAGGGATTTATACCTCTACACCACTGGCGAAATGATGGAATAAATGTTAGAACTCCTACTATTTTTAATTATGAATTATGTAAACCAACACCAGATATCTGTTAATTAACTATGTGTTAAGGTCGGGTCTATATTAGAACACCGAAGTTTTAAAACTTCGAATGTTCTAATATTGACCCCTTTTCAGTGAAAGCTTAAAATATCGAACATGCAGAACAGCAAGTTTTTCCCAAGAAAAATATTCGCTGTTCCAAAATACATATACACAACACAAGCACACCACAAAAACAGAAATCCACACACACATACACTTAAAATCCTACATCCAACCCTACACTAAACTGTACATACACTACTATCTATCCACTTGCCTTAACCCAAACTGTAACCCTAAGGTCCGTCACTATCGCACACTCACCTCACCCCCACCCTAACCCTAACGTCCATCACAATCGCACACTTACCCAACCCGCGCCCTAACCCTAACTCACCTAACCTGTGCCCTAACCCTCACGTCCACACAATCGTACAATTACCTGAACATGACCCGTAACTTTCCACTACAGTGCTGAAAATAACGAAGCCACAGAAACAGCCAACCAAATTCTTTCCCTAGGAAAAAAATTGATGTTCTGCAGCTTCAGTATTTCCAGCGTTCGCTGAATAGGGGTTGATATTAGAACATTCGAAGTTTCAAGACTTTGATGTTCTAATATAGACCCGTCATATAGTTTTAGCATGCATGTTTTTGTTTTTTGGTAATAATAATGAAGCTTTGAAAATTTAAATGAAAAATCACTTTTGCTCATCTGAAGCAGGACTGTACATTACTAATACATTTGTTTTCTGCCTAGTAAGGTTCCATGTATCCTTATTTTCACTGAAATTAGTGTATTCTAAGCACAGGAAGCCAGTTTACAGTGTATGCCTTATCTTAGTGCTACATTTTCTCATCCAAACCACAGTAATGTTTACATAAACATTTTTGTGATATTAACATCTTTGCCCTAGGTAAAGGAGCCACACAAGTGCTAAGACACCTGGTCTACTTTTACAAATTTTGTATAGAATAACTTTGTCGTGCACTAAGACTAACAGCTGTGTACACTAAATTTCATATCTGGGGTATATAAGGTATATTTGAGAGGAGACACATATCTTCAGGGTCTGTCATGTCTGCTTGCAGATTGAGCGCAAGCACTTTTATCATTTATGACCATTAGAGTACGTCACTGTCATTCCACTTATGATGTGTCAAAAAATACACTTGGTTTGTCAACATGTACAGTCATATCAGGTCAGTGCTTCAGTCTTTTGTATTATAGCTCAAAGTGTGTGTGTATGTGTGTTTGTGTGTGTGTGTGTGTGTGTGTGTGTGTGTGTGTGTGTGTGTGTGTGTGTGTGTGTGTGTGTGCGTGTGTGTGTGTGTGTGCGTGTGTGTGCGTGTGTGTGTGTGTGCGTGTGTGTGCGTTTGTGTGCATGTGTGTGTGTGTGTGTGTGTGTTTCAGATTGTATGTGTATGTATGTGTGCATTTCTGTGAGTGTGAAGGGTTGTGAGACAGGTTTGTTTGTGGATGTTTGAGTCTTTATCTCCCTGGTTGATGTCATTACAGGAGGTAGGTATGGGATGCTGAGAGGTTGTTTGTCTGTGTCTTTGTGTGTGTATGTCTGGGTATGTGTGTGTGTGTGTCTATGTGTGTGTGAGTGTGTGTGTGCATGTGTATGTGTGTGTGTGTGTGTGTGTGTGTGTGTGTGTGTGTGTGTGTGTGTGTGTGTGTGTGTGTGTGTGTGTGTGTGTGTGTGTCTGTGTGTAAGGGGATATGAATGCTACTATGCTGTTAGGGCTAGTTACAAGAACACTAGTGCTGTTTGATGTGACAGCACCGAGTTCAGTTCAGAGAGAGACACTATTGGAGCATTTCTCTTTGTGTCTCTACCATATCTGAATTGATGAATCCACATTGACCAATTATCACATGTAGAAAAAATATTTTTTGAATCCTTAGGAAAGTCTTTACATGGATTATGTCTTATAGCATGAAATTTAATTAGGTTCCTATTCTTTTGGAATTATTTCAAAGAACTGATTGATTATAAATGCATTCAGACTTCCTTAACATATATACAAGACTAGTCTTACTTTAAAATATGTAACTATTTTTTTCCTTGAATGGTTAAATCCCCCTCCCTTCCCTTTAACAATAAAACTGTATGTAGATACCTATATACATGCATTCTCCTGGAATATATCCCACCATACATACATACAAAACAAGAACTGGCATTAATGCCCCTCTAGCCTGCCAGTATACCAGAACAGGTCTTCTCATAGAAAATGTCCAGGTTGTCCTTAAAATATCTAAACTAATGCTTTAATATAATTTGCTAGTCTGTTCAGTGCATTAGCTGCTGTCTCAGAGAAACAGTGTATACAATTCTCATTCCTACAGAATCTTCTGTATAGGTTTTCTGATGATTCTCTACTATGTTTTGATAACCCAAACATTCCCAGAGGAATTGTCTCTAAAAGCCCTGTGTACGTGAATAACATCTCCTCTTAGATATCTGTAAGAGACACTGTATAAGTTCAGATATTTTAGTCTTTCATAATAACTTAAATTTTCACATCCATGGATGCCCTTGTTATATTTTCATTGTACTACTGTTATTCCATACTCAAGTTTGGGTCTAATGTAATTAATAAACAATGACTTCATAATTTCTGATTTCCTAGACATTATAAAACTTTTTATGTAACATTTATTTCTATATCTATCATTAACCAACTGGTTGATATGAGTAGAAATACCTCAAAGCTGGATCTACCCATATACCCAGGACCATAAATAAATCTACACTTTCAAACACTGTGTGCTGTATTAAATATTCACTTTTCAGTTTAGATCTCCCAAATCTGCTATGCTTAGTTTTGATGTATTAATCAGCATATTATTCTGCTACTCCCAAACGGTCAATTTAGTCAAGTTATTTTACAGACATGGCCTATCTGAAACACATGTAAACAGTTTACCAGTTTCAGGTCATCTGCATACAGACTGTAGAACAGCTCAGGTGAAAAAGATAGGTCTGAAAGATACAATCTGAAAATGTATGAGCCTAAGACAGACCTCTGAGAGACATCCTGACTGTAGCCAAGAATTTTATCTATCCAATTTATTTATATTTGCCATGTCCTGTTTGTAAGCCATGTAAATATCCATCTTATCAAGAATACAACAATACCTAGTTGTTATAATTTATTGAACAGTGTTTTGTGTATGACCCTGTCAAATGCTGAAGTTAAATCTATATAAGTTACATCACAGCACATATTTTTTTTCATTCATAGCTGTACTTATATTGTTATACAACATCATGTTACAGGTGGTAATAGATCTATGTTTAATATATGCATGCTAATATATGGTTTTCAGTCCCAGCCTTTCCAGTTCTGACAATAACTTATCCATGATTGCTTCCTTCTCCATTATTTTTAATAGGATCATAGGAGGTTACCAGGGTAATGGCCCTAGGGCCTTTACAAGCCTAGCCAAGTTCAACCCATGTTCCCAAGGGTGTCAGGTTTAATGAGGCACTAAAATAAGCACCTATTGCCCTTGACCAAGAGGAACGCAGGTGGAACCCCTAGAGTGAATTTCTGGTTACCCATCCAATCATCCAAACTACACTTAAATATTGCCAATAAGTGGCTTTGTTTAACATGAATAGGAAACTTGTTCCAAAGGTGGGGCAACCTCTGTGAGACAAATTTGCCTCTCCAGCAAGTTCTGTTGATGTCACATACCAGATTAATGTCCTTTGAGTGAGTGACCCATGTGACATTTGACTTGTGAATGTGCAGCATTACCATTAAAGCTCGGTCAGAGATTGCTCTATATGCAAGCCACAGGTCGCATCTGAACAGTATATATGACACAGAGTAAAGTGACAATGATTTCAGTCTGTCTGCATAAGACAGATCTTGAAGACCCTGAATTTTCCTAGTAAGCATCCATCCTGTGGGGTATCTCCAATTGCTGCAGATGTTTGGAAAGGAACATAATTAAGGGAGCACTGTACTTTGTTATTGGCCTGATGAAGGAAGAGTACAGAGGAGTTATAACCTCTTTTTCTGAAGCCAGTGCTCTTACTTATGAGATGAGCAATATAAAATGCCCTTCTTACCACTGTGGTGACATGGTGATCAAAGTTAAGATTGCTGTCCACCTGTGTGCCAAGATCTCTCATCACTGAGGAGATAACATACTTGATCTCATCATCACGAACATGGGAGCACAATGTTCAACACCGGAAGTATACCCCTCACTGGTGAGATCAGATCACAAACTAATCTCGCTGGAGGTCCTCATCCCACCCCCACCTGAAATAAAAAAGACCACAGTAAAGAACTTCTCAAAAGCCGACTTCACACTTCTAAAGACTAGTGTGGTCTCCTTTAAGGCCCCGAGCGGAAAACAATACTCAAGCCGCTGAATCACTTACAAATGCCTTCTACCAGCACCTGCAGGACTGCATGGATAAGGCAATCCCAAGCAAAACAAAGACTCTTTGTACCAATGGCAAGCGTCCAGTCTGGTGGACCCCAGCCATAAACAAACTCTACAACAAAAGGAGGAAGCTACTACAAGATAGAGCAAAATCCTTAAAAGGTAAGACACCCTTGATCACTATAAGTAAAAACTAAGAGCTCTCATAAAATCATCCAAAGCAAATTTCGAGAGAAAAATAGCTAAAGACTCAAAAGACAATCATAAGGCCTTCTTTAGCTATGTTAGAAACCTAGGAGGAAACTCCCAGATATGCTCAGAACTAGTTCAAAATGATGTGAAGATTACTGATCCTACAGACATTGCCAACATACTGGCTGACAGGTTCAGTGCAAACTTCTCCCCTCCCCCAAAGGAGAGATATCTATACCAAACGAGTGCAGCCCCTAAACATCTCCAGCGCCCAAGTGAGAACTGCTCTCCAAAGCAAAAACACAGCATCCATGGGACCTGATGGTGTCCCCGGCTGTGTGCTCCACGAACTCAATGAGGAATTAAACCCACAGCTAGGACAGCTGTTTAATCAAAGTCTTACCTCTGGATACGCACCCAGGAGTGGCGCACTGCAACTGTGGTCCCACTTCACAAAGGCGGTGCCTCCACAGACCCTGGAAATTACCGGCCCATTAGCTTGACAAGCCTTATCTGCAAAGCCATGGAGAGGATCATAATGGACCTCATAAATAAAGACATAGGGAATTTGCAGACTTTATATCCAACCCAGTTTGGCTTTGTCAAAGGCAGATCATGCCTTTTAAACTTGGTTGACTTTTGAAACAGTCACCAAAGCCATTGATGAGGGAAAGGCAGTCCATACAGCCTACCTCGATCTGGCTAAGGCCTTCGATACAATACCCCACTCGGGTATCATTGAAAAACTCATCAGCTTAAATGTTAACCCATACATCACAAGATGGGTTGCAAACTGGCTGAGTGACAGAACCCACAGGGTCAGAGTTGCTGGTGCCATGTCAGACTCAAAGCCTGTCACAAGTGGTGTCCCACAGGGCTCAGTCCTGGGCCCACTCTTGTTTGGCATCTACTTTTCCAGTACAAGCAAACACAGGAGGGTTATGGCTGACAAAGTTTGCAGATGACTGCAAACTGGGCGCCATAGTAGAAAACACATCTGACACAGATATCCTTCAGAAGGGTCTCACAGAAGCGGATAACTGGTGCCAGAGCCACGGCCTAAAGTTAAATGCCAAAAATGCATAGTCATACCCTTCGGGAAAAACAAGGTTACCCCTAGCTACCAAATAGGTGGCAATCCACTGAGCACAGAAGAAGTTATCAGGGACCTGGGGACCCAGGTTGATAGTAGTCTGTCATTCGACACCCATGTAGCTAAAGTAGTTAGGAAGACCTTCTACATTGCCCACCTTATCATGAAGGGATTCTCATCTAGATCAAGGGAGGTCATAGTCTCCTTTACTCATCACTCATCAGACCAATGATTGAGTACAATGCCCCATTTGGAATGTATCTGACCCGACACTTGCAGCAGCTGGAGAGGCCACAAAAGTTCCTCACCAAAAGGATAAAGGGTCTCAAAATCTGTCCTATGCTGCCCGACTGAAAGAACTCCAGCTCTATTCAGTCGCTACTGCTTGCTCAGAGGTGACCTTTGCCTAACATACAAGGCCATGTCAAACCCAGATTTGATGAATATGCTTCACCTCAAAAATCTAGATCCATCAGAGCCACAAGGGCGGAGACTTAAACCTCGACACTGCTATTAATAGGACGTGCTGGAGGGATAGATTCATCACCCAAAGACTCCCTATGCTGTGGAACAAAATCCCGGTACATGTGAGGCAGAGCACCTCGCTGGCCTTGTTCAAGAGAAATCTTGACCAATGGATGGGAGATCGCAGATATACCCCAGGGATTACCTCAGTGTCACTGCTCGACGGAGGCACAGCAAAATAATGGGTATAGTTCCCCATACTAAAGGGGTGGCGTAAGCCACAAAACGATGGGCTAGGCTTGTAAATGCCCTCAGGCAGATAGCCTAGTATGAACCTATGAACCTATGAACCTATGACTGTGTGCTTAAGGTATTGCTATTGATGTGGTAGTTTGCAGAAACATCACCCTTGCTGCGGTGGGGGATAATGCATTTTTTTGCATTAAGATTAAGACCATGACTTTGACACCAGTCATTAGTCTGCATAAGACCTTTTTGCAGGATGTTGACATTGCTAGGGGTTTCAATAATTGCTACCAGTTTTCAGTCATCAGCAAACTTTGTCAATCACAGTCCTTTAGGTTTAGACTGTACTTCATAGAAGAAGATTCCAAACAGTAGGGATCCCAGTACTAATCCCTGTGGGAACACCATTGGTTACAGGTCTGCTATAGGAGGTGGAACCCCCTATTTTGCCTGTATGAGTTCTATCAGTGAGCCAGTTTGCAACCCACCTGACAATATATGGGTTGATACCCAACTGTGTGAGTTTGTCAATGATGCCTGAATGGGGGATTGTGTCAAAGGCTTTAGATAAGTCTAGGTATGCCATATGCACAGATTTGACATTGTCTAGGCCTTTGGTGACTGTCTCAAAGAAGTCCAACAAGTTTAACAGGCATGATCTCCCCTTGACAAGGCCAAACTGAGTGAGGTCATGTGTTTGGAGATTTCCTATATCTTTGTTAATAAAGGTCCATGATGATTTGTTCCATGGCCTTGCAGATAAGGCTGGTCAGGCTAATGGGTCTAAGGTTCCCAGGGTCCATTGATGCAACCCCTTTGTGCAAATGGATGATGGTAGTTGTTTTCTATTCCACAGGGATGAAGCCAGTGCTTAGAGTGTAATTGGAAAGCATGCCCAATGGTGATGCTAATTCCTGTTTTAACCCATATAGAACACAGCTGGGAAATTGTCTGGTCCCATAGAGGCTGTGTTTTTGACCTTGGAGAGGGTGTTTAAGAACTGCTCCTCAGAGATACTAAGTGGGGGACAGATATTTGGGATGGTTTGGAGTATATGTGATGGGGACAGGGAAGTGACATTTTCACTGAACCTGTCAGCCAGCAGGTTTGCTATATATACAGATTCTGTATATGTTGTACCATTAACTACAAGTTCAGTGCCAATCTGGGCTGAGGTGATGGATGTAACTAAAGAATGCCTTGTGGTTATCCTTAGTTAGGGAAACTAATTTGGAATCATAGTTAGCTTTGGAGGACTTGACTAGGAGTCTTATTTGTTTGTTAAAAGTTGAGGAGGGAGTGTTTCCAGCTTTGAAAGTGTTCCTTCCTACTCTTAAACAGCAATTTATTTCTCCTTTTGTATAGCCTACTAATAAAACAAATAGACAGAGCAGGGTAGATCCAATTCACTCGAAGCCAGTACAAACACAGATAACTCTTTATTGTAAGTCACACAGGTTGAGCGCTTTCATCTGCCAGGAACGCAGATTTCATCAGAACCATTTACAAGGCATCAACTCGAGCTTAAATACTTGTTTTGGCGCCAAACTACAATTAATTAGATTAAAATGAGTGAGTCTTAAAACGGCCATGTTTTAGAAACAGAACAGAACTCTTCAAAATATAAATTATACTATATATAATATATAAAATATAAAATTGTAAAATTGTACGAGCTAGTTCCACTAATTAATCAATACTTTGGTGTGCTCTAAATAATAACTTATACATCATAATCACTTGTGTAAAATGCTTAAAAGTACCTAAAACCATGAATAACATATAAATATATGAATACAAATACTTAAAGGTGCATAAGGAAGTAGTACACATTTGTTCATATTGGATGCGGACAAGATAGATGTCCTTTTATCTTTTTAGTCTTTTTAATAATAATAAATGCATGATGCGGTGAAAATTGCATTGATGCAGTATATAATTGGAACGTACTATTAAATATAGACTATAAATAACTAATATTCTCTGTTCCTAGTCTGTACTATGTAAGCTGGTCCCTAATACTGCTGGTGTGAGTCCACCCTTAGTCATAACAAGGTGTGAAACTATAATGGTACACGTATTAAAACGTATATCAAAAACTATTATCAAAAACTAATATCAAAAACTAACCAACTCAATTTAAAGCTAACAGGGGTTTTAAACTAATGAAGTCATTAATCCCTGGCTTGGTGGTGGCATCAGTACTAATTTGCCATCTACTTTCTTTCCAAGCCAGGTATGTCTTCCAATCACCCCCCTTATCCCTGATATTTACTTGGTCAATAATAGAAAACCTGAAAGTGTGATCTGTACCCTTATCACAAATATGCCTATATAAAGCGTTTTTCGTGTCTTGCTTACTTATATTGTAGATGTGTTCATATATCCGTGTCTTGATCTTCCTTTCCGTTTTGCCTATGTAGTAGGCCGGACACTTTATACAATTGGCAATATACACTATACGCTTTGAATCACAATTACCTGATATACCAGTGATCTTGGTGTGCATGATGTTCTCTAGCCTAAAGGTGGGTGTGGTGTTTATGAACTTGCATTGGTTACAATGTCCACATTTACTGGTACCTTTATTACTTCTAGTTCTTTCACTCTTTGGTCCACATTCCAAAATATTTTTTATGTTGTTTCCAGTTTTGTACACAGTCCACATCTCTGTTCCAACCAAATTCCCCAAGTTACCCGCAGAGATAATAGTACTCCAGTACTTCTTCAAGATGTCAGTAATCATGTTGACAAAGGGGTTGAATCTAATCACACATACCATCTTGTTTGGCATACCACTTGTTAGACTCTGCATTGAGGTGGAACTGCCTAAAAGTGGTTTGTATTTTAGCCCCCATTGTGCTTTGACATAAGTAGTGATGTTGTCCAAAAATTTTTTAGGATATCCTCTGTCAATGAAAAGTTGAGAGATGAAGACCAGTTCCCTATTCATGTCTTCAACAGTAGATGACATTCTGGCCGCTCTAATGCACTGGCCCTTAACAATATTTTTGAAAATGTGTCTAGGATGACAGCTCGTGAAGTGGATATAGTCGTTTGAAAAGGTAGGCTTCCTGTATAATCTGGAAATGAATCCGGTACCAGTATTGCCTATCCAGGTGTCCAAGTAGGATATGCCCTGATTATCGTGTTGGTAGGTAAATCTCAAAAAGTCTGTGGTATTATTGAGATATTCCACAAAGGCGGCTATCATATCTGTTGGTCCTGTCCAGATAATAAACACATCGTCTAAAAATCTGGTGTACAGCCGGATGTGTTTATAAAATTCACAAGTGAATAAATGGACATTCTCCCACTCCAACATTACCAAATTGGCAAAAATGGGGGCGCAGGAAGCTCCCATGGCCACCCCTCGAGATTGTCTAAATAGTTCGCCCTCATATTCAATATAATTATGTTCCAACACCAAACTCATCATATCCGTAATCAGGTTCACTCTATCACCACTGCATCCTAAATACTTAAATATACTACTGTGAAAATAGTCTAGTCCTAAGTTGACTGGGATGCTGGAAAAGAGATCTTGCACGTCAATTGTTAAGAACGTCAAATTTTCGTCCCACTTGTCATTTGTGACTTTGCTCAAAAAGTCCCATGAATCCTTGACCAAATGGTCAACCTTGCTGTAAATAGGTTTGGTCCATTGATCAATGATGGTTCCTATCTTAAATGTCTTGGACTTGGAACCTGAAATAATGGGTCTGAACGGTGGTTTGGTCAGGTTCTTGTGTATCTTGGGGATTCCTACAATACGTGCCAAAATAGGATATTCAGTTTTCACGTACTCGTATACATCCCTAGTGATACGGTCATCAATCAAATACTCTTCCAAGGTGTTGTCAATGCGTCTATATCCTGTATTGATCTGGTTCAAGGTTACCTTTTCATAATGACCAGAATCAAGCAAAATACTGTGTATTTCATTGTGGTACTGGTTGTTGTGGAAAATTACTACCCCTCCGCCCTTGTCCGGTTTCATGATTCTGATCTGTTTGTTCCTAATGAAGTCATTCAGGCTACTAATGGCAGTTGAGTTGCCTAACAGGCAGGTTTGTTCTTCCTTGAAGATCTTGCTTTGGTTGTATCAAGTACAGCAGAGTCAATACAACTATACAGGTGCTCATATGAAACATTGGTGTATAACTCAGCATAAGTGTCTGTTTCATCAGTGGAGGGAGGGGCTATGAACCTATTTATGCTGTCACATAAGAGTTTGTAATTGGCCTTGGAGAAGTTTTTTGTCTAGTTGTTGCTAAAGGTGGGGGGTGTTGTGTTATAGTTGCTTCTAGCAAGACTCATTTGTGGTCAGATCTCACCAGGGATGGCCACACATTGGTGGCAGTGCAGTGGTCCCCCATGTTGTTCAGCACTAGATCTAGTATGTCTGTGCCCCTTGTGGGTGTGCCAGCCAGCTGGTCCATGGTATTGGAGTTAACAAAGTCCAGGATCCTTTGGGCAAGTGAGTTAGAACACATGTAATTTGCCCAGTCAATGGATGGGTTATTAAAGTCACCCAAAACCAGGGTGCTTGGTTGCATCCTGATTGAGTCAAATAGATCCAAGTAAGCTTAGTGAATGTCCTGATTCATGGAGGGGGGTCCTATAGCTGGCAATGCTCTGAAGAGGGGTCTTGTCTACAGTCAATTGCATCTGAACTTACTCAAGGGAATTGCACTGTTTAACCGATCTAGAGGTGTATTTATCTTTAACAAATATTGATGCATCATCTCCTTTAGTTTTTATGCCTTCAGTTTGTAGTCTGAACATGTGGAAGGAAATGTAACCAGGTATACCTGGAGTGCTGTCTGCAGCCATAAACCAGGTCTTAATGACTGCACAAATGTCAGCATCTTCCAAGTTGAGGACTGCTTCCAGTGAGTGCAGTTTCTGGTTTAGAGTCCTAGTAATTAGCAGCATAACCTTGAGGATATTTTTACAGGGTATTTTTATGTTGGGAATTTAGTTCTTGTGACATTGCCAGTAACGAAAATCCCAGGGGTGACAGATGAAGGCCATTTCTGGCAAAGAATCGAGGTCTGTTGACCAATTTATCCCAGGCTGACAGATACTGGATCCCCTTTGAATGACACCAGAAACTAAGCCAGTTGTCGAAGTTAATAATTTTTATGTTTGTATTGAGGTATTATCCTAAGTGAAGATAAAATGCTGCTTAAGGCTGGGACATACCTGCCCGAGACACATAATCAGAGAGCTCAGTGATGTCTCACTTCATAGAGTCCAGTGAGGTACAGCTCAAGCCATTCACACCTACATGGACTATTACAGAGTCATAATACTGCCTGTTGCTGAGAACCTTGAATTCATGTGTGATGTAGTTGATATTGGCACCTGACAGACAGCTGACTGTAACTTTTTCTTTATCCAGCCTGGTGAAAGGGACATCTGTGTGTCTTACAATTGAGTTGCCCTTGACTAATATGTTTGTTTTTGTGTTACGCCTTAGGGGCTTGACTGGTGAGATACTGGTGTGTGATATATTATGTGTGTTATATTCTACAGAGGGTGCATTATGTGAGTCATGCTTATGTTTGCATTTGAGAGGACTCTGATGTTTAGGTAAGTTTCTGGTAAGGACCTCCATATATGTAGGTTTATGTGTTTTTGGTTTGGTAGGTGTAGGAGGTGAGCTGTGCATACTGACAACCTACTTTTATCAGATAAACTGACTTGTGAGGGAGAAAGCCTGGATTCCAGATTCTTGATATAGCTGTATCTTTTACATAATGAATTTGTGTGGACTAGAAGAAGTGTGTTGTCAGTGTACATGAGGAAATTGCTATGTTGTCTCAGGATGCCCATGTTAACCAGGATGGCTGGAGAAACTGTGGAAAATTGTCCATCTATAATGCTAGGTAAGTTGATGTGATCAGAAAATGGAGATGAAAGGAAGGACCAGGTAAAGTACAGGACAGGAGAAGTGGACAAAAATATGAAGGGCTAGTGTGTAGGATCTGTGTTAGTACATCAAGAGATTGCTGAATACATGACCTGTCAGTGAGGGACAGTCATGAGAACTCACCAATGGAAAACCAGCAGAGCATTAAGGGAACATTTGAAGGCAGAAGTGTTTTCATCTATAACCTTCACTGTTGCCCACCACTGCTCAGCAGCGTGTGATGCACAAACAAGCTTAAACCTGCACAAATGTGGTACTTATGCAGCAAATGAGAGCAAACTGATTTCAATAAATTAATCAATTAAAAAGCTTAAAACTGAATGCTGTTCCAGTAACCTTTAATCAGATGAGTTCTAACTATACATTCCTGCTACTAGGCTGCTGAAGAATGCTCCCCAACAAAAGGTGGCCTGGTTTAGTGTTCTACTTATACAAGCAAAACTAGATTCAGCAGGTCTGAATATAGTCTATGCTACAGCAATTAAAGTGTAAGAATTTCAGAAAAATAAAACAGTTCAAATAAGCAGAGATGTGATAAAAATGCAGTTCAAAGTGCAATACACAGTGACAAATTCTAAAGGTTTGCAGAGATCAGCAAATGGCTTGGACTGATCATATAAACACAGCAGGGCAGTATCTGGTCACCAAACTCTGTGGAGCTTGCCTGAAACAGTGAAAATCTGCACAAAAGCGGTGCTTATTTAGTAAACAAAAACAAACCGATTTAAACAAATTAACCAATAAAAAGCTCAAACTGAGCCCTGTTCCAGCACCCTTCAATCAGACGAGCTCTGATTGCACACTCCTGCCACTATGGTGCAGGTGAACCCTCTCCAACAAAAGGTGGCCTGATTTAGTCCTCAAGTTATACAAACAGAACTAGATTCAGCAGGTCTAGTCTACACTACAGCAAAGTACAACAATTTCATAAAAGTCAAAACAGTTCACATAAGTAGGCATAATAAGTCTTCAACCAGCAACTCCCAGCTCACAAGGGCAGAGGGTACCTTCTCCTCCCACTAGAGTATAGACCACAAACCTTCTTAATGTGAAATAACTGGCCTGAAGCTCAAATGCTTAAACCAGAACAAAAACATTTTTAGAATAACAGACACTTGCAATTTCCAACTTAGAATGATGTAAGTTACCTCTCCTGCCACAACAGTGTAGACTACAAACCTTCTTAATATAAAATAAATGTCCTGAAGCCCAAGTGCTTAAACTAAAACTAAGAGGCTTCAAATAATAGTTACAATTTAATCAGGCTACTAATGAGCAGTAATAAATGCAGCAGAATAAATGGAATTGAACATTTTTTAGAACAAGCAACAAAAGCAAAATAAAGTAATAAAGCAGGAAGAAACACAAATACAGTAAAAACAGCTAAATAAGATGCATTGTTAAGTTAAGTGGAAAGGGCTGAAAAGCAGATAATTCAAGGTTAAGAATCTAAGGGGGTGGGCCTTTCCAAATGATCTATCTGTATTCAGTAGAATGAGCTGAGATAGGACTGGGAGTAGTGTCCAAAATCAAATTTATAGTAGGGGTGGACAACTCCAATGCCACCAAGTTTAAGAATACAACAACAGTTGCACATGTGGGTGGGAAAAAGAAAATGCAGCCAGAGATCAGTAAAATTCAGGTAGAGTACAGCAAGCAAGCCAAACAAGCACTTCACAACAGCTCCTCCCACTAATTAGCTGATGTTCTTCACTGTTTGCAAAGGAATTATTTGCTAACTTTTGTAACTGATCCTAACCAAGACCTCTTAAAACCCCATAAAACCCCAACAGAACAGAAAACTTAAAATAAAACAAATATAATACAAGAATAAGACACAATATAGAAGTAACCATACCTTAAATAAAAAACTTCATTTCAAAATAAAATGCAGACAGAGATCAGCAATATTCAGGCAGAATACAGCAGGCAAGCCAAACAAGCACTTCACAACATGAAAGTAGTCTTAAGGGTCTGTATGAATCTGAATTTATCCTACTCCCCTTTGGCTTAAAGACAGGTTTAATATGTATATGTCCCCAATCTTGAGTAATCTATCCATATGTATATGACCTATTAAACATTAGATATAATGATACTGTAAGTTCTTATTCAATTGTTCTCATGTCATTATTATTAATTCCATCTTCTCCCTCTGCATTATTTGCATCCAATTTGCAAATGTTTCAATATAATTTAATATTTCAATATAATCTAATCTGATGTCAGTATCTGAGGTTTCCTGTATTTCACTAGGACAATTTATCACCCCATTTTGTGGAGCCAAATTGTTTTGCATAGGATTTTATAAATATATCCACAATCTGTTCTGCCTAAGTATAATGTTTAGACTGGCACTGTTTATCAGGACATATGTATTTACTCCTTCCACATCTCATTTACCTCCAAAATGGTTTCCAATAATGCTCAATATCTTTATATAAATTTTCTTTAATTTTTTCTTGAGTTTGTCTCACACTATGCTTAATTTTTGTGTCACTTGTTTATTTCAGTTTTCAAAGTTGTAGTTCAACCTGTTTTCCATTTTTTTTGTCTCTCACCTCACGCGGATATCTTGTTCTTATAGAAATATATCCCCCTGACTTTGATGTTGAACATTTTTTTTTGCACTCAGTTTCTCTTTCAAAACTCTTCATATTTTTTCTGCAGTTTTTCCACAGAATGCATCGCTCCAATTAGTTTTACACAATGACTGTTTTGCTTCCATATAATCTGTAATTAATCTTCTATGTATTGCTTTAGATTTCAGTTTATCTAGCAACAAATGAACCTCAATAACTCCATTATCAGTCCATGTCAATACAGGTAAAACTTGACATGAAGTAGCAGTAATTTCAATTCCCTTGCAGTACCTTGTGTTTGTCAAATATTATAAAATATGTGCTGCAAAAATTTGCTTCCCTGATCTTAGCAAATGCATGCCATTCAGTCTGAGTACATGTGTGCCCAAAATTAGGCTCAGGTGCTCTACGCATTTCCATTTTTTAAAATGGGACATTTTATCATGTAGGTATTTCATGAAAAAAATCTTTTCATTCTTGATGACCTGACTCTCTTTTCTATATGTGATTTGGGAAACATATATCCCAACACCTGTACAAGCTATGCTATCTAGGAAGGCTGTGATTTCCCTACTACCAGTCAAAGAGTAATTGTGGATGATATAATTTGTCCTGACATGAATAAAAACAGGTCCGTAATTCATTATATTAAGACATTCTAAAGCCTGTCTCACATATTCTATTTTTGCTTCTGGCAACCGTAACACTAGTCAATGTTCATTATCTTCTCTGCAAATGTATATATTAGTTCCTGTAATAATTAAATCTCCAATTACAAGAATATCTTTTCTGACCAGATCTGAAGAATGTTCAACTTCTAATTTAATAATATCTGCTCAATCAGTTGTGACAAAGGAATGATTTTCATAACCATTATCTCATTAATCCCACTGTTTTCATTGTGTGTTACATTTGCAAACATAGAATTGTCATCCGGCTGACTTTGTACATCCACAGCTTGAGACATGCTGTCAGTGTCTGTCTTTCTCAGCATTTGTCTTCAGTCCTTCCATGTTCAGTTTTGATTTCTTTCTTTTCACCTGCCCCGTGCCTCTTTTTTTTTCTACCTTCTCTTTTGGAAAAATGTTGCCTTTCTCTGTAGACTTAACGTTTTCCAATAGAAAGATGTTATCATCCCTTGTAATCTGTGTGTTATATAACAAAACAGTATCCTTTTTAATACGTATTCTCTTCACTTTACAGATGTATCAGTTTCTTTTTCTTCCCTGTTATTTGTTGTGAACTTCTTCCTATCTTTCTTTTTTATTTTCTTCTAAATGCTCTGAATCCTCAGATTGCTGAATACTTGTATTCAGAATTCTAAAGTTGTCAGGGGCATTGCCTTGTTTCATAGGGGTTGAGTGATATTTACAGACAACAGACACATCCTTTCCTAAATGTGTTCTATTTGCTCTTTGCCTAACCTTATTTATTTTACCAGTCCACTCATTAATCTATGTGACAACAGATCTCCAAGCCATACAAATCACACAAGTGCGATCATCATCATCATCATCATCAGTAAGTCTAAATTTATTACTAGTAATGGTAAGCAAGTCATCCAGCATTTGACAAGAGAAACACAGATCACCAGTGTTATCACGTTTTACCTTTAGATATGCATAGCATTTATTACGCTGTACAATATATTTGTGCTTTAGCAAATTAATGACATACTCATTTAAGGAATCCATATTCAGCTGCAAATGAAAAAAAATTCTAAATGAAAAGAATAATCAAAATCAGTTACCAAAGAATTCAAAGAGAACTTAAATCAACTTCTATGAAAAAAATCACATAAACTATATACAACTTAATACTAAATTAAGTGCAGGAAATGTGTCGTCAGAGTCTTTCTCCAAAAATATAGCTATAATGTCTCAGGCTTTCTGAAATAGGTTTAAAAAGTTACCTTTTGGGGCACAATAAATGGGTAAACCTTGGTTTCATATTGTCTGATGTGTAGTTCTCAAAAAAAAAAATCTGCATTTGCCAAAGCAAACTTTAATTTTCATTTTTTAATTGCTTGATTTAGATGAGAACTTTTTTTTAAATGAAAATAATGCTTATGACAAAATACAGTTGATCGGATTGAGTAATTGAGTAATTGATTGATTATTTATTTATTAATTTATTTATAAATAGATTATTTATTGCTTGATTTATACATTATTAATCAGGTATGTAAACTGGTTCAGGGAACCTTTTCAGCCACAACTTGTACCACAATGGCAAAGACAATAACAAGTACAACATATTACAATTAGGAGAAACCTCTACTGCCATTAAAGCATTTGGCAAACATTGCATGCACAATACTTAGCCATGATGTGGCTGTGAATAAATAAAAAAATAAATAAAAAAAACATTTATTGGAATTCATAAATTATTGATGCTTAAAATACAATGTGCATGTGTATTATACACTTTCTTGTACCAAACAAAGACAAAACAGGAACATTGGAGTAATTATCAGCAGAATTGTGTTGGGGGGGGGGTTGCTACAGAACCATTTTTACATTTTGCATTTTTCATAAACAACTAGTCATGCACTTGTGTACAAACTACATAGTTACTGAGCAGTAGTCTTCCTCCTCAGAATGTGTACCAGAGCTGCACAGACAGACTTCATTTTGGACTTATGACATGTTAAAAGGGAGGCCTTTGTAGTTTGTAGGAAGTGATCTGTATATAACAATGGTGGGGAACATACTCATGCACTTTGATATAAAGAAGAAAATTATAAGGAAAAAGTATTACAGGGCAATGGGGGTAGACAAAAACGGAGAAATTAATTGTTAGACAATTTATATTGAAATCAACCAATGTAATAAGACTGGTGTCAGCAATTTTAGGGAGTAGGCTGTTCAATATCTCAGCCACTATACTAAGAGGAGGGAGTAGGGGTAGATAAATAGCAGTAATGGAAATTCTGAGGGTTTTTTTTTTTTTTACCAGCAATGTACGCGGCAATAAGCTATTAATTATCTTATCATAGTTAGCTGGGACAGAACAGCAATGATGCATTCAAGCAATTTACTGTCAAACAGAATAATATAACCATGGTATTTGTCCCAAGTTTATTTGCTCTTAGCTCTTGAAAGTGACCTTGGAAGGAGACAATCAAGGTAATGTGTTTTCAGCTAAGGGTGTTATTCATTTTCTGCACTTTTCAACTATGCAGTGTTTAAGTGTGAGGAATGCCACTACATATTTATGCAAATAAGCTAAGTGGAGGTTATTAGCTCTGAATAATGAAAAGTGAAGGCTTTTTTTAAAACATACCTACTTATGGCAAAAGCATAAAGTGCCTTAAATTAAGCATTAAGTACATATATACATTAAGTAAAGCATTAAGTACATATGAAGTATTACATGAAAGCCATAGGCTGATATTACTTCATATACATTTGGATATTGCAGATGGACACGACTGTGTACAGTCACACTTGAAAGACCTAAGGCAAACAGCAGACTGAGAAGCTTTTAATATTAAT
Source organism: Protopterus annectens (assembly GCF_019279795.1). Taxonomy (NCBI): domain Eukaryota; kingdom Metazoa; phylum Chordata; order Ceratodontiformes; family Protopteridae; genus Protopterus; species Protopterus annectens. Next base: position 1,659,131,144 of record NC_056726.1, read on the forward strand.
ATTTTAAAAAAAAATAATGGTGTTAAAATGCTTTATATAGGGGTAACCTTATGTGGACACCCTATTGTTTACTTTAAAGTATAGAAAGGGGGAGACAGGAAAGACTGAAAAAGGATGACTTAAGGAGGGAAGCACAGAAGTAAAACATCAAGAATGTTGTGCTAGATGAAGTGGAAGTGTAGGGGCACTATGTTTTTTTTGGAGGATAGATCCCTTATTTCTAAAGTTTAGTTTTTTTTTAATAAAAGGGTGGGGTGGGTGGGAAATAAGTAAGATGGTATAGGAGGAAGGATAAGGGAAGAAAGGCTGAGGAGGTGTTAGCAGGAGTCCCTTGTCCACAGAGACTCAGAGATTTCCAGTGACAGATTGTGGTGCAGTGGAAGATGCTAATGCTAAGGGGTGGGGGGGATGTGGTGGTGCAGTGGTCAGCACAAAGTGAGTCAGCATGTGGTTGAATCCGTCTGTCCATGACCTCCTCTAGAAAGTTCTGGATATCCAGTCCAGTTAGGCTAGCCAGACTGCCATGAGATGAGGTGCCTACAGGACAGTTGCCATTGCCTGACACTGCGAGGATGTTTCCAGACAGGAAGAGAGTGAGCACTCCATAACCTGGAAGGTATTTGCCTGGATTGCTCCAGAGGATTTGGGATCTATAAAAAAAATGAACATGAATGGGAGAAAAAGAGAATAACAAAGGAAAAAGGAATGTAAAAAAATAAAAAACATAGAAAGCAAAGTGTAGGAAAGAAAAATGAGAAAATACACCAAATAAATTCAGATCATGTTACACAACATTCAATTTCGTAGTTCAAAACATTTTTATTTTTATAAATATTGAGGTAAAACAAAATCTACAGTAAGCACATGTGTATACTTGGTGAGAATGTTAAGAGAAGTACTTATGCAAACTTTAGACTAAACTTTATGGGAAGTGCTTATATGTACTTGGCAGGAGAATGTATACTTATCAAGTTCTGGTTACAAATACATGGTGCAGTCTACTATATAAACATCCTGCTCATATTTATGACTGATACGCATTTGTTTGCAATACTGTACTAAAAACACTCTTTATAATTGTTCACATCTTATAAAATCAGTTAAAGACGGAATACTGCACTTATATACTGTCTTATCTCTTACATTTGGTTGCAGTAATGCACTGAATACACTGTAGTGCTATAGTTACCATGCTTTATAAATTATTTTCTTATAAATATTAATGAAATCAGTTAAACACACAATACAGTTCCCTACTTTATTCATGCTTACCATCTTACCAGTTACAAAGACATGCATCTAGAGGGTTTCTCCCCAGGCCTATGCTGAAAATTGGATTTGTTCCAAGTTGGAATTTACCGGTAAACAAATGTTAAATAAATAAAAATAATTAAATAAAATAAATTCTTCAGTCAGCCTTGCAGTTCATTCCTGCTGCCACTGGTTGTTGGCGCTTTGCTCCTTGGCTATAAAAGAAGAACATAAGGCAGTTGTTATTTACCCATATTTCAACTTTTTAACTTTAATATTGCCTATATGAATATTATTTCAAAGCATTCCATTTACTTCAGTACTCTATTACTACGTGTTTGTTTAAATATGCATTACTGTTTGAGTTCTCATACTTTGCCAAACTTCCCTTTATTACAAGTTATAAAAAAATTGATATACCTTTGGTGGAATACTGTTTTAAAATATTATGCCATGCATATAACAGTCTATGAATGGTGTTTTGCAGGAAAGTGTTCACACAAAGGTAAATAAAGCAATTAATGGAAGTTTTTAATTCTTAAGCTGTACAAAAGTGTTTGCTTTGATAGAACCTTAAGAATTCCAAGCATATAAAGGAATAATTGAAAAATGTGTACAGCAGTAATACAGAAGTAATAAACCTGGTCATTTCTCACTAAAGTATGTATAGGTCAGTCACTTGACACTGCAAACCCCACCCTCTCCACAGCTTGTACTCTGAGGTCATTCATCTTGTACATGCAATTAATATTGTGGAAGAAATTACTATGTTTTACAATTATTTTATTAATAAGTAATTTTATGGACCAGAGAAATAAAGTAATTTCTTTACAACTGCCTGCATGTAATTTTATTACTACCTACAGTACTACAATAGTAAATTTAATTATGTGGGAATACATACATATATATATATATATATATATATATATATATATATATATATATATATATATATATATCATCATCATCATCTTCTTTCGGCTGCTCCCGTTAGGGGTCACCACGGCAGATCAACTGTTTCCATTTCTTCCTGTCCTCTGCATTTTGCTCTGCCACACCAACCACCTGCATGTCCTCTCTCACCACATCCATAAACCTTATCTTAGGCCTTCCTCTTTTCCTTTTACCTGGCAGCTTCATTTATAGGTTTATTATCAAAATGTTGAATGGCACTTATGTGAAACTGGAATGGATGCATGCGTCTTTTCCAGTTTCCGTAATGTTGTTCTGAAAATATTTGAATGCACATTAGAGAATGGTAGTTCACATTCGTTAATGTACAGTCGACATTCTGATAACAGATCGCACTACAGTGGGGATCAGGAAATTTACCCTTTCCCTCACTTTAGTGCAGTCTTGGAGTTGGAATATATAATTTGCATGGGGTCACATGGGGGTGCAGGGGGCTTGCCCCCCATGCAAAACTGTAAACAATTGTGCTGTAGATGTACAATTTGTATGGCATCCTCAACACAAATGCCTGAGGGTCTGATGTCACCTCCTGACATTCCGAATTTGGTTGAATGCTGATGTTGTGGTGATGGTTTTTGACATTCCAGTAAAACAGCATTGCCAAATTTGGAATGTCAGTTTGATTAAGTAAGTAGATTTTTTTTTGATTTTCAACTTTTTGGTAGTAAATCTATATTTGATAGTAAACCTGGATATCTGTCTAAATATATATATATATATATATATATATATATATATATATATATATATATATATGTATGTGTATATATATATATATATATATATATATATATATATATATATATATATATAAATCTATTTATAATATATATATATATATATATAGAGAGAGAGAGAGAGAGAGAGATATTGATTTTTGTATAAATACATGAACAAGTAGTTTTAGATGTACTGTTGCAGATGCAAATCTGTGATTTACAGACATATATATGGATATTATTATTTTATTAATACATATATTTGTCTTTATACAAATATGTTATCACATAAATATTCCATGAATCTGCATACAGATGCATTTAAAAAAATAATAATAATACTTCCTATAGAATGCTGGCCTTCTCATCACTGCCAGGTCAACACACCTAGCCTGTCATTAGTAGATGTGTATGACACATTTGAACTTGGCCTACTATGATTTGTGGGTGACATTTCCATTACTTACAATTTGACCTTCACAAACACAGGTTGAAAGAGAATAAGTTATTAAAAAAGGGAACGGGTTTAGGATACTTTTCAATTGCATGCATTTCATTCCTTTAAATGGTGCTGCTTAAAACCCCATGGAACTTGGGAAAGGAATCTGTATGTCATAACCTAAGATAGCAGTCATTAACTTCAATGCTCTAAGCATTACCATTCTTACAGTTGGCAGTTACCCACCACTTAAAAGTAGAAATGCACACGTCGTTTTCTTGGAAATGAACTAATAAGAAAAATACAAAATAAAATGAGTGCCCTTCATATATACAAACACATCTAGCACTGCACCCATACCACAGTACAAATGATGATATTTTTGTCACTGAGGCTACAAGTTATTGTTTGTGATAAAATAAAATAATCTGTTGTGCAATACCTCAGCAGACCATATACTTTAAAATGAGAAGATATGCATAATATAAAAAAACAGTATGACATGTTTTCATTCAAATTTAACTCTTGTTAAATGCTGAATTTGCACTTTTGACGAATTAAACCAGTTGAGGACATCACTGCATGTATACTTTGGTACACCACCTCAGAAGAATGTACTATGCAAAACAGTTAAATGCATAATTATTCCTTATATGATGCCTTACAACAACATCACTGAGCAAGAGTCAGTGAGTAATCAGGCATGACTTTAAAAACTAATATGATTACTTGTTTTGAAAAAATAATTATTATATTAAGCTGAGAGGAATGCCAGATGAAAAGTTACAGCAGACCATGCACCAGATAGCATACTCACAGATATCACTGCATGCATCAGTTATAGTCTGTGTGTTTTTTACAAGAAAGGAAACACTAACCTGAATGTCCTGGTCCATAGTTCTGGACTAGATGGCTCCTTCTTACCTGTGCAGCTGTGTGCCGGCGTTTATGGGAGCCTACTGAAATGAGTCCTGTACTACTGCTGCCAGCTGGCCATCACTAGTTGTAGTAGTACTGGAAATGGGAGCTGCATTAACAGCATGGGTCAATTCACCACCAGATTGGTTCATGTGTTGTTCCAATCTGCATGCCCCTTCTTTAAGATAGAGAGCTTGTGTTTTTTTTTAACCATTGAATTGCTTGCATTCAAGTTAAGAAACACAAAACATTAAGGCAGTCTATATCAAAAAGAGCACTACTAAACTGTGCTATCATTATTTATGTAAATTTACACACATTATAACATTTCAACTATGGACAGAGCTGAGGCTGGTGAAGTCTATCACCCTAACTTGCATGATCATGTTTTGCAGAATGCAACAAGCGGTAAACATCCGGTACTTAGTAGTTGGGTCATACTGAAGGGCACCCCCAGACTCATCCAGGCACCAAAAAAAAAAAAACCTTCAGGAGGCCAAAGACACTCTTGATGACACAATACAGGTCTGGAACAGGGATGAGGTGTCTTCTGCATCTCAACTTGGGTATTCAGCATTAATTATAAGACAAAAAAATCAAGAAAGAGAGAGAAAAGGGTGATGTTGGGGAATAAAACAAAGAAAAGTTTTTAGTATTCAGAAATATATTCTACCACAAATGTTATTATTTATTTTTATTTAACATTTGTTTACCAAGAATGTCCGACTGGACACAGGTCTTTTTTCAACAGTGGCCTGGGGAGAAAAAACTCCAATTATAAGTAGTAAGAATTACAAATTATAATAAGTGCATATAAGTATACAATTAAAGTAATAAAGAAGAGCACATTTTTATACAGATAATAATAGTTGTAGTTTATAATAGAGCAAGCAGATTGTTATTAAAGGTAAGAATGTATACATGGTGAGATATGTAGGGAAAATAGTTAAGTGTCTCGAATAAATAAAAGAATACTAAGAGACATAGGTTCATAGGTTCATAGGTAGGTACTAGGCTATCTGCTAGAGGGAATTTATATGCCTAGCCAGAGTGTGTCGGGTTTCGCCACCCCATTGATTAATTAACTGATCCTCTGTCAAGCAGAGCCAATGAAGTGATCCCAGGGGTATATTTTCTGTTACCCATCCACTCGTCAAGGTTTCTCTTGAAGAGTGTTAGTGAGGAGCTCTGCATGATGTAATTTGGAATTTTGTTCCAAAGCATGGGGAGTCTCTATGACAGGAATCTATCCCTCCAGCATGTTCTATTTATTGTTGTGGCGAGGTTTAGCTCACTAGAGTGTGTGGCTCGTAGTGACTTGGATTTCTTTAGGTGGAGCATGTCCATCAATTCTGAGTTGGACATGGCTTTGTAAGTCAGGCAGAGATCACCTCTGAGTAAGCAATATGCCAATGATTACAGCCAGAGTTTTTTCAGTCGGGCTGCATAGGACATATGTTTGAGGCCAGTAATCCTCTTGGTGAGGTACTTTTGTGGTCTTTACAGTTGTTGGAAGTGTCTTGTGAGGTACATCCCAAATGGGACAGTGTACTCTATGATGGGTTTAATGAGTGACGAGTAGAGGGGCACTATAACCTCTTTATTTCTAGATGTAAACCCTTTAGTAATTAGATGGGCCACATAGAAGGATTTCCTAACTACTTTGGCAATATGATTGTCAAAGGAGAGATTACTGTCTACCTGGGTCCCCAGATCTCTTATTACCTCTTCTGTATTAAGGGGTGTGCAACCTATGTCATAATTCGTGGGTGTTTTGTTTTTCCCAAACAGGATGACTATGCATTTTTTGGCATTTAGCTTGAGGCCATGACTTTGACAACAGGTGTCCATCTCAGTAAGGCCCTTTTGGAGGATGTCCGTGTCAGCTAGAGAGTCAATTATGGCTCCCAGTTTGCAGTCATCGGCGAACTTGGTTAGCCATATTAACAATGCATATGTAAAATGCTAAATGCTGGAAACATACTGTTGTCTAGAGGTGGGTAAGTTTGACTCATGCATGATTCTGCACAGTTCAGAGAGATGAACATAGTAGGGGTTATTTTAATGATAGATGTTTGAGTGTAGGTACAATAGTTAACCATAACATAGTGGACTTTGATTAAAGAAGCTGAATAGTAGTATTTGGTTAGTAGTGCTAAGAATGGGGCTAGCCAGGATGGTTACAACAGCAAAGCCAAGTGTCTATTAAATGTGATTTTAATAGGGTTTTAAACTGTGTCATAGAGTTGCTATTCATTATAGCAGATGGGAGGTTGGTCCAAGTTTTAGAAATATAATAGGAGAAGAGTGATTCCTCAGCTGAGTTATTGGCTTTTGTGACATCTAGGAGGAGTTTGCTCTTAGAGTGAAGGGATCTAGAGAAAGTGTAGTGTCTTATAAGATTATGGAGAGTTGGTGTCTTATCTGGTTTCTGTACTAGTTTAAAGACAAATGTTCGTTGGTTGAAGTGAAGTAACTGAGAAAGTTCTAACCAGTTGAGCTGTTTAAGTGATATACAGTGGTGAGTTTTGTATAAAGCATCTGTGGCAAATTTGTCTATTTTATTGTAACACAAATTTAATTTGGAGTGGTAAGCTTTGCAGAGGTTGGTTAGTATAGGGGAGGCAAATAGTAGGGTTGAGAGGAGGTGTGTACATGCAATAGTAGCTTTAGTGCTGGCAATTAAAAATTACTTATTCCTGTATAACAGACACAGTTTTTTGTGGACCTTTTTTATGACTTGAGTGATGTGGATATCAAATTTTAGGTTATTGTCTATTTCGACACCCAACAGTTTGGTATGAGTGGTTGGAAGGATGGAAGATTGTTTTTTGGAATGGATCAAAAAGGACTTGGGGGAGAGAGGGAGTTCTGGTTGGGTAGAAGAGAAGTAGTTTTGTTTTGTTGGGGTATAGTATACGTTCGGAATCAATGATCCAATTTTCCACAAACAGAAAAGAATCTTGGGTTATGGTATGCAGATCTACCAGGGAGGAGGCTGAACATATCAGAGTTGAGTTGTCTGCATACTGGATTACTGATCCATGAAGTGTGGCAGTATGGAGCTGGTTAGTGAAGAGAGAGAAGAGTAGGGGACCAAGAATGGAGCCTTGTGGAACCCCTATAGAGAAGAAGTGAGGAAAGTTGTTGTTGCCACTGAACAGCTTGCTGTCATCCTGAAAGGTAACTTTGGAACCAGAAAAGTGATGAGCTACTGAAATTAAATTTGGAGAGGACCTCAATGAGATTATTATGATCTACCATATCAAAGGCTTTAGATAAGTCTAAAAATATGGCAGATACATATTGCCCATTTATTCTATGACTGTTAACCATATTAGTAAATGCCATGAGGGCTGTTGTTGTGCTGTGATGGGGTCGAAAGCCATGCTTGTGTTTATGTAGGAAATCCATGAGTTGGAAATGTATGACTCTCTCTCTCTAAGATTTTGGATAGGGGAGACAGAATAGATATGGGGCGATAGTTGTTGAACTCGATGGAATTTCCCGCTTTGTGTAGTGGAATGATGTGGGATATCTTCCAGACGGAATGGACTGTGCTCTCTATTACTGATCTCTTTATGAGTATGGTTACTGGGTATGCTATTGCTTTTGCTACAATTTTTGAAAACTCTGCTGGGAGGTTATCTGTGGCAAATGTGGTAGGTTTAAGTTGTTTAATAGTCTTTTTATAGTACTGACAGATACGGGATGTAGTGAAAACTGGATGGAGTCATTCTTGTAGCTGGAGCTGTGTTGTGGTGATAGATGGTTAGGGTTATTAGGAGTGTTGGAGGTATTTTGCAAGGTAGCTAGGGCTTGGATAGTTTAAGTAACGTATTTGTTGAATTGTGTTGCTATATAGTCTGATCAAGAGGTTGATGTTGGGGTTGGGGTGCCTACCTTACCTCGCTGAAGTATATTGCTAATTGCAGACCAGTACTTTTGAGGGTGATTGTGATGTTTATTTTGGATATTGTGATAGTAGTTGATTTTGTCTAATTTTACAAGGTTTTTGGCTCTGTTTCTGAGTTCTAAAAATGACTGTTTTGCTGATTGAGTTTTGGTCCTATGAAAGTGACCCCAGGCTTTGTTTTTAGCCTTGAGTAGGGATCTGTATTCTCTGCTTAGCTAGGGTGCATAGTTTGTTTTTACTCTAATATTTCTAGGGGAAACATGGGTATTTAGTATATCAAGGAAGGAGGAGTTTAAGAATTTGACAGCCATATTTAGTGGGAGTAGTCTGAGAGGTTCCCAGTTGCAACTTTTTAATTCCTGGATAAAAATAGCTGGGTTAAAATTAGTTTTTTATTCCTGATTAACCAGAAAGTATGTTGGCTAGTTTGTTGCAAGCGGATTCGCAGTAGGAAGGTCAGTAGATGGTCACTCAGGCCATCAGGGAGACAACCTGAATATGATGATAGGGTGGGTTTGTTAACCAAAATCCAGTCAAGAATAGACTGTCTCTTAGAGGATTTGTAAGTTCTAGTGGGGATGAGATACGCTGGGTGAATCCATGGAGGTTTATGTGGGATACTGGGTTGTGTGATGAACAGGATAAGTTCATTACAAGAATGTTGTGTCTCCCAGTTAGGGGTCGCCACAGCAGACTCCGGTCCGCTAATGATTGGCAGTAGATTTTTACGTGCCAAGTTGCCAGCCCTGATGCACAACCTTCAATGAAGGTACACCCATTCACGCATGTCTCCACACAGAAGACGCACTAGCTGAGAATCGAACAGGACAACGTCTTACTGTGAGGCGACATCATCACAAGAATAACTACTTAAATAAAAGAGAAAAATGAAAAGTAATTCTTACCAACAAGTTAGCCACTGGGCTTTCTACCATACTGGAAGAAGAATAGTGGCTTGTATGTCAGATATGAGACTCATGGGAACTGCTAGGATGCTGGGCAGCGATGGTGATACACACCCATGCATCACACAGTACCTGGCAATTGATGCAATGACAGTTCTTCTTATTGCAGTAATACTCTCCCCATGGACTAGACGGGGTCCATATTGCAATGTGGGTAGAATGTATAGGTTCATAGGTTCATAGGTAGGTACTAGGCTATCAGCCCAAGGGCCTACTCAAGCCTAGCCAACAAGGTTCCCTGGCTTATGCCACACAAGAAAGTTATTTTTCTGTGCCACTGATGAGCAGAGACACAGAAGTGATCCCCGGGGTGTATTTCCTATTTCCCATCCACTCATCAAGATTTTTCTTGAAGAGTGCTAATGAAGAACTTTGCTTGACATAGATGGGTAGCCTGTTCCAGAGTATTGGGAAGTCTCTGGGATAGGAATCTATCATTCCAGCATGTCCTGTTTATTGTGGTGACAAGATTTAGGTCCCTAGAGCATGTAGCTCGGAGAGATTGGGATTTCTTTAGGTGTAGCATGTCCAACAGCTCTGGGTTTGACATAGCTTTATATGTTAGGCAGAAATCACCTCTGAGTAGGTGATATGCTACGGAGTAAAGCTAGAGTTATTTGAGGTGGTCAGTGTAGGGCATTTGTTTGAGTCCAGTAATCCTCTTTGTGAGGTACTTCTCTGGCCTTTCCAGCTGCTGCAGATGTCTTGTGACGTACATTCCAAAAGGGGCGTTGTACTCTATAATGGGTCTAATGAGTGATGAGTAGAGGGTAATGATGACCTCTTTTTTCCTGGATGAGAACCCTTTTATGATGAGGTGTGCCACGTAGAAGGACTTCCTGCCTACTGTGGCGATGTGACTATCAAAGGAGAGACTACTGTCCGCCTGGGTCCCAAGGTCTCTTATCACGCATTCGGTGTTAAGTAGATTGCTGCCTATGTGGTAGTTCATGAATACAGAGTTTTTACCAAAGGGGATGACACTGCACTTTTTGGCATTGCGCTTGAGGCCATGGCTCTGACACCAGGCATCTGTCTCAGAGAGGCCCTTCTGTAGGATGTTCACATCATTTGGGGACTTGACTATGGCTCCTAGTTTGCAGTCATCTGTGAACTTCGTTAGCCATAGGCCTTCTGTGTTAGCCTGTACTTCAGAGAAGTAGATACCAAACAGGAGCGGTCCCAGGACGGAACCCTGCGGTACTCCACTTGTCACTGGTTTGAGGTCAGATTTGGAGTCTGCAACTTTTACAGTGTGGGTTCTGTCAGTGAGCCAGTTGGCAACCCATCTTGTAACATAGGGATTTATGCCTAGTTTATTGAGTTTAGCTATAATTCCAGAATGGGGGATGGTGTTGAAAGCCTTGGCGAGGTCAAGATCGGCTGTGTGAACCACTTTACCCTCATCTACGGCTTTGGTGACTGCCTCAAAGAAGTTGATCAGGTTCAGGAGGCATGGTCTGCCTTTCACAAACCCGAACTGGGTGTGATCCAGAGTTTGGAGGTTACCAATGTCTTTGTTTATGAGTTCCATGATGATACGTTGCATGGCTTTTCAGACCAGGCTCGTCAGGCTAATAGGTCTATAGTTCCTGGGATCAGTGGTGACTCCCCCTTTGTGGAGTGGGATAACTGTTGCTGTGCGCCATTCAGTGGGCACAAAGCCTGATGTGGGGCTATTATTGAACATGGTGCTTAAGTGGGGAACCAGTTCATTCTGAAGTTCATGTAAAACACAGCCTGGGATGTTGTACAGTCCCATGAATGCTGTGTTTTTGGCTTTAGAGAGTGCAGCTTTCACCTGCGTAGTTGTGATTACAGGGACTCTGCATTCTTCCTGTATAGATATGGGCCCTTTAGGGGGTGAGGGGGGGTAATGTTAGCACTGAACCTATCTGCCAGGATGTTGGCAATATCAGTTGGTTCTGTAATTTTCATGCCTTTGTGCTGTAACTCAGAGCAGATCTTGGTGTTGCCATTGAGATTCTTGATATAGCTATATAATGCTTTGTGGTTGCCCTTGGAATTAGTGGCAATTTTATTTTCATAGCTAGCTTTCGAGGATCTTATAAGGGATCTCAGCTTCTTACTGAGGCTGACTAGGGCGCTCCAACACTCATGGGATTTTACTCTCTTTTGCAACAGTTTCTTCCTTCTGTTTTACAGTTTGTTTATGGCAGGGGACCACCAGATTGGCTTCCTTTTTTTGGAGGATAGCGTCTTGGTTCTGTTTGGGATAGCACGATGCATGCACTCATGTAGGTGCTTATAGAGCGCATTTGTGTAGGATTCAGCAGTTGTAACTGTATTGTCCATCTGCATGGGTGTTATGAAGTTCTCTACTTCTGTTTAAGAAGCATGAAGTTGGCTTTGGAGAAATTTCTTACAGTGGTTTCCTTAATGGGGGGTTGGGGTGGGATGTGGATATCAAGGATGATTAGCTTATGGTCGGATTGGACAAACGAGGTGTTGACTTCAGGTGTAGAACACCGGTCACTCGTTGGTAATGACTAGGTCTAGGATGTTGTTGCCCCTGGTGGGGGTGTGGATAAGTTGACCTAGGGCATTGGAGTTTATGAATTCCAGAAAGCATTGCGCTAAGGAGTTAGTATATGAGTAGTTTTCCCAGTTAACAGTTGAAGTCGCCCATTATTAGGGTGTTTGGTTAAACCCTAATATTTTCCAGTACATCAAGAAAAGAGGAGTGGGAATCCTGGGGCATGGTGGGGGATCTGTAGCAAGCTACAATTTGGATTGCAGTTTTGCCAAGAGTTAGCTGCACTTGGATAACCTCGGATGCATTATGCTGAGCAACTAGCCTGGAGGTGTAGATATTCTTAATGAATATGGACACACCCCCACCATTGGTGTTTCGGTCCAGGTTAGATGGCCGAAAAGTGTGGTATGAGTTATAGCCTGGTAGTGCAGGGGTGCTCTCTGGAGCCTTGAACCAGGTCTCAGTCACTGCACAGATATCGATGTTCTCCATTTTAAGGAGTGCCTCGAGTGAGTGCATTTTGAAATTTAGACTTCTAGCATTGAGTAGCATTACCCTCAGTTTTTGCTTGCCTGTTCCTGTTATGGTGGTGAATTTGTTACTTGAACCCTGCCTAAAAAAGGCACTATAGGGGCAGCAAGAACCTTAGCCAGTATCCGGAATCCTAGGGGCGACAGGTGCAGGCCATCTGTGGCAAAGTATTGTGATCTGTTGACCATGTCATCCCAAGCAGACAGATACTGGATCCCCTTTGAATGACACCAGAAGCTTAGCCAATTGTTGAAATCAATCATTTTGTCCTTGTACTGCGGTATCATTATGGGCAATGGCAGGATGCTACTCAGGGCTAGGGTCATACCTGCCTGGGCTACAAGATCGCAGAGCTCTTCCATGTCTCTTTTCATGTAGTCCAGGGAGGTACGTCTCAGGTCATTCACACCAACATGGACAATGACAGAGTCATATTTGTACTTGTTGTGGAGTGACCTGAGTACGTGGGTTATGTAGTGGATCCTGGCACCTGACAGGCAGGTGACAGTAACCTTCTCCTTGTTTAGCATGGTGAGTGGGACATCAGTGTGCCTGACTATAGAGTCACCTATGACTTGTGTGTTGGGTATGTTGTTTTGCCTTTTTGGCTGTGTTTGAGTGGCACACTGAATCTGTGGGCTATGTGCCATTTGGATTGTGTTGGAGGATGGCGGTTGCTTGTGTTTCTGCTTTGGAGGTCTCTGTTGCTTAGGCAGATTATTATTGAGAGCCTCCGCAAATGTTTTTGAGTTTCTTTGTGTGGATTTTGGTGGTGTAGAAGTAGTGAGACTATGTGATGAGTGTGGTGTGGTGCACATTTTTACCTTCTCCTCATGACTGTCAGGTTCAGTCTTGGTTGGTGAGAGTTTTACCTCCAGTTTGGCTAGATAAGTGCATCTCTCACAGGTTGTAGTGTTAGGTGGTAGGAGGAGAGGGTTGTCTGTGTACATGAGGCAATTTCTACATTGCCTCAAGATGCCCAGATTCATCAGATAGACAGGGGAGAACACTGGGAGCTGACACTTGGACATGCCTGAATAAAAAACTATTTTCCTCTAGATAAGTGAGGAAAGTGAGTACAAGAGCTGTTTTTCTCAACGCCAGTGAGAAAAGTAAGTACAAAAACTGTTTTCCTTTAGGTAATGAGGAAGATTGAGTGAAATAGTAATTAGTAGCTTATTTAGTGCTTACAAGTTCTGAACAAGTGCTGAGTATGAATTAGCAAATAAGTGCTAAAACTAAGAATCTGTATCTGCACTAGACGAGTTACAGGACAGAAACAAGTGCAAATGCAGGCTTTCAAATCAGAAAGCTGAGAGAGATGGAAGATTGCCCAAATGGCCAATAATTACAAATTCTGGGCCAGAACCACTACTTATGTGGTAGACAGGTTACCTGATGCTTACCACTCCCACTGATAAGCTAGAAGGCTTCCCTCCAACACAGAAAGGCTTGGGGGGGCTCAGAAGCTTACAAACAGTCCTGGATACAGCAAATCTGTATCTGAACACTAGTTACAGGAAAGGTAGGAAACAGGCTTACAGTTTTTTTTTTTTTTTTACAGAAAAGTAGCAAAAAACAGTAGTAAAAACAATTCACATGCAGTGCAAGCTAGCACACTTGAGTATGTAGCAATATTAGACCACACACAGTTTGAAAAATGCAATTAAATTAAAAAGGACTAAAAGCAAGTGCAGAAAGGGTTTATTAGGTAGAATGCGGTAAAGAGATGGGACTGGGGAGTACCTCAGGGAAATGTTGTCCCCCCCAGGAAAGGATTATATAGTCCTGGTCTGGTCCTAAGGCGACACCAGGAAATAGATGTATTGATCCACATGTGCTAAGACTACATCCAGGAACTGATGCGGTATCCTTAAGGTAAAAGCCTGTGACATACTCAGTATGTCCCCAGGCTGTTCTCTGGAAAGTTTTTCAGGCAAGGATAGTGAAGCCTATACATACCTTAGTATCCACAGGGAAAGGAAGTCCACGCATTCCTCCAGTACCCTGCATGGGTCATATATGCATACTCACTAAGAGCCTTTAATATCCCTGTCCACTCTGAAGCTATCAAGTGTCTTCTAATTATCAAAGTTACAGTGAGTTATTCTCTGCCTGTATATTTCCCTTCTTGGATGACCATTGCCACTAAGTAGAAGCCGTTTTCGCCTGGTCGGTGAGAGTCTCTTGATATAAAATACCTGAGGATGACGAGGAAAAGCATATTTGCTCATTAGTAAACATCATGGATAGCAAAAATGCATCCATGTAGTAACTATGATCAAGGATACTGACTAAGGCCAGTGGATAATTTTCAATCTATGCTTCCATTTAGTCAGATTTATTCAGTTTGTTGCTGCTGTTTTTACCAAAATCACACTTTATGCCACGCCATCCAGGTGCCTACAAGTGTGATTACTTCTGGAAGATAAGTTGCTGAATATTATTTCAGGGAACTAGATGTTTTTCTGAGGAAGACTGACTGTCCCTAATTTGGAGGAATATTCCCATTTTCAGGCCTGATTTATCTCTACACAGGATGTTCCTATTTTTTTGGAAGTATGTTCCTACTTTTAGGCTTGATTTATCCCTTCAGACAATTTTCTGAATCCCTGCCTCCTCATATGTTTCATAGTTTCATAGTATAGTACTAGGCTATCTGCCCTAGGGCATTTATAAGCCTAGCCATAGTGTACGTGGCTTTCGCCATCCCATGTAATGATACAAAAGTGTACAAAATAAATTTAGTTTACTGTGCCCCTGTCTAGTAATGACACAGAGATGACCCCCGGGGTAAACCTACGATCACCCATCCACTCATCAAGATTTCTCTTGAAAAGAGTCAGTGAGGGGCTCTGCCTAATATGGACTGGGATCCTGTTCCAGAGTGCGGGAAGCCTCTGGGTTATGAATCTGTCCCTCCAGCATGTCCTATTCATATTTGTGCTGAGGTTTAGATCTTTAGCTCTCATGGCTCTGATGGATTTGGATTTTTTGAGGTGGAGCATGTCCATTAATTCTGGATTGGACATGGCCTTGTACGTCAGGCACAGATCACCTCTGAGCAGGCGGTATGCTACTGAATAGAGCTGGAGCTTCTTTAGTCTGGCAGCATATGACATATGTTGGAGACCCTTGATCCTCTTGGTGAGGTACTTTTGGGGTCTCTCCAGCTGCTGCAGGTGCCGGGTGAGGTACATACCAAATGGGGCATTGTACTCAATCATAGGTCTGATAAGGGAGGAATATAGGGGTGCAATGACATCCTTTGATCTGGATGTGAATCGCTTCATGATAAGGTGGGCAAGGTAGAAGGTCTTTCTAACCACTTTGGCGACGTGGGTGTCAAATGAGAGGTCACTGTCAACTTGGGTCCCCAAGTCTCTGATTACTTTTTCCGTACTTAATGGATTACCACCTATGTGGTAATTTGTGGTTACTTTGTTTTTCCCAAAGGGGACGACTATACATTTTTTGGCATTTAGTTTAAGGCCATGACTCTGGCACCAGTCATCTGTTTCTGTAAGGCCTTTCTGAAGGATGCATGTGTCAGCTGGTGTATCGACTATGGCGCCTAGTTTGCAGTCATCTGTGAACTTTGTCAGCCACAACCCCCCTATGTTTGCCTGCACATCTGAGAAATAAATGCCGAACAAGAGGGTTCCCAAGACAGAGCCCTGTGGGACTCCACTTGTGACTGGCTTAGAATCTGACATAGCTCCAGCTATTCTGACTTTGTGGGTTCTGTCCTTTAGCCAGTTTGCAACCCATCTTATGACATATGGGTTTACTTTTAAGCTGTTGAGCTTATCTATGATGCCTGAGTGGGGTATTGTGTCGAAGGCTTTTGCCAGGTCCAGGTAGGCTGTATGAACTGCTTTGCCCTCATCGATGGCTCTAGTGACTGTTTCAAAAAAGTCCACCAGGTTCAAAAGGCAGGATCTGCCTTTTACAAAGCCGAACTGGGTAGGGTCAATTGTCTGTAGGTCCCCGATGTCTTTGTTTATGAGTTCCATAATGATCCTTTCCATAGCTTTGCAGACCAGGCTGGTCAAGCTTCTGGGGCGGTAGTTTCCAGGGTCTGTAGAGGTGCCTCCTTTGTGGAGTGGGACCACTGTTTCTGTACGCCAGTGTTCAGGGACATATCCTGTAGTAAGGCTAAGATTAAACAGCATTCTTATGTGCGGGTTTAGCTCCTCTAGGAGTTCACATAGCACGCAACCTGGGACACCGTCTGGTCCCATAGATGCTGTATTTTTAGCTTTGCTGAGAGCAGCTCTCACCTGGACATCTGATATGTCGGGGAGGTTGCATTCAGCTGGGATAAATATTTCATCTTTTGGGGGCGAGGGAGGGGAGAAATTTGCACTGAACCTGTATGCCAGTATGTTGGCAATATCTGTAGGTTCAGTGTATTTCTTGCCATTATGAACTAACTCTGAGCATATCTGAGGGTTTCCGCCCAGGTTTCTAACATAACTGAAGAAGGCCTTGTGGTTATCTTTAGTGTCCTTAGCTACTTTTCTCTCAAAGTTGGCATTTGATGATTTTATGAGCGAACGTAATTTTTTGCTAGTGCTGATCAGAGATGCCTTCCCTTTATGGGATTTTGCTCTGTCTTGCAGTAGCTTCCTTCTCTTGTTATAAAGTTTGTTTATGGTTGGGATCCACCATATAGGATGCCTACCTTTGGTGGAAAGGGTCTTGGTTTTATTTGGGATTGCATGATCCATGCATTCTTGGAGATGTCCGGAGAAAACATTTGTGAAGGATTCAGCAGTGTGGGATGTGGTTTCCACTGGTCCAGGGGGCTTGAAGGATACCATTTCAGTCCTAAGGAGTGTAAAGTCGGCTTTTGAGAAGTTTCTCACTGTGGTCTTTTGTGCTGGGGGTGGAGGTGGGATAAGAATATCTAGAGTTATTAGTTTGTGGTCTGATCTCACTAGTGAGGGGTATACTTCCGGTGTTGAGCATTTTGTCCCCATGTTTGTGATGATCAGGTCAAGTATATTTCCCCTTGTGGGAGAGGTGACTAGTTGTTCCATCGCATTTGAGTTGATGAATTCCAGGAACCTTTGGGCTAGGGTGTTAGGGCTTGAATAATGCACCCAGTCCATGTTTGGGTAGTTGAAGTCTCCCAATATGATGGTATTTGGTGAGACATTTATATCCTCCAGTGTCGTCAGGAAGGCTGAATGGAGTTCCTGAGACTGAGAGGGTGGTCTGTAGCATGCTACAAGTTGTATAGCAGTTTTGCCTACGGTTAGTTGCACATGGATGGTCTCTGATGCTTCGTGCGTTGCCACTAACCTGGAGGTGTGGGTGTCTTTAATGAATATGGACACTCCCCCTCCTTTTGTGGTTCTGCCCAAGTTTTGGGGCCGAAATGCATGATACGAGGTATAACCTGGTAGGGCTGGGGTGCTCTCAGGAGCCTTGAACCAGGTTTCAGTTACTGCACAGACATTGATGTTCTCCATACTGAGGAGTGCTTCGAGAGCCTGCATCTTGAGATTTGGACTTCTGGCGTTGAGCAACATTACCCTTAGTTTTTTTACTTTTTTTGTTTTCTAAGGTGGTGGGTTTGTCTTTTGAGCCTTGCCTAAAAAAGGCACTATGGGGGTGGCATGAGCCTTAGCCAATATCCGGAAGCCCAGTGGTGACAGGTGCAAGCCGTCCCTTGTGAAGCAACAAGGCTTGTCCAGCATGTCATCCCAAGCAGACAGACATTGGATCCCCCTAGAATGACACCAGTAATTGAGCCAATTATTAAAGCTGATCATCTTGTCTTTGTATTGTGGCATCATTCTTGGTGAGGGCAAGATGCTGCTCAGGGTCAGGGTCATACCGGCCTGGGCTACATAATCAGAGAGCTCCTCTATGTCTCTTTTCATGTAGTCCAAGGAGGTACATCTCAGGTCATTCACGCCAGCATGGACAATGACAGAGTCATATTTGTACTTGCTTTGGAGTGACCTGAGTGCTTGTGTTTCCAGGGTCTGTAGAGGTGCCTCCTTTGTGGAGTGGGACCACTGTTTCTGTATGCCAGTGTTCAGGGACATATCCTGTAGTAAGGCTAAGATTAAACAGCATTCTTATGTGCGGGTTTAGCTCCTCTAGGAGTTCACATAGCACGCAACCTGGGACACCGTCTGGTCCCATAGATGCTGTATTTTTAGCTTTGCTGAGAGCAGCTCTCACCTGGACATCTGAGATGTCGGGGAGGTTGCATTCAGCTGGGATAAATATTTCATCTTTTGGGGGCAAGGGAGGGGAGAAATTTGCACTGAACCTGTATGCCAGTATGTTGGCAATATCTGTAGGTTCAGTGTATTTCTTGCCATTATGAACTAACTCTGAGCATATCTGAGGGTTTCCGCCCAGGTTTCTAACATAACTGAAGAAGGCCTTGTGGTTATCTTTAGTGTCCTTAGCTACTTTTCTCTCAAAGTTGGCCTTTGATGATTTTATGAGCGAACGTAATTTTTTGCTAGTGCTGATCAGAGATTCCTTCCCTTTATGGGATTTTGCTCTGTCTTGCAGTAGCTTCCTTCTCTTGTTATAAAGTTTGTTTATGGCTGGGATCCACCATATAGGATGCCTACCTTTGGTGGAAAGGGTCTTGGTTTTATTTGGGATTGCATGATCCATGCATTCTTGGAGATGTCCGGAGAAAACATTTGTGAAGGATTCAGCAGTGTGGGATGTGGTTTCCACTGGTCCAGGGGGCTTGAAGGATACCATTTCAGTCCTAAGGAGTGTAAAGTCGGCTTTTGAGAAGTTTCTCACTGTGGTCTTTTGTGCTGGGGGTGGAGGTGGGATAAGAATATCTAGAGTTATTAGTTTGTGGTCTGATCTCACTAGTGAGGGGTATACTTCGGTGTTGAGCATTTTGTCCCCATGTTTGTGATGATCAGGTCAAGTATATTTCCCCTTGTGGGAGAGGTGACTAGTTGTTCCATCGCATTTGAGTTGATGAATTCCAGGAACCTTTGGGCTAGGGTGTTAGGGCTTGAATAATGCACCCAGTCCATGTTTGGGTAGTTGAAGTCTCCCAATATGATGGTATTTGGTGAGACATTTATATCCTCCAGTGTTGTCAGGAAGGCTGAATGGAGTTCCTGAGACTGAGAGGGTGGTCTGTAGCATGCTACAAGTTGTATAGCAGTTTTGCCTACGGTTAGTTGCACATGGATGGTCTCTGATGCTCGTGCGTTGCCACTAACCTGGAGGTGTGGGTGTCTTTAATGAATATGGACACTCCCCCTCCTTTTGTGGTTCTGCCCAAGTTTTGGGGCCGAAATGCATGATACGAGGTATAACCTGGTAGGGCTGGGGTGCTCTCAGGAGCCTTGAACCAGGTTTCAGTTACTGCACAGACATTGATGTTCTCCATACTGAGGAGTGCTTCGAGAGCCTGCATCTTGAGATTTGGACTTCTGGCGTTGAGCAACATTACCCTTAGTTTTTTTACTTTTTTTGTTTTCTAAGGTGGTGGGTTTGTCTTTTGAGCCTTGCCTAAAAAAGGCACTATGGGGGTGGCATGAGCCTTAGCCAATATCCGGAAGCCCAGTGGTGACAGGTGCAAGCCGTCCCTTGTGAAGCAACAAGGCTTGTCCAGCATGTCATCCCAAGCAGACAGACATTGGATCCCCCTAGAATGACACCAGTAATTGAGCCAATTATTAAAGCTGATCATCTTGTCTTTGTATTGTGGCATCATTCTTGGTGAGGGCAAGATGCTGCTCAGGGTCAGGGTCATACCGGCCTGGGCTACATAATCAGAGAGCTCCTCTATATCTCTTTTCATGTAGTCCAAGGAGGTACATCTCAGGTCATTCACGCCAGCATGGACAATGACAGAGTCATATTTGTACTTGCTTTGGAGTGACCTGAGTGCTTGTGTTATGTGGCGGATCCTAGCACCCGACAGGCAGCTCACCGTTAGCCTCTCCTTGTTCAGCCTGGTAAGTGGAACGTCAGTGTGTCTGACTATAGAGTCACCTATTACTAGTGCATGATATTTCGCCTTAAGGGCTGTGATTGTTTGGCACACTGACTTAGTGTACTATGTGTTGCATGTGCTGTGTTTTGAGGTGGTGTCTTCTTGGGTGTCTGCTTTGGGAGCCTCTGTTGTCTTGGTAAGTTTTTTATTAGAGCCTTCGAGTATGTCTTTGTGTTTTTATGTGTTTGGTTTGCAGTTGTGGTTGGTTTATGTGAGACTGGGTTTGTTGTGTGTGTGTGGTTACCTTCTCCTCATGTCTGGTCTTGCTAATCCTGTGTTGAGAGAGTTCAGCCTCCAGTTTGGCTATATAGTTGCATTTCTCACATATGTTCGTGTTTGTTGGGAGGAGGAGAGGGTTGTCTGTGTACATGAGACAATTGTAACATTGTCTCGGGATTCCCAGATTAACCAGCTGAACTGGAGAGGGCGCCAGTAATATACCACTCGACATGCTAGAATAGTATAAGGGAGTGATGTGAAACTGGGTCAGAGAAGACTTTGAAGGGAAGTGGGTATTAACACGGGTTGTAGGTGGATGTAGTGCTTACGTTAGTTTAAGGGTGCTTCACTTGAAAGAAAGTTTTTAGGAGCAAGTGCTAGGCTTATAATATAGTGAATAGACTGATTTTGTTGAAAGTAGAGCTTTCTTAAGGGAAAAACTGAAGTGCAGACTTGGCGGGGCCAGAAATAGTTTAAGCCTGTTTTACTGGCGCTGTGCTATGTGCACAATCGCGCAAAGCCGAGCAAACGCAGATTTTTAAACAGGGAACTTCAGAAGAGCTGGAAATGGTCCAAAACGACCAATTACTACAAGCTCTTGTGCTGAGGTCACTCCTTCAGGGACAGATAGGCTGCTCAAGGCTCCCCACTCCCACTGGTGAGCAAAGAAACTTCCTTCTATCCAAGTAAGGCAAGTATGATTTCTGAAGCTGTACATGACCAACATGCTAGTGGCAACAGTGATATAAAGAAAGAGGACAATCATCTTACATTTCCCTTTTACTGGAGCAAATATCAATAACCTTGTATGGCAGAATTCTACCCAGTTAATTAAGTCTACAGTTTTACATGGCCTCTTTTGTAGTATGCTTATATTTCTCCATCATTTTTATTACTCTGTTTTTAAACATGTTTTTGAGTCATATCCCATGTTCCTACAGAAAGTGGGAAGAGTTATATTCTGTCTGGTGTTGAAATTGTATGCTAATTTGATGTGTAGATTTTTAGCCGGATGGTCCTGTTCTCCAGGCCCTTTGTTCTTATATTCAACACTTACAGGTAGAAACGTATGTTCTCAGGTGTTACTATATTTGGTTAAACTACAAGGACCTGTGTCAGTCTCTATATGCTAACTACAACATAGTAGCAGGATGCTGAAAAGGGACTGCTTATGTGATAGGCTGAATAGTCTGTCTCTTGTTGAAGAAGTAATTCCTTAGTAAAGCCTCTCTGAACATTAGAACATTAGAAGGAATGTGAGTAACTGCTTGATGAAACCTCCACCAGGTGATGGTTTGTCTATATCCAAACATATTGCACATGAACTGATGATGATTAGTCATCAGAAAAGGAGGGAAGAAGTTAGAAAAATACAAAAAAAACCCCCAAAAAAACACAAGCAAATGAGTACAAAGAGAAAGACAACAAGGTGAAATGAGACAGGAATGCTGATGGGTATCCACTGAAGTTTAGATGCCATGACAGCAAACTGATTTAAATGGAAATGAGGACAAACCCAAGCAAGAAACATGCTAAAAATGAGTGAATAACAGACAGAATTACTTAGACAAGTGAGGAAAATGGCAGGATCTCGTTAATAATGAAGGAAAAACAAATACGAAAAGAGAGGGACAGGAATATAAGCAAAAGAAGGGAAAAGTGTGACAGGGACAGAGTCTGAGGAATGAAGAAGAAGGTACAATAGTACGAATGAATCAAGAAAGAAAGAGAGTTACCATGGGCAGAAATCTCTTTCCATACTTAGGAAATCACTCATGTATGGCTGGGATTATCGAACAAGTGTGACATGCCTGCACAGTGATACTTTATGAGGAGTTTTATATGTGATGAGACACTCAGCTAATCAGATGTTTATTAGGCATTTAGTAGTACTAACAATCGGAGCAAAGGATTGCCTAATTAAGAAGAAGCATAGTCTTAGCACAAGAAACACTGCTAGGATGCTTCACTGCTGGAAAATTACATGGAGGCATATGACAAAGTCCCCTCGAGTCAGAGCTGCCAGATTTCTAAATGGCCAGGTAAAGGACCAAAAAAGAAAAACTGCCTGCTGTTCTGCATTAAACAGAAGTAGCTCCACTTTGAGATTAATGATTGGTCCATTCTGTTCAATGCAGAACAGTCCACTTTTTCACATTGAACAGAAGTGACTGCTTTGCGATTTATGATTGGCCCGTATGCAGGTATAAGAGCCAATCAAAAATCGTAAAGCAGAGGCTGTTTCACCAGGATTTGAACAGGCCATGTGGGACTTGGGATTGGGCTGCTGATCTTGGGACTGCCCAGCTTAAATACTGATGTCTGGCAACCCTGCCTCCAGTCAAACAGTTGTCTAGCAGAATAAACCACTGGTGGGCACGACCAGATGCAGGCACTGGGCAAACAAGACTCTAAGGTCAACAAAGATTAAGCCAAAGACCAGAACATTTGCAGATGTGAAAGCACAAGATTTCAGTACTCACGGTTCTAGCACCTTGGGAAGAAGAGAAAATAGGTGGAATAAAAGAAGAATTGCAATGCCTGAAAGCAGCTTGAGTGAAGACTATAAGGTAGATATGCCGCCTAACCAGGCATGGAAAAATGGTAAATTTGGAAATCTAGAGAATGAATGTGGAATCAATGAACTTATTAAAAGAAAGAAGGATTGCAAGAAAAAGTGGAAAATAGAAAAGACTGAATAGTCTAAGAAGAAATACTGGTAGACTAACAAAGTGGCTAAGACAGCAGTCAAAATAGCAAAGAAGACAGCATTAGAGGCACTCCACCAGCTTCTGGAAAGTGACTCAGCAGATAGCACAATGAAACTGTTATCAGATTGCAAGGCAAAGACAGAAAGATAAAGAAAGTAAGTCAAGCACCCTTAATAAGGGATGCTAACAACACGCTTCTCAGCAATTCAACCCATTAATCTTTCACATGGTTAATTTTTTTATTTCTGACATTTGCCACAAGCACCAATATAAATTCTCAACTAATATTCTCAGCCTGATCGACCATGTGAGGCTTGTTTTAATTTTAACAGTGGTAAGAGAATCATTTATGCTTGATTGTTTGACAGTATGAGTTCTGTGAGCAATCACATTGTGGGATAAGTGAATTTGCCTTTTTTGCCACTGTTGTGCAGTCTCAGAGTTGATATTTTTACAGTAGCATGAGGTGTAGATGGGGTAGGGAGGCTTGCTCCCCTACAGTAAGAAGTACTTTTTTGTGTTCATGGTAAGGAACACTGCATTTTTATGGGGGAATTCATTCTACTAAACAGCATAATAATGTTCAATAGGCTTAAGCTTGTAGTCAAGAAGATGAACTTGTCAGTACAGATGTTCCAATCTGCATGTCTCCCTCTTTAAGATAGAGAGCTTGTGTTTTTTTTTAACCATTGAATTGCTCGCATTCAAATTAAGAAACACAAAACATTAAGGCAGTCTATATCAAATAGAGCACTACTAAACTGTGCTATCATTATTTATGTAAATTTACACGCATTATAACATTTCAACTATGGACAAAGCTGAGGCTGGTGAATTCTATCACCCTAACTTGCATAAAAATATGTTCTAAAGCATTATTTGTTATGGACCTTTCAGTATGGTGGTACATTTTTTTACAAAAGCATTGCTGCTTAAAATTCTCATTTCCACTACCCTTATGAGTACTAGGTAGAAGGGTAGTTATTCCAAATCTAGCTGCAGCTCTGTTTATTTCAGCCATGTGCTATGTGCTCTGAAAAATGCTCCAGAATTAGAGGTGTTTTTCTGAACTTTCAGGGCATAGTCTCCAGGATAATCTTACCACTTCATTGATTTATTCTATCATCTTCTTCTGTTTCTTATCCCTCCAGCTTAATTTGTATATTAAAGCTATTTGTTTCAGGTTTACTAATATTTTTGCATGGCATCAAGCTGCTAATAGTTATAGTATATGTTCAGCTGTCAGTCCTATCTTTAAGGATATCAAGAAGACATGTTAATATTGTTTTAATATGTTATCTCACTGGAAATGTATGCTCATTCATATCATGTTTCCTGGTCCATTATATCTCATCAGACCAGTCATCGAGTGCAACACACCCTTTGCATGTACTTCGCCAGATACTTGCACAGCTTGAAAAAACATAGAGGTTCCTTCCAAAAAGAATGCAGGGAGTAAACAAGTCCTATGCAGACCAACTCAAAGCCTTGTCCCTTTACTCGGTCTCCTTCAGACTGCTGTGAAGCAGTCTACACCTGGCCTACAAAGCATTTTCTGAATCCACAATGATGGAGTTGTTGAACATCTGTAAAACAAATAGCATCAGGAATACGCATTCTAAAGATCTGTGACATAAACAAGATTTGTTGGAGGAACAAGCATGTGTCTCAAAGATTACCCCTTTTCTGAAACATACTTCATATCCATCCATCACTAACCCTATTCAGATGTAAGCTGGAAAAATGGATGGGAAATTGGAAATTTACCACTGGTTTGGCGCTGATGCCCTAATAGACAGGGGCATCCTGTGAACCTTTAAGGAGCCTGTATCATATGCCATTCAATTATATGGGGTATTGACACAAGTCGCCAACATTTTGCTAAATTTGAAGTAAGTTTGGATAGTCTTAAAATGGCTCTCAGGCTGATAGCCTAGTAGCCACCTATGAACCAATGGTGCTCATCCAATATTACATAGGATATTGGTAGAATTAATAAATACAGAGGTCAAGGCAGTTAAATAAACATAGTATTCAGAATGATGTCCTTTAACTCTTATCAATGATTCCTTGAAATTAATCAAAAATGAGGCAACACTTCTTAGTTTGTTTTTATTATTTTCTCCAAGTCTTTTGTGTTTCTAATATCATGATGGGAATGGACCCCATTCTTAAGTCGAAGTATGATTAAAGTTCATTAAATTGGTATTGTTTCAATCTTTGATGATATCAAGAAGTGCTCTTTGCAGCTTCTGCAAGGTGCCCATTAATGACTCATTCTACAATTTGTATGGAGTTACATGTATTAGTAGCATATCTTATTATGGTTGTAGATTGTTTTTTTATAAGACCTGTTGCTCCTACTACTATAGAAACTGTCTGGGTATCATTCTTCAAAACTGACCTAATTTCTGCCTGCAAATCCTAGTATTTTATGACTGTGTGTCTCTCTGTATCTAAGACACTATAGACACTGGGTGTAGCAATTTTAATGATCAGTGCTACTTTTTTCTTCTTTTCATAGACTACTATATCTGGTTTTCTCGCACCTATTTATTTATTTATTTTTTACAAATGGACTTTATAAACCAATGTGTATGTAGTCCACTATCCTGTGCTGCCAATATTAACCTTTTGCCTTTTGGTTTAAATTCATCTGTCCTTAATCATTCCTGTGTTTGAATAATGGGGGGATATTAGCTGAGTCACTGAGGAGGAAGGACAGTATGCCAACCCATCCTTATTACAAGTCTGCCTCTTTAAATGTAATGGTATATGCAAGGGAGGGAAGATACAGTGTAATAGAAGATAAAAACTCCTCATCTAGTAATATGAAGCTGCACCAGGAACCTCAATCTTTTTACTGACCCTAAGGATAGTCAGAGCAAGGCTGGGGAGGAAGGAGTGCTGGTAGATCTGATAAACGAGAAGTCTTAGGGGTAACTGATGGTCAGTGGTGAGGAGCACAGGGGAAAAAAAGAAAAGTCAAAACACTTTTATGAACTGGAGCACAGTACAAGAAACAGATCAGAGAAAACACTGAAATATGCTATGGATATTTTTCCATATTTATTAACACAAGCAAGTTAGCACACAGAGATATAGTCAAACGAGGTAGCTGCAATGCACTAATAAATAACCTGCATGTACTTTATAGTGTACAGTTAGTACTTAGGCTAACTTGAAATCTGGAAAGGATATGTGGATAGGCATTCCTTAATAATCATGTGTGGTTCTTTAAAATAAGAAATAAATTGCATCTTGAAAATCTTGCCAATTACTCCAGACACCTCAAGGTATTTTAATTTATTCATAAATCCAGAAAGTCCCACTTGGCATGACCTGTTTTCAAAGGAGACTAGAGGAGTCATTTTAGACTGGCATGGGATAGTTTTGCCAAGACAATGGAACAATTCCCTAATGTTTTTATACTAAAAGCCATATGACCTTTCACAATCACCTAAGCTACCACCACTTCACAGTTGAAGGACAGCATGAATCCAAACATTGTGTGTCAGAACAGAACCAGAATCTTCTAGCCTTCAAAGACATGCATACTGCCCTATTTGTTACTTGCTGAATTGTTGATATTATAGGCAATTTTTAGACTTTCTCCTGCACCACATTTGATTTTTGATTAGAGTTTGAAAAAGGAGAAAAAAATGTATTTGTATTTATTGTATTTACAAACTCTGTAAATTTGAGTACACTGTTTCTTCGTAAATCCTATGTAGCTGAAGAATCTTAAATCTACTGTGGTCCTCAAAGGTCCCTCATCCACCTCTGCACTAGTTCCCCTTTGTTATCACATTAAAGCATATCAAGTTAAAATAAAACATGTTTGTATCACACAGTCCTGCCTATTTTGTCATGGACAATGTCTCACAATGGTAGCATTACACAGTTCTGTATGCTTTGTTGTAGGCAATGCCTTGTGACATTAGTGCAATACAGTTCTGTGTATTTTGTTGTAGCAATGCCTCAAAAGGTTAGTGTTACATACTGCTTTGTTGTAGTCAATGCTTAGTGACATTAGTATCACACATTTCTGTGTATTTTTCGTGTTAATGCTTCAAGGAGTTAGTGTCACACAATTCTGTGTATTCTGTTGTAGTCAATACCTCATGACATTAGTGTTGCATTCTTCTGTTTAATTTGTTGTAGCCATTGCCTGGAGACATTAGTGTCACATAGTTTTGTGCATTTTATTGTAGTTAAAGCCTCATAATTTTAGTACTACACAATCGTGTGCATTTTGTTGTACCCAATGCCGCACAACATTAGTAGCACAAAGTCCTGAGTATTTTGTTGTTGTCAGCGCCTTATAAATCCTTTAGGTCTTACTGAACACACTTTGTTTACCAATATTTGTTGCTCATCTCTGTGTGACCATTGGCATTTTTGTCAAATAATAATGATTCATACATTTTTCTTCATCTTTTAACAGGTAATAGGTTTCGTTGTAAAAGTAATAATTTCTGAGCAGGTTGTTTCTCTTTTTCTTATACTTTTATTTAGACTTTTAAGAGTTTCACTTAATGATATGACTTAGCATCTTCACACTTAACAACATTCATCTTTGCTTATTTCTGTTTTGACACTCCTTAATAAACAAATTAGTAACAGTATGTGACATGATATCTATACCCGTACCTTCTCGTCTGCCTCAGTAATGTCCATTTGCAGTTAATGCAGAACTAATAACTCGGACAGCAGTAAAATAATTCATGAAGTATCAACATGAGTTACGTTGCATGGGGAAGATTGCACTCAAACATGTTGGCAGGTGCTATTACACTGAAAATTAAGACCAACTGCTCTCATAATATCTGTGCAGTTGCAACTGTGAAAGAGAGATTTGATATTAGGTGCTAAACAATGAAATGAGATATGGATTAAGCCATCAGTGTTGATTATGAAATAGTTTCCTGAACCACGTCTGAAGGTGACACAATTGTATTTATGATAGATATGGAAAGAAGCCAGACTTTATTTCAGACTTCTGCAACCATAAAATGTTAACTCTGATTTTTCTATATTAAAGCAAAGAAAATTTGGATTAGTAATCATAGTTAAGTGCCTGTGCATTTATACTGCTTTTTTTTTCTTTATTGGACTAGATGGCTTACAGTCTGAAGTAATGAAATGAAAAGAACATTAAATGTTAACTATAAATGGTATGCCGTACACTCATGTCTCATAAAATTATTCCTCGAAAGTTATGAGATGAAAGGTAGAACATTCAGAATTTAGTGCATCAGAAGAAATATAGGCCAAAGTCATACAGCCATCCTGTTTCTTTAATAATGAGTTTGTTGAAATTTTCCCTTATACCTGTGTAATAAGTAATCTTATTAATTAACTAATGCTTACAATTAGTAATTACTACTAGTTAAGGTATAACAGTGAGTCAGTAGCAGTTAGCATGGTTATATTATAGTGCTTGTTTCTCTACTTCAATACTTGGTAGAGATTATTTATTTTTTTACACTTTTTTTGGCAAAAATTAAACATCCTTCATGAATACATGTTATTTTTTTCTGGATGTTTATATTTTTCCCACACTCCAAATGCAAATGGCACACAGGTGCATGCATACGTGTATTCTAGATTCCAGAAATGCGGAACGACTTAACATAATATTCTTGTACTGCAATGTGTTGAGCAACTAGATCACTTTACGCTGTGATCATTACCAACAGGTACAGGAAGAACAGCCAGGGCAGCAGTCCAAGAGAATGTCGTGCATAACAGGATTTAGTTACCTGTAAAGACCTGAATTCATAAAGGATATCACGAGCCTCACATTAACCTTAAGAAATTCAAAGAGAGCCATAAAGCAGCACCTTACTATGAAGAAGAGCAGAACTTCATTGGGCTGTCTCTGCAGTTATGCTATATGCTAATGAGAGGTGATCCAGGGGGGAGACGCATATGCTAATAAGCCATTTGATCTCATCCTTAGAATTATGTCAGGGGAGACATCAACATGCTGAGCAGTTCCATGCATATTATCATAGCTGCTCCTTGCACTTTGCAGTATTGTCTATGTTCAGCCATCACCCTACAGATAAGTACTGGGGAGTGTGGTGGTACGGTAGGGATAGGAGATGTGTGTGTCAGTGTATGTGAGGGATTGCATGTCTGTGTGTGTGTGCGTGTGTGTGTGTGTGTGTGTGTGTGTGTGTGTGTGTGTGTGTGTGTGTGTGTGTGTGTGTGTGTGTGTATGCATGTGTATCTGCCTGAGAGATATCAGAAGAGTGCGAGTGAGGGGAAAAGTGAAGGAAATTGTGTGTGTGTGTGTGTGTGTGTGTGTGTGTGTGTGTGTGTGTGTGTGTGTGTGTGTGTGTGTGTGTGCATGTGTGCTTGTGTGCATGTGTGTGTCTGCCTGAGAGATATCACAAGGGGGCTAGTGAGTGGTTAAGCGAGGTGAAATGTGTGTGTGTGTGTGTGTGTGTGTGTGTGTGTAGGCTCAGTTGGTTGCCATACCTTTACACATCCCTAGACTACAACAGTGAGGGGGGCATTAGACACCTGGGATTATGTTAAAGTCTTGTGGCATAAAGCTACTGAAACAGTATGGAGACCAGGGTATGGGGGTACAGTAGACAACTGGGATTATAGTAATCTGGGAATCAGGGAGGACAATAGATTCCGGGGATTACTCTAATGTGTTCTGCCATAACAGCACTTAAACAGTACAAGGATCAGAGATGGATAGAAACACTAGACATCAGGGATACTACTCGTGTTGTAGCAGCACTAAAACACTGTGGAATCAGAGGGCGATGGAGAATATCAAAGATTGTACTCTCATGTTGTAACAGCACTAAAACATTGCGGGATCAGAAGGTGATGGAGAATATCAAAGATTGTACTCTCATGTTGTAACAGCACTATGTGGGGATCAGAGGCTGATGGAGAATATCAAGGTTAGAACTCTCATGTTGTAACAGCACTATGTGGGGATCAGAGGGTGATAGAGAATATCAAGGATAGAACTCTCATGTTGTAACAGCACTATGTGGGGATCAGAGGGTGATAGAGAATATCAAGGATAGAACTCTCATGTTGTAACAGCACTATGTGGGGATCAGAGGGTGATAGAGAATATCAAGGATAGAACTCTCATGTTATAACAGCACTATGTGGGGATCAGAGGGTGATAGAGAATATCAAGGATAGAACTCTCATGTTGTAACAGCACTATATGGGGATCAGAGGGTGACGGTGAATATCAAGGATAGAACTCTCATGTTGTAACAGCACTATGTGGGGATCAGAGGGTGACGGTGAATATCAAGGATAGAACTCTCATGTTGTAACAGCACTATGTGGGGATCAGAGGGTGACAGCGAATATCAAGGATAGAACTCTCATGTTGTAACAGCACTAAAACACTGTGGGATCAGAGGGCGATGGAAAATATCAGGGTAGTGCTCTCATGTTGTAACAGCACTAGGTGGGGATCAGAGGGCGATGGAGAATATCAAGGATAGAACTCTCATGTTGTAACAGCACTAAAACACTGTGGGGATCAGAAGGTGATGGAGAATATCAAAGATTGTACTCTCATGTTGTAACAGCACTATGTGGGGATCAGAGGGTGACGGCGAATATCAAGGATAGAACTCTCATGTTGTAACAGCACTAAAACACTGTGGGATCAGAGGGTGATGGTGAATGTCAAGGATAGTACTCTCATGTTGTAACAGCACTAAAACACTGTGGGATCAGAGGCTGATGGAGAATATCAAGGATAGAACTCTCATGTTATAACAGCACTATGTGGGGATCAGAGGGCGATGGTGAATGTCAAGGATATTACTCTCATGTTGTAACAGCACTATGTGGGGATCAGAGGGCGATGGAAAATGTCAAGGATAATACTCTCATGTTCTAACAGCACTATGTGGGGATCAGAGGGCGATGGAAAATGTCAAGGATAATACTCTCATGTTCTAACAGCACTATGTGGGGATCAGAGGGTGATGGAAAATGTCAAGGATAATACTCTCATGTTGTAAAGGCAAGTGAAAGACTATGGGGAATGGAGGTAAGAAAAGACTCTAGACACCAGGGACTACATTAAACAACTTGTGACACAATGGCACTTACAAAGCACTGGGATCAGAGCAGTGGGGACTGGATATTTGGGAGACATACCAAATTGTGACATGAAACTCTAATGCCTGGTGTTAATGTTGGAATGCAACTTTCCATGATGTCCTAGGCCAGGAAAGAGAGACATTCGGGAAGTTCAGACAACTCAGGGGCAGGTATGTTGTCTGAGGTGTGTGTGTGTGTGTGTGTGTGTGTGTGTGTGTGTGTGTGTGTGTGTGTGTGTGTGTGTGTGTGTGTGTGTATACTGTATATATATCTATATATATATATATATATATATATATATATATATATATATATATATATATATATATATATATATATATATGTGTGTATATATATATATATATATATATATATATATATATATATATATATATGTCTGTATATATATATATATATATATATATATATATATATATATATATATATATATATATATATGTGCATCCTATGATGTCCTGGCACCCCTGTCTTTCACCCACTGAGAGCCAGGATAGTCTTCAATTCCACTGACACTAAACAAGATTATATTGGAAATAGGGAGTTATCATCAGCCTTTTTTCTTCTTTCTCTAACATTTCACCCATCCCTTGGCTGGATGTTTTCAGTCCTCTTTTTTTTCTGTCTGATTTTCCCAAATTTTATTTAACAAATTATTACTAGCATTCCTCCACTTGTGATGAGTGGTTAGCTTATATGTGCAGGCAATTAGAGAATTAATGTATAAATGACTACCAGTAAATAATGAATATGTTTAGTTAATTTAATCAAGTTAATATTGATTAAGGCTTTGTCCCAGTGGAATTGACTGAATTTTGGAGTAACATCTGCACCTATAATTTATTTATTATTTTGTATGCTTTTTATTCCTGCTGCCTGCACTATATCAGCTCCTACATGATTAATCAGTCCTTCATTCATCCTTAGAGTGAGAACTGATCACATTATACTGAGATACAGACAGTCATCAGTGTTATCTGATAGGAATGGCCAGAGTCTTCATGTTGAGGTGGTTGACGCCCACTCCTACTTGGGAGAAGGCAGTCGGTGACTTCTCCGTGGGGATGTGCATGGTTGCATACATACTCTTTTATCTATATGTAGCATTGCTCTAATCCCAATTCACCAAGGGCGTGAGAGTTTCAACAGACTGATCAGCTTCCTTCTCCTAAGAATGTGTGAGACAGCATCAACCAGTCACCTTACTCACCTTAATTGCCTGTTTTAGTAGCAAGGGTATTAAACACAAGCAGCTCATCTTGGGGGTAATCACGGCTTCATCACGCTGTTTCACGCAGCTGCCTATATTTGTGGCAACAGGAGAAACAGGCATATTATTATCCAGCTGACTGAATGGTTTGGTGAAGAGAATGTGGTTAATCTGCAATGTCTCCTAAACAGGTTTAATGAGAGTGGGCTTAAAACAAATAGAGACAATTATGAGTTTTGTAAAAAGACAATGTGAAAGGGTGATATTCATAGTGCGGCCATTCGCACATGGATAGCACTGCTATGCTCAAATGTAAATGAGTTAAACATAGCACATTTGCTATGAGTTAGGAAAAGTGAAGACATTTTGAGAAAAAAACACACCCACTTATGGGAAAAGTATAAAGTATCTTAAGTCAGGGATTAAGTAAATATGAAGGACTAAGTGAAAATTGTATGCTTAGTATTAGTTTATAGTGCTTTGTGTATATTCAAATGCAGTTATGCACTGTTACATTTGAAATACCTGAGGGAAGATGTGGATTGCACAGTTTGTTTTACTGATATTAAAAAAAAGTAAAGGGGTTTAATATATTTTATATTTCGTGTCCTTATGTGGAAACAATGATAGCTTAATTGAAGAACAGAATGGGGAAGATAGGAAAGATTGAGAAAGAGGAGGCACAACAAAGAAGAAAAAAGGAAAACTACATCAAGAGGGTTGTGCTAGAAAAGGTGGAATAGGAGGGGCACAATGTTTTTGTTCGGGGGGGGGGGGTAGACCCCCCCCCCCTCGACATTTTCTTTTTTTTTTTCATATGAGAGGGTTGTGTCAGTGGAAAATAGGTAGAGGGTGTAGGTGAAAGGCTATGGGAAGAATGGATGAAGTGCCTGCAGAAGCTGCAGCCCAGAGAGCCTCAAGCATTTCCACAGCCAGATGGTGTGGAGGACCCCAATGTTGAGGGTGTAGGAGCCTATAGTGGTGTATTGGTCAGCAACAGCTGGGCAAATGTGTCTTGTACATGCTGCAGTGAAGCTTCAAATGGCTGCGTCCCCTAAACAACTACGTCTTCCAGCATGTCCTCAGCTGTCAAGTTCCAAAGCCATTGTTCTCTGAGGTTTTGAGGCTGCTATTTGCTGGAGTGCCTACAGGAATGGTGTCAACACACTGAAACTGTGAGGATGTACCTGAATGGGTAGACGGAGAGTGATCTCTCACCTGGGAGGTACATGCCTGGTTCACTCAAAGAGATTTTGAAGCTGTAGAAAGATGAATATTAATGGGACAAAAATAAAATAAGAAAAACAGAGAAACAATGGGTGGACTTACACAGCATTAAATTTATTACTTTAAGATATTTCTATTTTTATAAATCTTTATTGAAGTAAAAAAGAGAATGTATAGAAAGTGTTTATTGTTTGAAAGTGTACAGTATGTGCTTTTGCAGACCTTGGGATGAAATGCTATGCGGGAGTGCTTATGCACAATTTTAGGATGAAATATTATGGAAAATACTTATGCTTACTTTGCAGGGCAATATTTGATACCATGTAATGGTGGGTCTACATGTTGCACTCTACTGCAGAAACCTGACAATCATATCTGCGACTGATATGCATTTGCTTCCGATACTGCATTAAAATAGCCCATCATAAATAATTGCAACTTATAAAATTAATAATAGACATAAATACCATGTTAATATCAGTCTTAACTTGCAGTACTGTACTGAAGCTTATCGATTCCTTCAACTAGTAACATTTATTAGTAATGTGCTTATAGACATTAGTCTCTGCACTTGTTTACGGAAACGGTTCACTCTTGCATGCAGTAATATAGTGAGTGCAGTCTACACTTCATTTACTGTGATCTATCAGTAATTTATTTATTTATATATATACTAATAAAATCAGTTCAGGACAGAAGTACTGCAGTCATAAACATATATACATATAAGTGTCGGTGTTTTCCTGCAGTAGTGCACTGAGTGTACTGAATGCATCTACTGCTTCAGACAGTTCTGTGTGGCTTACTATTACTTATTTCCCTCTATGGATATCTCTCTCACTATATGTATATTTATATTTATATATATATATATATATATATATATATATATATATATATATATATACATATGGGTTCATGTCATTTGATCGACAGTTCATTTGATCGACAGTTCATTTGGTCGACAGTTCATTTGATCAACAAGCATTTTCCCCCTTCCCCAATGTTGTGCGACCCTGGAGTTGATATATATAGTTAGGGGGTGTGTGGGGGGCACAGCCCCATTGAGTGGGGGTGAAGCCCCACTAAAATGCTTGTCGATCAAATGAACTGTCGACCAAATGAACTGTCGATCAAATGAACTGTTGATCAAATGACATGAACCTATATATATATATATATATATATATATATATATATATATATATATATATATATATATATATATATACCGAAATCAGTTAAACACAGAATTACTTTCTACTAATTTATTCCTAATTACCAGGGGACTCACTCAGCTGCCACATCCTGCTGCCTCCTGTTAAAGGACACCTTTGCCTCAGCTGTATAGAGAAGGTGTACGACAATGTTATTTAGCTTTACTTCACCTTTTTTTCCATTTACATATCATTTTACTATTACTGTTTCTAAGTCATTGCATTATTTGCTTACCTATGTATTTGCATAAATGTGTAATACTATCTGAATTCTCTTACTTTGATAATCTTCCTTTTACTGTCACTAATACATCAAAGTAAATAGTTTGGCAGGAATATTTTTTTAATATTTACACTTCATGTGTAACAGTCTCTGAATTTGATGCAGCATGAATGTACAGACACACATAATAATGCAGCAAGTTATGTAGGTTTTCATTTCCTAAGCCGTTCAAAAATGTGTGGATGATAGTTTTCTTCCACAGCCATTCTAAGCATATAAGGGGATGATTTAAAATGTATGCAGAAGTAATAGAGAAATAATATTAATGATACTGTAGGTTGTCAGTAAAGGATAGGCTGGACATTAACTGTACAGTATAGCATCCTCACCACCATTTCCCAATCCTCCAGTCTGTCTAGGGTCATCTTGTGTGTACACTTACAATTCTGTAAAGAAGCAACTTTCTTATACAATTAATATCTTCTTCTTCATTCCGATCTACATGTTAGGTGTCGCCACCGAAGAAGAATGATCTGCAGAACAATTGGCAGTGGAATTTTATGGTGTCAAGTTGCCAGCCAGCACCCAACTTTCTAACAAAGGCACACACATACACACACTCATTCCTAGGGCCAATTTAGTGTGTCCAATCCACCTTCAGTATGTCTTTGTGATGTGGGAGGAATCCAGAGCACCTGGAGAAAACCCACATGACTGCAGGGAGGACATGCTTCTTATGCAATTATTATACTGCTGTGTTGGCTGTTTGTCCTGTTTGCTTAGCGGGCAACCCAAACCACACCAACCAACCGTGGGCTCAACATTACCCACCACCAGCGTGGTTTGTGCTATAATATACTATGAAATAATTCCTGGCCAACACAAAATTTGAGTACTACCTAAGGTAATGCAAAATGAAATGAAAGTATGGGACATTTTTATTTTCTTTCTGCATAAAGTCATGAGCAAGTAGTTGTTAGAGTACTTATACAGATGTATACCTCTGTTTTTCAGACATATATATCAGATTACTAGTTTACTCATACAATGTTACATTTCTATTAGTACAGGCAATTATCACACACGCATCACGTATTTCTATGTTGATACACTTCTGTGTACAGATATATGCGTGTTTTATTTTCAATTATTATAATAAGCTTCCCCACTTAATAAATGTTAAATAAATAAATTAATAAATACATTTAAGCAGATACACATATTCCTATAGCTAATACCTTAAATTCAGCAATGCTGTTTGTTATATGACTTACCAATTTTAAACCTTCTTCAACCTCCTCACCCCCTCACAAAAAAATAAAATAATTTTATTCTTAATATAGAACTCAGGATGTCTTGCCTCTGCTTAGACTACCCACTCAGCCAGCTGCTCTTGCCTACACTTCTTCAGGTCATCATAACTTTGATGGCACTGCTGGCTAGATCCAGTGACCCTGTCAGGGTTTTCAGGTGTTCACCCAACTCCTGGCAGATTTCAATCTTTTTCCAATCAGATCATCTATTGCACACCTCAGTCTTCTCTAGGTATGACTCCTTTAGAAGGTAGAGCATTATATTGTTCTCTTTATGTGACCAACTTGGAGTATAACCTCTGTGCTGCCATGAAAGAATGAAGAAAGTATGAGTGGGATCAAGGTTCAAAGTTTTAGATAATACCTTAACCAATTCCAGAAAAAACAGCAGGATCATTAAAGCAGGTATTGTTATTACTGCCAAGTTTGGATTAACCTAAAATGCGTTGTCACAGACATGCCTTTTTAAAGGAATACATTATAGTTTGAATTCTGATATATTTTAAAGGAATACATTATAAGTTGACTTCTGTTCTGCATAAAAAATAAATGTAGAAATCATTGCTGCTCTGTAATACTTATAATTGCCAGTGCTTGTGTACCTTGCCTTAGTTATATTTTTTGAAGTATAACACCTGAATGTTATGCTTTCCTTCACTGTAGCATCAAGGATACATTTTTGATAAGAGGTTGCATAAATATATCTGCTTATGTGGTTAAGGAATTTTAATAAACATTTTAAACAGTAGAAGTGACAAGTTTGTCAGAGGAGTTCAGATGGGTAACTAACTGTAATGCATAGGACTCCATTTTGTTTTATATGAATATTTTCACATTTCAGAAAAACTGAGCGTATCCTCATGTTCCAGTAGCATGCTAGATACATTTTGGATGCATTAGCATAAGTGGCCTCTGTGAATTGCGGCTCATTTGGATAGTACAAATACCCACAATGCATGTGACTAAGTATGAGTACCACCCATAGTTTTGTAGAAAGGAATGGACAATGGACATTTCAAAATGAGAGGGACACTGTGCTGAAGGTACCATAGCTACAAAATTCACTGTACTACAATGGAAGTCATATTTCAAACTGGTAAGCTGCTACTTGTCCAAATTGCAGAATGATAACCAATAAATCTATTTTTAGAAAAAAAGTGTTTGAATTCAGTGGAATGAGGTCTGTAAAGATACCTTCAAGCTGATGAAGAAAATTATTTGAATGGATGAAGTGACCGACCACGTTGATTCAGCTTTCCTGTTAGATTAGGATATGATGTTTGTCTTATGGAAATTGTACTGTTGAATTTCACCAACTCTGGGCTGTTACACAGATTGACCCAGACAAACTAGCCATTAACTAACACTTATAGTATATCTATAAACAAAAAATACTAGCACTGTTTATTGATCAACAGCCATTACTAACCACATTCATGTCAAGAAAGGGGGCTGCTCATGATGGCTGCAGTCTGCCTGCAACAATGGCAACAACTCCTATTCAGATGGTCATAACATGACATACGAACAGAGCAGTGTAGCAGTACAAATGGCCTGTATCATAAATGCCTCATAAAAGCCTGTGAAACCAGCTTCAATGCATCACTGGCGATGACAAGACAGAGTTTGCCATGGTGTATTAATACTGATTATTCACAAGCTTACCATTCTAAAATGCAGTGATTTCATTCTCAAACTGAGTTGGAGTAATCTGCATTGAGGCAACAATACCTGACAGGACAGAATTAATGTTTAGGAGCATGTATGCAAGAATTGGCAGTAAAGAGCTGCATTGCTCCATGGTTTAGATTAGAAAATGTCAAAACATTTATGATACAAAACTGTATGAGACATTTTATAGGTGAACTTCATAAATATTTTCACAAATGTAGCAACTGAAAGATTTTGTAAATGCAAACAGTAAAAGATATAAGCCTTACCTGCATGTAACTTCCACACATGACAGATTTTTTTTTTATGTATAGTAATACAAACACATTCAACCACTAATACTGTGCTGAAAGTCTATTGCTGAATGAAATGCTATATGCCTGAAAGGTCTTATTTAAAGCAAATGTGTGAAGGCAATTGCATAAATCACTAAATCAAGAACCAAATCACAAACTAATAAGACCTTTTCCACAGGTCAGAATATGTTGACCACAATGTGGTCAATAGTTTTTATAACAGCCAGGGTACAAATATAAACTGTCCATCCGGAAGGCTGGAAAAGATGTATGAATTACTTTGAAATATATGTAATAAATGGATGCTCAAGAAAAGTTGCCATACCTGAAGAAGAACATTATGCCACAGACATTATGAAAACTGCCTTCAGCCCATGGTGTTAATCAAAGCTGTGTCATAAGATGGGCACATGATTAGATTTTGGTAGAAGAATGAAGGATAACCATGAAGATTTTTGAATGATGCCAAAATAAAGTGGAGACACACCAGATCTTTCAGCTAAATGACAGAATGACTGAATTAGCTCACAATCTAATCAATCTTCATGGTCAACAGAAAAGAAAAAAAAAACACAAAGGTTGTAATCTGGGCTACTGTTCAAAGCCCAGTAGGGAGCCTGTTGGTGTGCTCTTGAGAGTCAAAGCAGTGACTATAAAATTTATTTTTATCAAATCTGATTAATGTGACTATTAAACAATGTGACTATACCTTTACACAAGGATGACACTGTTACATCCACAAAGTTGGAATATCTACGTGTGTGTGTGTGTGTGTGTGTGTGTGTGTGTGTGTGTGTGTGTGTGTGTGTGTGTGTGTGTGTGTGTGTGTATAGATAGATAGATAGATAGATAGATAGATAGATAGATAGATAGATAGATTTTCCAGTCCCATAGGTTCACTTGGCTGAGGTGTAACCTAATAGCTTCAATAAGGTTTACAAACATAACCCCAATATGATGTTTATTTTTTGCAGATATATATATAAAGATAACTTCTGAAGAAATTTAGTGACCACCTTCTGTTTGTAAACAGAAGTTCATTCTTTAGAGTTGGATCAAGCTGCACTGTGCATCTGTCACTTTTTTCTAGTATTACTATTTACTATTAGACTCCTTAACATGTGATGAGCTCCCCCTGCAATGCATTCCATTCATGAATATTCAAATAAAACAGGATGATCAAACATTGCCTTATAGACCAGGCAGTAGTCATCTCTAAATTGTCTTTAATAACCAGAATATAATGACAATTCCTGATTCACTATTGAATACTTCATGTTTTCCTAGCTAAATAATTTTCTAATAAAGTGTTACTTTTATAAGTTGATTTAGGTGGCCTAGTCAAAGTATAAAAATGCAGTACTGAATTCAATAACGAGTCAGGACAGACAGGTATACAATGGTACAACAGCGACAAGGTATCCTGTTTAGAATGTCATGGCCAAGAAATAATGTTATTAATTTTTTAAGATGATATTAGTTAAAATGGAAAATTATCTCTGGTATCATACGTAGAACCTTAATGATTGTGTCGCTTTTATGATATGATCATTTATTATATAATCCCAATTTATGCATTTTGCAAGTTCTGTGGTATTGCATTTACTGATTCTAAAGTCATCACATCTGCAACAGTTGTGCAGTAGTCATAATAGAAAAGTTTGGCATTTGTATTAAAGTAATTTTGACAGCTGTATAGACTGAGTTGTGGCCAGTCATATTAAGAATAAAATAAACTTAAAAGACAAGCCACCCTGATGGAATCACAGTATCAACTGGTTATACAACAAAAATGCCAAATATGAAGTAAAAATAGCTTCTCAGACAAAGGACAATGACAAAGTTTTCTACAGTTATATACTTAACCTCAAGGAAAATATGCAACAATGCAGAGAATGTATTGTAAATGGCATCATCCACACTGAAGCTGAAGCCATTATTGACCTTTTTACTGACAGGTTTAGCTCACATTTCTTCCCCCACTCCCCCCTGATAGTCCAAAGGAAATACCACATATCACAATCCCCCAAGCCATTACTGGGGAACAGGCCTTCAATGCACTTTTCAAGGCCAAAAACACTGCATTGATGGGCCCCCAGTAACATGCCAGGATGTTTACTAAATAGCATGAACCTCTCTGGTCTACTTTAATGACTTTTCAACTGAAACCTACAGTTATGTTTTGTGCCTAAGGAATGGAAGATGGCTACAGTCATTCCCCTGCATAAAGAATGTTCAACCACTTATCTGGGTAACTACTGGCCCATAAGCCTGACCAGCCTCATATGTAAGGCCTTGGAAAGAATCACCATGAAAATGATAAATGAGGAAATAGGTAATCTGCAAGGATCCAGGAGGTCAAAATATGTGAGGCCACATCCACCACGAGCCCAGTCACTAGTGGAGTCCCCATGTGCTCAGTATTTGGTCTGCTCCTTTTTGGCATCTATTTCTCTGACGTGGAAGCAAATGCTGAAGGTTTATGTCTGACTAAGTTTGCAAATGATTTTAGGCCGGGGGTTATCACTGACTCCCCTGCAGACACAAGCATTCTTCAAGAAGGCCTATCTCTGACTAGCAAATGGTGCCAAAGCCATTATCTTAAATTCAATGCTAATAAGTGCATAATTGTACTTTTTAAGAAATCAATCATCCCGACTAATTACCATGTTGATAATATAGCACCCAAGAGTCAACCCAGTGATCAGGGATCTGGGTATGCACATAGATAGTAGCCTTATCTTCAACCACCAGTTGACTACAGGTGAGGAAATACTTTTATGTTGCACAGCTTATTAGCAAGGGTATTGCATCTAGTTAAAAAGAGGTAATTATCCCACTGTATGCTGCCTTATCAGACCACTCATAGAGTACAATGCTCCCTTTGGTATGTATCTGACATGGCATATGCAGAAAATAGAGCAAACTCTGAGTTTCTTTACAAAAGAATACAAGATATAATAAAGCTGCCTTATACAGAGCACCTTAAAGTCCTGCCCATCTTCTCAGTCTCCTGTAGATAGCTGAGTCATGATTCATTCCTAGCTTACCTGGCATCCACAAATCCCACACGTATGAATCTTCTGCATATTCATAAGTCAAACAGCACCAGAAGTATAAAGTCTAAGGATCAGAATTTTGTCTGTGACTTAAAAACGGCATTCTGGAGAGACAAATATGTGTCCCAGAGATTTCACCTCTTATGGAGCAGGCTTCCAATCCATGTGAAGCTGATATTTTCTATTACCCAATTAAAGTGCAATCTAGACAAGTGATTTTACACAGAATATTGGTCGGACTGATGGATATAAGGATCTGATATTGAACAATGCAGCCTATCACTTCATGTTAGAAACATGTCCACATCCAAATATTTTGCTTAAAATGATTTATTAAAATGTTTTTATCTACTCTGGGTAAGAAAGCACCAGATATTCTGTCTTGTCCCATCGCAATTAAGTTTGTTCACAAGTCTGTATTTATATACTGGATATTATACTGTATCATTGGCACTTTGATATATTTATTTTCATAGTATGAAGATGCACCATTTGTTTGTATTTTTTGTTGAAAAAACTGATGCTGTCAGTTTTGTCTTTCCTCCTTGAGTGACCAAAACCATTGACATTAACAAACATACAGCATAAGTAATACAATTCCACTACAGTGTAAAAAAAAACACAAAAATCAGTAGTAAATACTGGAATCACATCCACAAGACACCGAGCGATAAGAGTGTATCTGAAAGTCTAATAGGAGATTACGTGCTTTCGGTTCACAAGCACTTCTTCAAAATCTAATCTGAACAGAAAGACCAAAAACTTAGTCAGTAGAAGCAGCCATGCTTCATTCCTTATAAGGGTATAAGTCCAAAAAGTGTAAATGAGCATTTAATTCAGAACTGTCAAGCCTACAATAGGCCTAAAGTATAAGAGGGGAAACCACTGGCACTCACGTCACCTGCTGAAGTACTGAAGTGAACACTAGTTACTTAGAGGAAAGGTATGTGTGAACTTCATAAGCACTGAGCCTTCATACTCTCTGACCCAGACAGATGATGTGAGTGACAGTGGTTTCCCCTCATATACTTTGGGAATTTTTGTACTTCTACTGTGTGTTTGCTAATGTCATCTTGGATATGCCTTTCTTTCCACACTGCTATGATTACCTTCAGGAGCCATTTCTCCCGTATCTCACCCAACATCTTTATCATCTCTGCTTTGACCTCAGCTGAGCTGATTGCTTTCCCTGACTTCATTTTCCTTAGTGCTGTTCTTACTTCTTCTAGGGTGGGATCCTCTTCTCCTCCTCTCATCATAGTCTGTGTCCGGGGCAGTACACATTCTGTGGCATTTTCTTCATTCAGAAGCTGCTGGAAATACTCCCATATGCCTTTGATGTCCTGTTGACTGGTGAGCAGGTTGCTGCTGGCATCCCTTATGGAAGAATATATATATATATATATATATATATATATATATATATATATATATAAATAAAACTATATATCTATATCTATCTATATCTATATATATATATATATATATATATATATATAGAGAGAGAGAGATCTATATATATATATATATATATATATATATATATATATATGTGTGTGTGTATATATATATATATATATATATATATATATATATTTTTTTTTTATACATCTATATATATGTATATACAGATATATAGATATATTTAAGATATTATCTTAGTTACTCAACACGATGGAATGTAGACTGTTAAAAAATTGACAACATAAGTTTGAAAACTCTAATGTAGACCTGCTAATGTGCATGCACCGAGAAACAACCGCAGTGCATGCAAAACTAAAAAAACAAAAAAAAAAAACATTGTTTTTCACAGTAAGGCAAGCTGCTTCATCTACATTCCCTACTAATTTTAAGTAGATGGGTGTACACTAAGTCTGCGATCACCTAAAATCAGGGATATTCCCCAACTCTGACAATTGTGCAGTCTTGCAAACTTGCATGCCAACTGTTTAGATGACCAAATGTTATCGACTAAACAGCTGCCATCCCAATGGAATTTAGACCATTTTAAGTTCTCCTGTAGACAGATTGACTAATTTGTTTGATAAAGAAGACAGTTATGGTCAAGGAGAACATTGATGTGGTCTTTTCTGTCTCATCATTGAATGATTAGTTGATATATTGTGTTAGTAGAGGAAATCACTCATGCCTTGGTTCTGTATGTATTAGCAAGCTTGGGTCATGGGTAAAAATGGTCTCCAACCTTCCTAATGGACAACAACTGGTTTTAGAGCCCAGAATCACTCCCTGAGGTACTCCACTTGTGACTGGCCTCTTTGTAGAGGTGGACTCCCCAATTCTAACTTCCTAATACCTGTCTGTGAGCCAGCTGAGTATCTACTCGGTATCCGATGGGAGTTAGTAATGGAAACCAGTTTGCAGTCATCTGCAAAATTGAACAACAGATTTCAGAAATCTACCTTCACTTTAGATAAATTTATTCTGAAGAGGGAGAGAGTCACTACAGAATTCTGAGACAATCCACTAGGGACTAGTCTACTATATAAGATGTCATCTCCAACTTTGTATCTGTATGCTTGATCGTGAATCAGTTTGGAATCCTTTGACTGATGTAGGGGTTAATGTTTAAGCTGGTAACTTTATCAATAATGCCCTCAAGGGAAATATTATCATATGACTTAGCAAGGTTGACATGTGTCATGAATAGAAGCAATAGCTTTATTAACAGCCTTAAACAGGACAACACAATTGACAGACCATGCTGATTTGCCAGAGATTTGCCT
Organism: Protopterus annectens; assembly: GCF_019279795.1. NCBI lineage: Eukaryota > Metazoa > Chordata > Ceratodontiformes > Protopteridae > Protopterus > Protopterus annectens. The sequence goes on from NC_056726.1 coordinate 1,659,175,377, forward strand.
GAGATGGTCTGCACTTGATGCCGTAAGCCTTTCAAATACTGGCCAAGGCATTAGTCACACCCCATAGTGCCTATTTTTAGGCAGTGTTAGCTCAACAGACTTACCAACATAACAAGTTCTTCTTAGGAGTCTTAACAAGAAACTGCACTCCCTGGAAACTCTCCTCTCCCTCGAGAATGCTGATATTTGTGCAGTTACAGAGAGGTGGTTCAAGGCTATGGGAAGCATGCCAGCAGTGTAAGGCCACAACGCCTATTCAAATTCAGACCACCCTCTGAAAAGACCAAAAAAAAAAAGTGAAAGGAGGAGGTGTTTCCATTCACATAAAATACAATCACTCTTCTAGATTGGTCAAGCAGGAAGACTCACTTAAGCTATTCCTTGTCCAGCTGACCATAGGCAAAACCCCCTACCATATCATTGCTTGCTACAGGTCCCCAGGCATGAACCATGAAAACCACTCAGCATGCCTGTATTTACTAGAAACACTTACCATTCAGCCCAACACACTACTCATGGGTAATTTTTACATCTCTTCATAAACTGAGATACATACATGACCACTAAAGTGCAGGCTCAGAGATTCGTAGAAATTGTCAATGCAAATGCAAGAAACAGCTTGACATAGTACTCACAAACATGGGGAAGCACTGTATCCCCCCCCCCAAGTGTAAGGTCAGATCATAAATCAGTCTTCTTTGAAATAAATGTAATGATAAAATCCCATCAAACTCCAAAACCCAAAAGAATGTTTTCCAAGGCAAATTATCGTCTACTAAGTGATAGCATAGATAATTTGAAAGCTCCCTCTAACCCCCAAAACACAAAGGCCTATGCAGAAGTATACATGAATACTCTGAACAACCACTTAAACAACTGCTTAGAAATGGCAGTACCTGACCAAACTAAACCCAGGTCTAGCCGGAAAAACATGTCAATGTGGTGGACCCCTGCCATAAACAGGTATACAACAGAAGAAATAAGTTCCTTTCCAGAAGTAAGTGGGAGGGTGCATAACAGAGAAAAAATCTCTCAATCTCAACAGGCAAATTGGGGAACTAGTTTAAGTTTTCAAAAGCTAAATGCAAGTCTAAAATAGCCTCTCATGCAAAGGATAACCACAAAGCATTTTTTGTTATGACCGGAATCTTAAGGGAAGCACACAACAATATACTGAGTTGGCTGTTGATGGCACTACCTATACTCAGCCAGAAGAAATAGGAAACCTGTTGGCTGATAAACTCAGCTCAGATTTCACTGTCTCATCACCTCCAGCCACTCTCCATGAAATACCCCCCTACCATTTCCTTGCCTGTTGTCACAAAATAACAGGTCATCACTGCACTCTCTAAATCTAGAAACATCTCATCAGTGGCCCTGACAGAATCTCAGGGTGCCTATTGAACAGCTTAAAACATGGCTGAGCAGACCCACTTGGATCTCTATTTAACCACAGTCTCTAGACAGACTTTGGCCAGTAGAGTGTAGGACAACAACAGTCATCCATCTTCACAAGAGGGCAACCATCAACGAACTCAGGAAACTACTAACCTATATGTCTTACTAGCCTCATATGCAAGGCTATGGAAAGGATAATCATGGACCTGAGTAATAATAACATAGAAAATCTCCAGATTCTAGACCCAACACAGTTTTGTTTTATCAAGGTCAGGTCCTGCCTGCTCAGTCTGATAGACTTCTTTGAGAAGGTCACCAAGGCCACGGATGAGGGTAAGATAGTACATACTGCTATCACCCCGGCCAATGTCTTTGACACAATACCCCACTCAGGTATTATAGATAAACTCACAACATTGGGCATAAACCTCTATGTCACCAGATGGATAGCCAACTGACTCATGGATAGGACAAATGTTGTTAGAGTGGGGGAATCCATATCCAGCAATAGGTCAATCACTAGTGGAATACTGCATAGTTCAGCACTGGATCCCCTCCTGCTTGGGATATACTTTTCAGATGTCAAGTCAAATTTAGGTGGCCTTTGAATGACCATGTTTGCTGATGACTGCAAGTTGATTGCAGTCATAGTGTCACCAAATTATGTCAATATCCTACAGAAAGGTCTGATGTAGACTAATGACTGGAGTCAGAGCCATGGCCTCAAATTAAATGTGAAGAAGTGCATAATAATACCTTTTGGGTAATCAAATACCCCCCAAATTACAACATTGATAGCATCCCCTAAGAGTGGACACAGTGGTGGGAGATCTGAGTACCCAATTAAGCATTTACATGAGCTATAATAGGATGATACTGGTACTTGTGGTGCATTGACTTATGTACATGCATAACTAGTGCCTCCTGGCTCCAGATGGACAACTAACTATTATCTTCTTGTCCAGTCTGGTGAGTGGGGCATCTTTGTGTCATAAAGTGGAGTTGCCAATGCAAGAGTTATGTGTAAAGTGTTTGGACAAAGAAGTAAATGTTTTGTCAAGAAAGGGTACTGTTTTTGACACTTTTAAAGTGGTTAAGTTGTCCAGTTTGTTTCCCAATATGGACATTTAAGTATTTTAAGCAAAGGTTTGACTTTTGTACCCTCTCAGAGGGCAGATTTAATTGAGACTATTAATGTGTTGAGAGATTTTACAAGGAAATTGAACTTGAAATGTTTTTTTTAATAATTAAACTAATAATAGTGAAAAAAGTGAGTTTAAAAAAAAATCAGTTTATTTGATCCTGTTTTAAAGCCAGAGTTGGAAGCTTTTCTCATTACCTGTGAAAATGTTGTGAGGGACTTTTTGCAAGCCAAAGTTAAAAATGGGTTTTATAATTTAACTATGAAGGAGAGAGAAGCATTATTAGAGTTGAAAAGTAATGGAAGTTTATATATTACAAAGGCAGATAAAGGGAATGTTGTGGTAGTTTTAGATATGACTTATTATTGTGAGGAACTAAAAAGATGTTAAATGAAAAAAAATTTTATGAAAAAGTGTCTGGGACACATGTTGTTAGAGCATACAATACAGTGGATGCATATATTGAAGAGTGGTCGATAGAAGGTTTGATTAATGTGGATACAGTTGATTATTTTAAAGTATGGAAGCCTAAGTTGGGAATTTTTTGGCTTGCCAAAAATCCATAAGTGTTTAGACAAAACAAGTTTTAGGCCTATTGTAGCAAGTCAAGGAAACAAAACTGAACCCTTGACAATTTTTGCTGATAAGTATCTGCAGAATTTGATTTGTTGTAATGAGTCATTTATTAGAGACTTATTTGAGCTTATAGATTATGTTACTAAGTTAGCAGTGAATTATTCTATAATACTAGTAACAGCTGTTGCATCGTTATATACCACCATTCCAAATGTTGAGGGCCTTGAACTGGCCTTTAGGGAAATGCATTCCCCAAGAGTTTTCACAGGTAGAGAGATCAGCTTGCTTACTGAAATTTTGGATGATATTTTAAGTTATAATTTTTTGTCTTCGATAATGAAATATATAGACAGAAAAATGGCTTAGCTATGGGAGTGGTAATGGCCCCAAGCTACACCAATATATTCATGCAAGCTGGGAAAAAGAGTATGTATATAAGTAGGATATTTTAGGGATGTTATATTTTATAAGCGTTTTATTGATGATTTATTTTTTTCTATGGAAAGGTAGTATGGAAATACTAACTGAATTTTATGTATTTAAATACTGTGTCTGATTATCTTAAGTTTGTTTTTCATACCAGTATGGACAAAATTAATTTTTTGGATTTGTAGTTTATAAATCTGCCAACAATATTAAAGTTAGGATTTTGAAGAAGGAATTGCACAGTAACAGCTACTTGCATTATAGTAGTATGTATAAGGCTAACTGAAAAAAATATATATAGTGAAAGGACGTTTTTTGAGGTTGAGGGAACTTGCTGAGTATACTCATTTTTTTTAATAGGGAATGTGTTTTGATGGAAAATCAGTTTTATTCTGGGGGGTATCCAATAGATTTAGTTCATGACATAAAAGGTGAGGTCATGGTTTTAATAGAAGTAGGAGGTAACATTAATGCACAAGCCAATAAGAGAGGAAATTCCAAGGAATATGGTCTGGCTTGTGTTTTGCCTAATTCAGCTGATGAGAGTAGAATTAAACAGATAATTAATAATTGGAGGTTTCTTACTTAATTTTGCAGATCTAAGGGATGTTACAGGTAAGACACCAGTTTTTGTGCCAAGAAGGGGAACAGTTTAAAGAATATTTTTACAGAAATAATGTAATAGTGGAAGAGAATAAGGAAATGTTTAAGTGTGGGGGTTGTCATTTTTGTCAATTAGTGGTAGAAAGCCATGAAGTGAATATAAAAGCTAGGAATTATGTGATAAAATTAAAATGTAAGCACAGCTGTAGGTCCATATTTGTAGTTTATGTTGCCCTATGCAATTAATGTTCTGCATTTTCTATAGGCAGAGCAGTGAGGGAGCTCAATAAAAGAATGCATGAGCACATGAGAACTGTAGCTACTAAGGATATCAGTAATGGTTTAGCAAAGCATGCTGTGCTAAAGCATAGTGGGAATAGTGATGTTAATATTAGATTTTCAGTTATAGATCAAGTATTTAATGATAGCGAGAGGTTAAAGCCTAAGGATGATTTGGACTGGAAAGAATATTGTTGGCAGATTAGATTAAATGCTTGCAGTCCTCCAGGTTTAAATGGGAGACAAGATTTTAAAGTAGTTTTGAAAAAGAAGGGGTTAAAACATTGATTTTTGTAAAGTTGTGTGACCTACTGAAGGTCATGTGATTACAAGAAAATTTATTTAATGGTTTTAAGATGAGAGTAACTTGGTCTGATGATGTTCCATGGATTGGGCCAAAAGTGCTTACCAGTTGCAAGTGTTTTTATTTTGTATTTATTAAAGTTAGATTTCAATAGTTTATACGTTTTTTTTTTTACCGTTTTTTTTTTTTTTTTGTATTGTAGTTTTTTTGTGCGGTCAAGTGTATATACCTTGAGGCTTTTTGATGATAAAGTGTTTGTTTGCCTTATTGGCTTCATTCTTGGGAGAACACTGAATGTAGGCATATGTATGGTGTTTGGTGTTGCTATTGATGTGTGCTTTGGAGGTTGTTGAGGATAGCCATTGCCATTTATAGGTCTAAGAGGTCTTTTATTTTTGTGAAGGTTACTTTTTAGTGCCTTAGCATAAGATGGACTATGTGTGCGGTGGACACTATGTGTGATGGATGTAGTTTTTTTGTTTTTGACAGCCTTGTTTGTAAGCAAGATTTTTGCCTCCAAGGAAATTGTTTATGTATGTCTCTCCTATATTGTGTTGGTTTCTTTAAGGATTAAAAGGTTGTCTGTGAACATGAGACATTTGCTTCATTATTGCTGAATGCCCATATCTACCAAACTGACTACAGAGACATTTCTAAATTGCATATCCATATTGTCAGGGCCTGTACTAGGGAAGGTTTTTATGGTTTGAGGACTTGGTTGTACAGAAGTCTCATTGTGTGTTCTGTAGGGTGAGGGACTAATGTTAGGTAGTGCTAAGATATGGTATTAGTGCTGTTAGATGTGCAAGCTAATTGCTCTAAACTTAACTCTGTGCAATGCCTCATTAACTCCATTTTCATTTTATTTCACTCACTATCTATAACTTCTGAAGAAATTTCTTTCTTTCTTAATAACGTCTGAACCATTTCTACAACCCATTCCTTAAATTCCTGTCTTTTTAACAGGTAGGTGGGAAAGCACCAGTGTCTCAATTTTACTCCATTACCCTGCATTTTTCATAGGTTCGTAGGTTCATAGATTAATACTAAGCTAACTGCCCTTGCGAGCCATTTTAAGCCTAGCCAATTATCCCCTGTGAGACTCAAACCCTGCACCTTCTGTTTGTAAGGCAAACACCTTAACCATTAGGCCACCCACCCAACCCCTTATATTTTATTGGTGGATGATCTGAAATAGTTATTGAATGTGTGTCAAAGCTTTCAATGAAATGCAGATATCCCTGTGAAATATAACTTCTATCTAGTCTAGCCCAGTTATTGTACTTTGGGGAATAATGTGAACTCTCTCTGAGTTCCTACTACTGAATTCACTTCTTCCATAACAAATATTTTCATAAGTTTATTCAGAAATGTATCCTCTTTTGTTAGACTTTGTTTTCTAAGTCCCCATGTTATATCTTTACTGTTGCAAATCAAGTTTTAAACCTCACCTATAAGTAATATTCCCTTTTGAAAATTGATTATCTCTCCCAAAATTTTCTTAATCTCCATAATAGAGGTTTTTTTAATATTATTACATGCCAGCATAATCTTCCTCCCTTTCCAGTCGCTCCTTACTACCACAAAGTCTACCATTATTATCAGTTTCTTCTCTTCTGTCACCATTGAAGATCTTCTAGCAGTTAGTATAATTATTCTCCTTTTCCTTTGTCTCTGATGTTCTGCTGCGGAATATGCATCCTGCAATCCTTACTTTATCATATCACATGCTCATTTCATTCCAAATGTGTCTCCTGCAACATTACTGTTTGCACACCGCATTGCTTAATATAATTCAATACTGTTACCTTTTTGACTATACCTGTAAATCCATTTATGTTCCAAAATAATATGGATACCATAGCCATTATGATGTTATTGCCACTACCTATTATACATAACAGCTTTTTCAATGTGTATTTCCAACATTTATGTTACATGCACACAGTTATAATTGGCAGGTCAATCTTTCATACAGCTGTTTCTTATATCTCCATCTTTACCTATGTCACATTTTCAAGAAATTTTGTATAAATGAAAATCCTCAAACAAAAAAACTAAATAAATTCTCAGAACAAACCATAAATTATTAATTTACAATAACCATAGAAAACATCTTCAAAATATACAGTTTAACCCTCCTGATAGGAACAATTGCTTCAAATTGACAGCTGCATCCCCAGGCATTACCTAACCTAAAATTAAGATTCCCCTTGCCAAAGCACATGTTACAGCCAATGTTCCTACTTACATTGATTGCTTTCTGCCCCTTTCTTATCTCTATTCTCTGTTCAGATGTGAAATCAGCTTGTATGATTTCAGAAACATTAACTTTAGCCTTACAAAACAGTGTACTGGCTGTCATCAAAAATAAATAAATACATTATACACTGCTCTGTTAAATTAATTGATTTATAAAGGCTGCTAGGGATGCTGCTATCTCTTATCCATTCCAATAATTTTAAACTTTATTTTTTACGGAACTGCTTGACCTCATACCTTTACATTTTGCATTTCCTAAGGAAACAATGCTCTGACTAAGATTAATTGCTTATATGTGTGGACAGATTGTTTCCATGAGCAGAAAGCACTAATGCATTAAGCTAGGGATTTCTTAACCCACTGAACATTTGCTAAAGGAACAAAAAAAAATAATATAAGCAAGCTAATGTTACTGCATATTCAAGTAACTTAGCATGTCTCATGGTATTCATCATTTTCTTAATTTTGGATTAAGCCAAAGGTGGTGATCCAGACGGTCATTAATGCAAAAAGAAGAGAAAAAAATCTTATCTCTAAACATAATACAATCAATGGACTTTTATATTCTGTCCCACACACCAATAAAACAAGATTGCAGCATATTAAATTAAAATGCTTTTGTACAGCCTTTCTTCTCTTTTTTATATTGTAATACCTATATTCCTTAAAAAAGTACTTTTATTACTTTAATATCTTTATCACATACAACAATCATTGAAAAAAAAAGAATACCCCTCAGCCCCACTTGTAAAATATCCTTGACTACATACTACAGACATCTGCTTTACTATATAATACACAGCTGATATCAATGAAAGTTTTATATAAATACTATTAAAGAGGAAACCCTTGTTTTACTTAATGATACTTTAATTTGTTTTATGTGTCCTAGCAAACATTAATAACTTGATGTGGGGGGATATGCATTATAGTCTACTAGCAAGTTAAAAAAGACAACAAAAGTCCAATCTTTTTTCAGACATGTTTTATTGTAAAGCAATAGGTCCCAAATGGGATTGGTGCTTTAGAGTCTCACATTTATTTACTAATTTCTGTGCTGCTGGTCTTCTTTGTATTCATCTCCATCGCCAAACACCAAACTCTGGTTCAAATCAAAGGTACTCCTGATTCTTCTAGTCAACTCCTATGTTTTCTTCTGACTTCCTCTGACTCTCAATAATTTTCTTTGGAACAATAGAACATGATTCACTGTTGAATTATTTCTATAATTTTATTGTTAGAAGAATAAACAGCAGAGTTCCATTTTGTTTGATGGCTCACTTTTTGTTTGATAAACTTTTGTATTCTACATGGTGTACAACAAATAATCATTAACCACAAACACTCTACTGTCTCCATTTTTAATACTTTCCCTTCTGCCACTCGGGATCAACTATTTCTGCTTTTATAACTGCATCTTTCATAATATAGGTCTTGCTCTGGAATACCAGTCCAATTGCTTATTTGCGCTTTTAAAAAAATGAATGCATTATAATTTTCCTTCCAGTTTCTCTGGTACAGCAGAAAATCAAATCTTAGTTATCCTCTGTATGGTCTATGTTCTAACTCTGCCATTGTTTGAAACAGCTCTTCTTGAGAAGTCTCATAATCAGCCAGCCCTTTCTTCATTTTAACCTCATGTGTGCAGTTTTATAAGTCCAACGCAATAGCCAGTTAAAGAGTTTTTCTATTTTTTCAACCTTATGTTATTTGAGTTGATATATTCCTTCATTGTTTCATTTATTTGAATCAGCTCTGAGTATATTTAATTAATTTTTTTCTTTAAATTACTGTAGCCATTTATTTTGCCAAAGCTGGAGCTCAAAGGATTCTTCACAGTCAATGTTTTCTCCTCACCTTTTCTAGCTAATTTTCTTTCAAGTTCTCTAAATGTTCTTTTTTTCTTGCATCCGGGCTGTGTACTTACTAGCCAGTAATTGAATTATTTTCAAGCTGGCAGAATTACTAGCTTTTATTTCTCATTTTCCTTTTTCATACTGGGAGAGCTTAAATTAGGCTTTTGATCTGCCCATGTTTTTTTTAGTTCTGTAATAAAACTCAAATCTGGAAGGCTCAATGCTTACATGAATTGAGTTGAAATGCTTGAAAGCTCAAAACATACAAACTAAAAACACATTAAACACCTGTTTTGCAGGGAGGCAACCCCCCCCCCCGTAGCCCCATACCTCCTTCTACTTATATATTCCATCTCTAATACCACACCCCAACGGAGAAAGATCAATACTCAGATCCCCACTATGGCATAATCCTGCACTCTTCAGGTTCTGGCAAAAACAAGACACTGTTTACTTTCTTTTTGCTGGTATGAGTTTGCAAGATTCAAACATCTGGGCTTGATCTTGTAAGTTTTGAGCATTTGAGAATTTGAGCTTCTCAGATGAAACCTTTTTTGTACCATACAGTAGTACTGGTTACACTCCTGTTTTGTCCACCATCCTTTTCCATTTCTTTGGCATTCATTTGTCTCACAGTAACACTAATTCTCTGCCAGATGGCTGCAGCACCTCTGATTCTAGCTTTGACCTCCTCAGTCAGACTTCCCTTCTCCTCAAGCACCCCTTCCAAATGCTCAAAGCTGTTACCCTGTTGTACTATCTTCCCTTCTATCTCAGTTCTCAGCTTCTTCAGATTTCCCCCATTTGCTGCCATTGCAACTATATTACTTCTACTTGATTTCAACACATGTACCTTCCATTTCACATTCAATTCCCTATCACTTGCTGATGTTCTTGTTCTGAGTCTGCCTGTAATGCTACATCATCTACATACAGCAACTATGTTGAGCTGTCCCCTGTGAGATGTTTGCTAATGTAGTCCATCACCAGCATGAACTGCAGAGGATTCAGAGAAGAAAAATGATGCACACCCACTCATAGGTTCATAGTTTCATGGGGTCATAGGTAGCCTAACTGCCCTTGTGGACCATTTTATGCCCGGCCAGTTTCACTTTTTTTGCTCAGAATAACCCAGCCTATTTGGTTAGAAGTAGACCATGCTCATCTCATGGTTAATAATTATATATCACAGCTAATGAGTAACATGGATCATACCATAGATAACTTGAGGGGATCCATGCATGGGATAAATCATGTCTCTGTCCATTAGTAGTAGATGGGACAGTCCTGGGTAAATTTTCTGTTTCCTATCCATAGATTCAAGATGCACTTAAACATGGGTAGGGATGAACCTTGTTCATTGTGGATGAGGAGTCTGTTTCACAGCAGCGGTATTCTCTATGAGATATACCTTTACCTACAAACTGTTCTGTGGTTCTCCCACTGGAAACCCACTATGAATCTGAATACTGTTTGTACCTTTGACATTGGGCCCCTGTAGATAACCTGCTGTAATTCTACCAATGTTTTTGACTTTGAAACATTGCAGGCCTACGAAATCAGCTTTCTAGGGACCTTATCATTATCATATACTTTCTCCAAGTCTGGGATTGCCCAATTTGATTATTTCCTCATGTATACCAATTTCTCAAGTATCTGTCTCACGGAAAACATTGAGACAGTTGTGCTGCATCAAGATCTGAATAAAAAATGCTCATCTCAAATCTTACTTTAAACTACTCTGTGCATTTATTTATCAAAAAACATCTCCAAAACTTACATGCAGTGTGAAAGTAGCTTGATACCGCTATACGTTCCACAGTTGTGAATACCCCCTTTATTCTTATACACTGGCACTAGAATGATAATTCTCCGATCATCTGATATACTTCTTTTCATACATCTATGAGTACCCTTGTGAGTCCTTTATCTCCTAACTCACCCAACATCTTGATTATATCTGCTGTGACCTCATCTAAGCCTGCTGCTTTCACTGAGTTCATTTTAATGCAGCATGAGAACCATGATTTTCCATACTCCATGATCTTCCTTGTGTGTTTCTGTGTCATACTCTGTGTCTTTCCTGTGTCATAATCTGAGGCAATCCTGATTCCAAAGGATTTACAATATGATCAAAAAGGGACTGCAAAATAAATCCTTGGTGGAGTTCTGCAATTCTGCCTTCACCTCACTGTTTACTAATGATGAACCCTATAGACAGTTACTTTTTAAAGACAAAATGGCAGATTGTATCTGTTTGATGTCATATGTATTAAAATATTATAACTTTTCTTTCAGTTCTTTAGAACTGAAAAAAAATTACCAATTTTCCATTGTGCATAAAGACAATAAAAAAATGTATCAATAGTAGAAGAGACCAGTAGTAGACATCATTAATTCTTTAAAAAGCTTTTTTTTTGTCAGATGTAAATTACCAACAAACAAAAGTTGTCCCAGTTCCCTTTAATAAACACACATCACACCAAATGACATTTAACAACCTTTATTAAAATTCCATAAACATAACTTTATTGACCGACCAATATTTTAATTTATTAATCACAACATAAACATCCATATAACTTTTAAGTAGGGCAGCATGACCTCGCTCACCCTGACCAAATAAGCAGCAGCCTTAGCCTTGCTCACTTATTTTACTTGTGAAGCAGTGTCCCAGTGTTCACTTTCATTTTCCACTTATTGAATTAAGCATCCAACCAAATAAGCAGTGACCTTACCCCAGCTTGCTTACTTTTACTTATCAAGCAGCATCTGACAACTCGCTTTCACTTTCCAACTCACTGAAATGAACATCCAACACCAGAGAAGGAACAGAAGAGGGACAAGCCTGCCCTCTTCTCTGCCCACCAGCCTGACCAGGCTGTTCCTCTTCTTCATACCAAAATTCCCAACAAAACCTTCCAAAACAAACCTAACCATACATTAAAAAGGTTGAAGCCAAACATCCTTTGGTGTACTCCATCCCCTCCAAACCAAACTGAATCCCTGTTATCATCCTCCCAAAACTCTGTCATATAAATACCCAAAGCCCCAGTTGACTAAACTGCTGAAATTAAACCGATGATCCCTCACTAGTGCTAAAGTGATACCCATACCCTTGTATAACTTCTGTAAATCAAACTTATCCTCACTTATCCTACTTCCAAACGGCCGCTTTGTAATCATTTTCATGTTATTACCTGCCAAATGTACCACTAAAACACTAAACATCAAGCCAAACTGCATTACATTCTACCTGACTGTAACGTCCTTTTTCCACCCAAAAGATATAATAATGACCAAAATGCGATTTCCTTTTCTAAACAATCAATGTAATAGCAATCAAACCACCGTGCACACTGTTATAAAGCAAAATCTAATAACCAGAGTAACATTTGCTGACCAACAAACCACCTTCTTGAATGACTTCAATACATCCATAAAGCCATTAACCCCCAGAATGTAACCCAATGAACCTCCATTTCCCAACGCCATCCCTCCCCATAAAACTTATCTTGTCAATAGCCACATTATTAGACATACCCCAACCCTTCAAACACATAAACCACATTCCAATATTTAGTACAGTCACATAACCCTGTCACCTGGGCAAGTATAATAATCGGAGCTAAACCTACCCTTAATCCAGCCTTGTCCTGAAATTTCAACTCTCAAGTATGTTTTTTTTTTAATTATTATTTATCGCATTAAATTCATATCTGGTAAATTAAACAAACCATGGCCTGCATCCACTAGCAACCCCAGAAACACAATGCCTTTCTTAGACCTTCAAACTTCTGCATAAACAATGGAAACCAATTCTTCACACATCCCCAGCACACATGCATACCTTGCAAAGCTCTGTCAAACCATTCACCTAACCTTAAAAAGGGGATCCAGATAACATATCAACATCTGATTGCCCTCCTGCTGCTACCAAATCCCATGAAGAATAGAGCTAAACTCAAGTAGCCAGACAACTGAGCAATCCATCTGCATAGCCTTGCCAAAGAAAAACTCAAACCCAACTACCATGCCCCCAAAATCTGACCCAGTATCACATTGTTGTGACTCCACCCCACCTGTGGACAACCCCAAACAGTGGCCGGAACAACCACCACAGCAAAATCCACACCCTTTAAATCCACTTCCATCAGGCCAACGGCAGATGCAAGCTCTGTGTTTTCCTATCTGCAACCTTGATGCACCATACTCCCTCAGCCACTGCAGCAGCTTCCATCACTTTCTAAGTCCACTTCCTTCAATCCACTGACTAACTCCGTGCTTCTCCATCTGCAAAAAAAAAAAAAAAAAGAAAACTGTAAATCCTCTACATACCCATAACCAAAACCTCTTATTGACAACATTAAATGCTACCAAGGGCCTACCCTGTTCATCAACTGCTCAGCCGCTACAATGCCCCACATCCACTATCCTGAATAATCTGGCACCGTCTTATCCCTCAGCAATTCCTTCAGCAGCCAGTCAGAGAAGATACTGCCACAAAATGGTCTTATGACACAAGTAGCAGTAACTGAACCCAAAACAACCAAAAATCCACAGTCCAATGATTTCCACCATCACCCCACAGTCATCTCAACACTACAAAGCACAACAGTCAAGGTGGCTATCAACTCTTAATCATGGAGCACTGTACATCTGAAATCTCTGGGAAACAATGTCCCCAAAATACAGCAATGTGACTACAAAGCAGTTGCTGGAGGACACATAGGATCACAGAAAATTACTAGGCTATAAACCCAGAGGTTGTTTTAAGCCTAGCCATTTCATCCCAATGTAGTACCATGAAAATGTTAGTCAATATCCAAGACTGCCTTTAGTGATGACTACCCATGCCCAGGAGGGTTCCGGGTGCTATCCCCGATTATAATTGATGGTGTCCATCCACTTGTCCAAGTTCCTCTTGAACAGTGTCATAGAAGTGCTCAAGGCAATGCCATGATCAATGGGGTCAAACCTCCAAGAGCAACATTGTACTGCATCTACCCTTGAGAACTCATGCCAAACATGAAAATCCCACACTCATTAGTAATTCAGCACCCCCCCCCCCTTTTTTTTCCATACTTCTTCTTCTTGGGCCACTTCCTCATGCTTCTGCAAATGCTGCAGAATAACCAAATAACCACAGGAATGTACCTGCAGCTCACTGCCACACACCAACTGAACTAAGAGAGAACCCACCACCCTCAACCACCTAGCTCAAAAACCCAGACAAAGCCCAATGAAATGGGGGACAAAATCCACAATTAAAAGTGGGCTAAAGGCCCAAAAAAGAAAGATGATTTTCAAACACTGCTCGTTCAAACTTAGAAGCTGAAAGAATAACAGGTCATGCATTCACATGGATTTTCTGAATGGTATGAAGCCCAACACTCAACTGTCTGTCATCATTTTCAAAATTTCATAGAGTAATGAAGTTGCCAATAATTTGCCAGAAAACCAAGATTTTATGAAAACGGACCAAAGATATGAGGCAAAATTTGCACAGCCCATTAAAATATTTGCAATGGAGAGACATACTATGACCCCACGTTTGTTACAGATGCAGGGACTAATCACAGCGCCATACCTCTTAACCTCTTAGAGCAAGAAATCTGGACAAAGCTATACATAAAAGTTGGACAAAGGGCCCAAAATAGGGACAACTTTTAGATATTGCTCCTACAACCCTAAACAGTTTAAAGAATAGAAGGTTTGGCATTAGCATGAATTTTCTGATGGGTATGAAGTCTGAAACCCAAACGTCCGTCACTATTTTCTAACTTCATTCCTAATTATTTGCCTCTAATTTGACAGAAAACCACCATTTTATGAAACCAGACCAGGAATATCAGCCAAAAATCTGTACGATCTGCAAAAATATGCACAGTTAAGAGGTATGCCCACTGCTCAACTTATACATGATAATTGAGCGGTTCCAACTGCAAGTGTACATGAGCAGCAAATAACTGTTCCTCGCACTGCTACTGTGAAAGGCTGCTCTACAGACTGTACATCAGAAGGCACATTCTATAAGTAAAATATTACCACTAGTGGCAGAAGCAAATGAATCACCCGAAGGCTGGTCTGCTCACTGTGAATAGCGGCAAACGTGCATGCCCCCCCCAAATGTCTATATTATGGATTTCTTCATATCACTGAAGTCTCTCCTATGTCTGGCCTGCACACCTCCCTATCCAATCCCAAAAATGTGAAGCAAAATTCTGGACGTTCTGTTTTTTTTTATAATGAACTCCATACATCTGAGAGGTCGCTGAGTAGCATGCTCACACAATATATATGGCTTGTGCCTCACAAGTCAAAACATTAAACCAACCCTGCCATTACCATCCCCCACGGCCATTAATGCCACACAATGCATACGTGACTGTCCACTATTCTTTGTGGGCAACTTGCAACCAATGGAAAACATCCACTTCAAAAATGTAAGCTGATTCACATATCTTTCTCTTATTCCACCCACTTCTCAAGTTAACAGCATTAACACTTCAAAAATATTGCTTTTTTTTTTTGAATCCTTAATTCTATATGTAATGCTATATATAGGATACTGTGCAACATGGAACATCAATGCCACACTCATGACATTAGTGCAATCCCCCATCCCTGCCATCACACACATTAACAAGGAGTGGATGAACAATTTTTTTTTTAAAGGAGAAGAAGCACAAATACCCTGATTTTGTACAGACTGCTACCTAATCATCAATTAGCGTATTAACTACTCAAAGTTTCCTGTACTTCAAAACCTTCACTACCCAGACCTGGCAGAACACTAGGTGACAATCATAAATCCTAACCCAACCATCATCCATAACCCCTCAAAAGCAAGCTTCCCCAGTGTCCCAACCCCCCCCACACACACACACACAGAAATTCCCATGCCCAACTGGAACTGTAGCAACACATAAAAAAAAATACAGGCACAGTCAAGTGCACTCTAATCCCTTGCTGGCAAGCATTACCCACCTCTTTCATAGACAACCATTCCAAGGCCTACCTGACCACACAAGCACCCATAGGTCGCCCCGGACATAGAACCTGCCATAGCAAGTTCACGACAAAATGTGATTCCTTACCCAGTTACACTTACATAAAACCCATTAAGCCCCCCCTACACTTACCTCATTTACTCCCCATCATCCTATTTTCCCATTTAACCCTTTCATCGCCCCCAACTACCCTACCCTTTTAATTCCCATTACTATTTCTACCTAACCCCCATCTGAAGATGTCCCTGGAGAAATTGGTTTGTTACCACACCTCATTTATTTTATAAAGCAACATGAGTATATGTATGAACATTCATAACAGTTTGCATAGAATTTGACATGGCTAATGTGAACAGGTGTGTCAAAACACATTGAAAGCAAAAAGAAGGAGTAAAGGAAATGGCGGTAAGAAAGAAGATGGCGCAGTCGCAGCATGTTATTAAGGAGAGAAAAAGTGAAAACAGAAGTGAAGGTGAGAAAAAAGTACATATTGTTATAAGGTAAAAATTCATAAATATGAAAAACTTACAAATAAAGAGATGAATCAAATCCGTATATAGAATACCATGTGGCATCTTAAAAGAGCAAATATTGCAAACTGTCAGGTGCAAAGGAAATTCAACTTATAAGTTAGGTAAGTTTTTAATTTACTGAGAAATTTGTTTTGATTTGTTTTAATTTCAAACTGTGTAGGGATAGAGTTCTATTTTCATAAACACTGCATATGGAATAGCCATGATAATTGCTTGATTTAGATACTTATCAAAGGTTGTGAGCTTGCAATCTGACTTTTCTGGTGGGGATGTATTGTTCAATAACAGTGGATGTAGGTGGACATAGATATAAATAATATTTTCTGTGCTACTTTTAGGTTATTAAAAGCCAACACGTAATGTAGCTGTTGTTATTATTGTCTTTTGGTTTTTCCCAGTTAGGGGTCGCCACAGCGGAACTCCGGTCCGCTAATGATTGGCAGTAGATTTTGACGAATGCCAAGGTGCCAGCTCGACGTTCAACCTTCAACAAAGGCACACCCATTTATGCATGTCTTTCGAATGCCCACCCAATCACGGGGAAGACGTGCATAGTCATTTTATTTTTTTTAGGGCTTGTACGTTTAAATGGGTGCATATACAGGGAATTTGACAGCTTTGGTGTAAGTTTGTCACATTATTAGTAGGTGAGATTTTTGTAACATAGAAAGAAGATGAATAAACTAAAGTAGATATTATATCGAGCCTGTTTGCATCCTAATTTAAGATTTCACATTATTTAATGCCTTATGAATTATTATAAGTGCAGGCGATTTTTTTCCTTCTCTGTTGACAATTCTGTGTCAAAATCTAGGTGGAAGTTTGGAAGGTGGATGAACTCAGTCTTCTGCAAAGGCACACCATCCAAACCAAGGGATGTTGAAAATCATCTCGAAGGGCTTTCATTGTACTACCATTGTCATGCTGTTGTTGCCAGAGGAGTCCTCTAGTAACGCAATACGGTTCGCAATGATATAAGGTTGCTTATCTACAAATGTTAAAAACAGCTTTTTTGGGACAGTAAGAAAGGGGTTCATTAAAGCCATTACTGCATCCACTTAGGATACCTATTATAAAATATTTAAACAATTTAGATATCTAAAAAAAACACAAAAAAACAAAGAACTCACAGAAAGGGCATGGTATTCAAGTCTGGATGTTTCTCTAGGATTAATTGTATGCAGCCATCAGAGAAAGGTTTCAGTGGAAGTTAACAAAATATTTTATATATATATATATATATATATATATATATATATATATATATATATATATATATATATATATATATATATATATATATATATATATATATATATATATATATAATTACATATGACATTTTAAACTTTAAATATTAAAGCTACTAACTAAGAGAAATCTAGACAAAAGAAAAAAAAGTATTCCTTTCACCGACATTAATGATATCAGAAAGCAGGTCATAAACAGTTGTGTTTCAGCATGATCTTTGCAGATTTTTTTATTTTTTCAATTTATTCAGTTTTAACTGGCTAGCTAAACTGGTAATCTGTGACCCTTGTTAGCTGCAGTCTGATCCTCAAGAGGAAGGGATGTGCAAGGAATCCCACTCTGTCTATCTGGATCAACATGAGTTTGTTAAGATACATTCTACCACCATAGTTTTGGGCAACTAGTGGTTAAATTACTTGTGCTCAAACTCCCCTGCCCAAAGGTTCCTCAACTTTGTCAACTGCATTGCTCTAGAACAGCTGTTTGACAGTCCCACCAGGGGCACCAATACCCTGGACTTGGTGCTTGCAAATATGGGAGACCACTGTAGCTCCCCCACTGTGAGTTCATCCCTGGTGAAATCTGACCACAAGTCTGTCTCATTTGAAGTAACTGTCATACCTGTCCCTCCCCTAGCAGTAAGTAGACTAAAAAAGTTCACTAAAGCAGATCATAACCTCTTGCAGGATGGTATAAATAGCTTTATTGCACCTCTCCCCTTACACGGAACTGGTAAGGGTAACTATGCCGAGCTCTACACCAGTGCCCTATGCAGGCACCTATATAACTGCATTGACTCGGCAGTACCTGTTAGAACCAAAACAAGCTCTTCAAGGAAAAGCAAACCTGCCTGGTAAACAACCACCATTAACAGGCTTTGCAATAAAGGAAATAAACTGCTGTCCAAGATTAAGAAGGATCGGGCTCTAAAATGGAGACATTTCCTCCTCAGCTTAAATTAGCAAATAAGACTTTTTGTGACGTCCTCCAAGGCAAACTATGAATCGAAGTTAGCTTCCTCAAACAAGGACAAGCTTAAGGTGCTCTTTAGTTGCATCTGTAACCTAAAATGTAAGGCTCAGATTTGCACAGAACTGGTAGTTAATGGTAACACAT
This sequence comes from Protopterus annectens, assembly GCF_019279795.1. NCBI lineage: Eukaryota > Metazoa > Chordata > Ceratodontiformes > Protopteridae > Protopterus > Protopterus annectens. Next base: position 1,659,194,136 of record NC_056726.1, read on the forward strand.
ACACTAAGCTGGTGGACATAGCTAACTTTTTAGCCAACAGGTTCAGTGAAAACTTCACTCCCCTGTCCCTGCTACACGTACTTCATGACATCCCTACCACCTGTTCCCCCACCTTGGATCTCTAAAGAGCAGGTCATAAATGCCCTCTCTAAGGCCAAAAATACAGCATCAATGGGACCTGATAACATCCCAGGCTGCATCCTATATGGGCTCAAACAAGAATTAGCATTACCATTGGCAACTCTTTTCAATCACAGTCTAAGCACTGGCTTCATTCCAGCTGAATGGAAAACAGCTACCGTTATCCCCTGTACAAAGGAGGTGTTTCTACTGACCCTGGGAACTACAGACCTATTAGCCTGACTAGCCTTATCTGAAGGCCATGGAAAGAATCATCATGGACCTTATCAACAAAGATATAGGTTATCTGCAAACACTAGATCCTACCCAGTTTTGGGAAGATCATGCTTGTTAAACCTGGTGGACGTCTTAGAGATAGTCACAAGGGCCCCAGACGAGGGGAAATCTGTACATACAGCCTACCTAGACCTGGCCAATGCATTTGACACTATCCCTCACTCAGGCATCATTGACAAACTCTCCCAGCTAGACATCAACCATTATATCATAAGGTGGGTTGCAAACTGGCTATCTGATAGAACCACTATGAAGAGGACAAAACGCACCGGACAGCCGAGATATTCTGTAGAGTTTATTCTAAAGTTAAACGTTTGAACAATCACCACATTTTTCGTCATAGACTGTAAGACTTCATCAGACACATTACATTTCATAGACTATATATTCATTTTTTAACATATTTATTGTATTTATTGTATTCATTTTGTATTTAATATTATACAAATATAGATATATAAATATATACATTTTATTGAAGGTGTCATTCATATTCAGACAACCTAAGGTTTTTTAATTTATTCATCCTATACTTATATTATATTTATATTCACATCCATCCCACTTATTCTTTATAAAAGAGGAAATTCATATGTATACATTATTTTGACCACTAGATGGGAGTATTGTTGCACTAATGAAACTTCATTCATAATTTACGGCAAAAAGCTTTATATACAATCAAAAATATTAAAATGATTTTTATTAAATGTTTATAATGCATTCATACACTTGCATATATATTAAAATATATGTTTTATTTATGTACATGAACTTACTGACAGGTCATTTAGATTTTTATGTTTTTAGTTACTAATGAACTTCATTAATATTTATGAGGATTGCTTTGTATAGCTTTTTATTGGCTAGTTTGAAAGATTTGTCAGCATATATATATGTGTTAATTGTAATTAGTTAGTGTCTGATGAAGTCTTACAGTCTATGACGAAAAACGTGGTGATTGTTCAAACGTTTAACTTTAGAATAAACTCTACAGAATATCTTGGCTGTCCGGTGCGTTTTGTCCTCTTCACAGTGATTTTTTGTTTATTGGTTTGTTTTGCACTGTGCCTCGTTGTTTGTGGTTATCTGATAGAACCCATACTTTCAAAATAGGGGAATCCACCTCCAACAGCACACTCATTACCAGTGGTGTTCCACAGGGATCGGTCCTGGGATCTCTACTGTTTGGAATCGATTTCTGTGAAGTACAAGCTAAAACCAAGAGACTGTGGCTGACAAACTTTGCTGATGACTGCAAACTGCAAGCATTCATATAATCTCCAAATGATGTCAACATCCTTCAAGAAGGGCTTACGCAAACGAATGATTGGTCCCAAAGTCATGGCCTCAAACTCAATGCAAAACAAATGTATTATCCTCCCTTTCAGCAAGAGTGATGTTCCTGCAAATTTCCACATCAATGGCAATACCCTTAGTATATACTCAGTGGTGAGAGATCTAGGCACTCAGGTTGACAGCAACCTTGCCTTTAATCTCCATGTCTCCAGAACAGTAAGAAGGACATTCTATATGGCTCACCGCATAAGTAAGGGCATTGCCTTGAGAAAAAGTGAAGTTATCACCTCCCTGTACTCTTCAATGAATAGGCCAATAATTTGAGTATAATGCCCCTTTCATTAAGTTCTTTTTTGTTACTCTGTTAAACAAAATTACATCCAGAAATAAAAATGACGGTGATTTGCTTTATCAATTTAAATAGTTTTATCATGGATTTTGTGTTTATATTTAATAGGTTCTGTGAGTGTGAAAAGTGTCACTTTGAACTAGATGAGTGACAATAATCCATACATCTTGATGCTAATGAGACTTTTACACTGAAAGAATACCCATGTATCACCATGCCAGACCACAACAGAATACCCTTGTCCATGGTGTCAGGAAACAGGTATACAGCAAATCACCATCATTTTTATTTCTGGATGCAATTTTGTTTAACAGAGTAACAAAAAAAAGAACTTAATGAGCAAGTAGCTCAATCCAATTGTATAGAATCTATTTTATTTTATTTATTTCATTTTATTTATGCTTTATTGATTGGAATAGTCACCACTTGGTCTTTTCAGGAGAAATTTGGTAAGGGCAAAAGGAATTCTGCTACCCTTTTCAACAGGTCTCATGGGATCTTTTACCGACTCTGGTAGATAGGGCTTCTGTTTAACTTTTCAACCACACAATAAGTAAGTGTGGGTTATGTTTAGTAGCAGGACAGTTTGAAAATTCAAATATTCCAACAAGTGGAAAACTGCTCACTCTTGCATTTGGTGTAATAGTTAATGGAAGTGTAAAAGATACACTACCAAATTACTCTAAAACAAGCCCCCAGACATGACTGAATTGTTTTTCTCCTCTTTGTTTTTTTCAATTAGCTGGACTGGACTGTAAGTGACTACAACTATGACTTTGTTAAGATCATAAACATATAATTTACATATGGAGGAGGACAAAGTTATATATAGTTGAATAGCAGGCCACATAAAACGTTACAATTTAACCCTCTACCCATGTATGTTAAACTAAATATATAACATGAAGGCATACAATAAAATATGTGGGTATTAAGCAGCATTTTTTTTCACATTTAAGATATTAAATATAAACACAAAATCCATGATAAAACTATTTAAATTGATTAGACAGACAGAAGTCAAGTAGCATATACAAAACACACCCAATGAGACTGTTGCTTGGGACTGGATGAAAAAGTAGTCTGATACTGGGACTGTGTTTTCTGATGTTTAAGCTATGCCACTCAAACATTGCAGAATATTTGAGCTTGCAGATATTTTTGTACCATAACAGCTGAAGAAGATGTAGGTAAGACATTGCCGAGAACTGTTAGAGAATTCCAGAATCTAGAAAGAAATGAAAATACTTTTGTCAAGCAGAGCACCTTGCTGTCCCGCTTCTATATATATATATATATATATATATATATATATATATATATATATATATATATATATATATGAACCCAAAATTGATCTAATGATTGTAATATTGGCAACAATATCTAAAACACAAAATATCAACAAAAATCAGTGTTTTACTAGGGGAAAGGTATACGTTCTTTTCCTGTTCTTGTGCAGTCTCAAAGTTGGTATTTATAAGTAGCAGGTGGTAGAGGATGCAGTGAGGCTGGTTCAACTGCAAAAGAATTGTTTTTGAATATGTTCAGTTTTTGTCAGTATTTTGTGAGTAGATATTTTTAACTGATGCTTTGACTGTCAGTGTTATGATCAATAGATGAGCTTCTTCAAAGCAATATGTGTGTGTGTGTTTATGTGTATATTTATTATATTATATAATATACATATCACACACGCACGTGCACGCACACGCGCGCACACACACACACACACACACACACACACACACACACACACACACACACACACACACACACACACACTCACTCACACATGTGTGTGCGTGTGTGTCTGTGTGTATGCAATATTTACCATTAATTGAAAATGAACTTTGTTGGACAAAAGACAAGATGGTACAGCTTAACAGCAGGGATTGTGGAATTCATCCTTTCCTTACTGTAGATAGCTGGAGTTATTATTATATGTAGTTAGCTATGGATGTGTGGGCTGCAGCTGTAATTCAGTAGGGATGCATTCACTTTCACAAAGGAAACAAGGAGATGTGCCCTGTCAGATAATTTAACGTGGTATGACACAATATGTACCTTACACACTTGTGCACTCAGGAATATCTTCATATCTATAGAACATAGCCTGCTACTTTACTAATCACCTTTGTCATCTGTAGTTATACTGCAAAATATGACAAGAATATATATATATATATATATATATATATATATATATATATATATATATATATATAAATATATATATATATAAATGTATTTGTTGTTACACTTTTTTGATATTCTCCTGCTTGTCTAGGTTTATGTCAAATCACATTCCTTTAGTTTGTTTTACCCTTCTTTGTTAACATTATAAACATAAACATAACCTTCAGTGAAGAATTTACTATAGGAAAATACTTCAGACTGTCTTTTAGTTATTTATTGTAATGCCCCTTAAACACACATTGATATCAGCTATTGGACATGTGACATATCTTACAATACAAGTAATCCTCAGGAGTACAATCATGAGTCATAAAACAAAATCATTAACTGTCTCATTTTAAATGAGTAAGGTTGAACTCTAATGTTTCTAATAAAGTGCATTCCAATATATCAGTGAAGTATTCACTATACCACCACTAATGACATCATAAAACATTGCCTCCCCTGGTGATTTTATAAGTGCATGAAAACCTAAATTCACCGAGTCATTATGTTAGACAGACTATTATTAATCACATCCCAATAGCCCTCTGTAGTATAGCATAATAATATGCCTCAGTTATTTGCCTCCTAAAAATCAGTCAGGTTGGTTTCTGTCCTTACCACAGGAATATACTTTAATCACTATAAAGATCCATTTTACTTGCTTTACTACCAAAGTAGGAATAAACCATTTATGGTAATTTTAAGCACATAAAATCATAAAAGACCATCAACTGATTCAGTCATTTATAACAGGACAACATTATCTATTTTTCAAACGCCAGCACAAAGGTCAAGCATTCTTTTTGGTGATTTGACTACAGGAAATAAAAATCAACATATACTGCTTAAAATTAATTGTACATGTGGTTTAAATAGTTAATTAGCTGTATTACTGACACATCTGGATTAAACGTGTAACATCTGTTTTCAAATGCATTCTCTGTTTATTTTGGATCTAAGATCAAACTTGCATATATTTTTCCTGTATGAATTGCATCTCAATAATCACAGAGTATACAGGTAAAAATTGAGCCCTTTACTGTTGCATATATCTATTCAACAGCAAATGGCATTGACCCCCTGTTCTTTTCTGTTAGTTCTTCTATAAATGTAAGTGCAATAAGAGAAAATAAGAAAGTAAGTGTTTGACTGCATTCTGTAGATTTAAAGCTGCCTTGCACTGACATACTCTTTTTACTTTTCAGAGATTTAGGCCTTCCAAGTGCAAAATGCACAGTATTGCAGTTATGAAAAAAAGTCTGTAGTATCCAGTTATGAGGAGTGCTTTTTCAAGGCAAAAAATGTCTGCACATTCTTATCTTCACTATTAATTTATTTATTTATCTATTTATGTATTTATTTTACTTATTTATTTATTTTCATGAGTTGTCTTTCCTTTGCCTCAAATGTAAGTAATGAAATATGTGCCATGAAACTTCGAGTGAAGTAAATGTAACACAGTTAATCAGTTATAATTTCATATGATCATAGCTACGATACAGAAATCAGCAACTTAAAATGGTCATTGAGGGATATTTATTCAATAATCATGACAGCATATAAATTCTTCTTGAAGTTTTCTGATTAACATCTCCATCTGAGGGGGGAAAAAAAAACAATGATTATCCTATCACCTCAGTACAGCCCGGGTATGAAAGTGATGACATTTCATGGTATTTCACACTGATGGGTTAAATAAAGCATTGCAGTTCACCGAGCACACAGATTATGCACCATACATAGGGAAAATATATCCATAGTATGCACTTTTTGAAAAAAGAGCATAACACTGAGGTTTATGACCAGGCTTATGATCCTACCCAGTTTAAGTGTTCAAGACATGGATGTCAAGAAATTCACCTTGAGAAAAGAGAAAAGTGATGCTTGAGAGGTGAATATTGACATCCATTTCAAGAACACATGGTAAGTAGTTATGATCAGAGAAAATTAAGAAAAATTCATTCCATTACATGGAGAGTCAGCTGTTCTGAGGTGTTCCCATTTATTGAAAAAACATATGAGTGGGAAATGTTTTACAGATTTCAAAGGCATAAAACACAATTCTATTACAGAGACAATAACCAGAAGTTAAACATGTTTCTGGTGAACATGTAGCTTTAAAAGATATTAAGCACTTAAATTCATATTTTTCTCATGTATATGGCAGACAGAACTATATTACAGCTGTTAAAGCTGTTTCCATATTCTAATTCCATTTAATGTTCAGTCAAAGATGTTGTGCATTCCTACAATTACAGTAGAACATAACAACTCTAAATGTGTATAACAAACCTTACAATAAAAAGAGAGTGCTGCTCACACTTTGAAATTGGGAAAATATTATTGTGCAAGTATCTGATGTCAAATGCTTAATGTTGATCTAGAAAGTATATTATATATGAAGTATTATGTATTATTTCAGCCATGCATTGGAAATGTATCACTTGAATGAGTTTTGCAATTCTTAGTATCTCCAAAAGAATGATTTATGTAAAAACTGTATACTTAATTATTTTCAGTTTATCTTGTATATGTCATGTGCAAATTCATCTATAACAAGTTTATTATCTAGAACTAATATGCTATCTGAATTTAATATGTGGTATATATATGAATGCATCCATGCACACATGCATGCATGTACTCATGTGTTTATTTATTATTTGTTTGTTTGTTAACCTGGATAATGTGCTGATGCAAGGCCTTTTTCAGCCATTTCTTAGGCAATGACACTGTAGGCATAACAATCAGTGAAGTAAACAAGTGAATAAAACCACGTGAAGGAAGCTGAGAAATATACAAGAAATTTAGAGGGATGACAGTACTTTACTATTGGCATATCACAACATATAAATAACTGTGACAATATGAGATATTGTGATCTGTGCCATGGAGAATAGGGCAGTGCATGTGTAACATATCCCAGCGTAGTTAGCAGGAGTTTTATAAATAAATTTAGGTAGGTTCATAGGTAGGTACTAGGCTATCTGCCTGAGGGTATTTATAAGCCTAGCCAGAGTGTGTCAGCTTTTGCCGCCCCATTGATTAATTAACTGAGCCTCTGTCAAGAAGAGCCAATGAAGTGATCCCAGGGGTTTATTTTCTGTTCTAGGTTCATAGGTAGGTACAAGGCTGTTGTGTCTTTTGACTATCACACTGACTTGTTCAGATGTTTATGTTAAAAATGTATCACCAGTCTTATTATAGCTGGTTAAATGTATATGTTTAAACAAAGGATTCTGGAAGATAAGAGAAGAAGTTTTTGAAATTCTTCTGTAATTTTCAAATTCTGCAACAGATCTTAGTAAAGCTCTGAATGTGTATTCTACCAGAGTCAGGTGAGCGAATGTGATGTCATTTTATAACCAACACTGAGAGAATGGAACTCTCACAACAGCTTGTTTTGTTTTGTTTACTTTGGAACCTGATATAAAATAAAAGAAATCTATGACAGTCAGTTGAGTGTTGTTCAGTTCAGTCTATTAGAAGCTCATCACCTTGACTTGTGGAAGTAAGCATCTCAGCATCCAATCTTGCCTTGCTGTATTAATTGTTAGCTATGCAACAGTTATTATTTAGACAGTCAGGGAATACAGTGAGATTAGTTAAGTAATGTATTTCTGCATCTGTTTGAATCTGTCCAACTGTTTTATTTTTATTTCTCCTGTGATTGAAACTTGTTGTACTTGCAGGATCATAAGATCCTAAGAGATTTCTAGGCCGTCGACTGAGAGGTCATTTTAAGCTTAGCCATTGCAATCCAATGTAATACAATAGAAGTACTAGTCAATACCCACGATTGCATTTAGTGATGACTGTCCATGTCCAGGATGGTTGTGGGCACTATCCCAGATAAGAATTTATGGTGCCCAATCCACTTGTCCAGGGTCTTCTTGAGCAGTGTTAAAGAAGTGCTCTGTTTCACATAAATTGGTAGCCTGTTCCAAAGATGTGTCAGTCACTAGGATATAAACCTGTCCCACCAACATGTCCTATTTAAGCCACAGGTCATATTTAAGTCACTGGAATGGGTTGCCCTAGACCCATTTGATTTATGGATATGGAGCAAGTTCATTAGGTTTGGGTCTTGGGGGTTGCTCTGTAGGCCAGGCATATGTCTCCCCTAAGAAGTCTATATGATATGGAGCATAGTGACAGGAACTTTAGTTAATCAGTGTAAGGCACATGCTGGAGGCCCTTGATCTTCTTTTTTAGAAACCTCTGAGGTCTCTCTAACTGCTGCAGGTGATTAGTCTGGTATATACTGAATGGGAGGGTTATACTCAATTATGGGCCAGATAAGTGCTGGTACATGGGGTTATAACTTCTTTTGCTTTTGAGGTAATGCCTTTACTAATGAAGTGAACTATGTGGAAAGCTTTCATTACAACAGTAGACATGTGGTGGTCGAAGTTAAGGTCGTGGTCAACCTGTGATCCAAGGTCCCTTAACACTTCATGGGCACTTAGGGTATTGTTGTTGATTTGATAGTATGAAGGGACATTGTTCCGAAGGTAATGGTGATGCATTTCTTTGCATTCAAGTTTGAGACCATGACTAATATATCAGTCGCTGGTCTGTGTGAGACCTTCCTGGAGTATAATGACATAATTTGGGGATTCAGTGATTGCATCTAGTTTGCAGTCATCTGCAGACCTGGTCAGCCACAACCCTTTAGTTTTGATCTGAACTTCTGAGAAGTATATACCAAACAGTAGGGGGCCCAGCACTGACCCCTGTGGCACCCCACTGGTAACAGGTCTGCTGGTTGATGTGGAGCCACCCACTTTGATAGTCTGCTTGTAAGCCAGGTGGCAACCCAGCTTACAACAAAAGGGTTTACGGTCAGTTTGCTAAGTTTATTGGTAATGCTGAATGTGGGATTGTGTCGAACATCTTTGCCAAGTTAAGGTATGCTGTGTGCACAGATTTCCCCTCATCAATGGGCCTGGTCACACTTTCAAAGAAATCACAGGATTTAACAAGCAGGATCTGCACTTCAAGATGCGAAATTGGGTAGTATCCAGGGTTTAGAGGTCACCTATGTCTTTATTTATGATGTCCATAATAATACAAACCATGGCTTTACAGATAACACTGGTCAGGCTTATGAGTCTGTAATTCCCCAGGTCTGTTGCTAGGCCACTTTTGTGGACAGGAATAACTGTAGCTATCCTTCATTCTGATGGAACAAAACCTGTGGTTAGGCTATCAATGAAAAGGGTACTTTGGGTGATGCTAGTTCATGTTTTAGCCTGTTTAGAAGACAGCCTGGGATGTTATCTGGTCCCATAGAGGTTGTGTTAGACTAGGCTTTGAGGACCTGTTCTTCAGATATGTAAGGTGGGGGGGAGTTTGGGGGATGGTTTGTTGTAAGTTAGGAGTGGATAAGGGAGTGAAATTTTCACTGAACCTATCTGCTAGCAGGTTCGCTATCTCTGTGGGACCAGTGTGTGTGATACCGTTGACCACCAGTTCTGCACATGTTTGGGTCTTACCCTTTAGGTTATGTATGTAGCTGTAAAAGGCTTTATGGTTATCCTTGGCTGTACTTGCTAGGTCTCTGTCAAGGGAGCTCTTGGAGGATTTGCCGAGTTGTTTTATTTGCCTATTAAAGCTCAGTAGCGTGCTTTTACATTGTTGGGTCTTTATTTTCTTGGATAACAACTTTTTGCATGTATTGTGGAGTTGATTGATGCTGGAGGTCCACCATGGCAGTTTGATTTTACTTGGGGCTCTGGCTTTGATTCTGTCTGGTACATCCGAGTTTATACATTTATGCAAGTGATTTTATAGGGCATTAGTGTAAGCTTCGCCGTAGTTACCCCTTTCACCTTGGGGTGGGTCGTGGAGTGCATTTATACCTTCACCTAGGAGGGTATAGTTTGGCTTGGTGAATATTTTTAGTCTGATTTCACCCTTTGTGATTTCTGTTGTAAGTGTCAGTTTGAAGGTGACTGATTTGTGGTCAGTTTTATCTAATGAGGGTCCAACAATTGCAGCAGTACACCTGTTTGACATGTTGGTGAGGACCAGATCTAGAATGATTATTCCTCTTGTTGGTGCATGGACAATTTGCTCCAGGGCATTTGAATTCACAAAGTTAAGGAATTTTTGTGCTAGCGAGTTTGGGCTAGAGTATGTTTCCAGGTTCATGATGGGATAATTGAAATCCCCAATTCACTGATGATTGCAATTTGGATTGTCTTCAGTTTGGTTAAGTAGACTTTAATATAGATTGAAACACCACCTCATTTGGTTTTCACATGCTCAGTCTGCAGTCTAAAGGTGTGGAAGGCACTGTAACCTTGCAGGGCCGAGGTACTCTCTGAGGCCTTAAACCAGGTTTCTGTGACTGCACAGACATCTACATTTTGGTTTAAATTCCTAACATTTAGCAGCATGAACCTTATTTTGTTGTGATTGGTTAATTTCACATTGGTAATGCTGTTTTCAAGTCCTTGCTTAAAAAAGGCACTATGGGGTAGGTAAGAGCCTTTGCAAGCAGCCAAAAGCCTAGAGGTGCCAGGTGCAAACTGTCTCTGGCAACGCAGTAAAGTTTGTCAATCATAGCTTCCTAGGCTGACAGTAACTAGATCCCCTTAGAATGACACCAAAAACTAAGCCAATTATTGAAATTAATCATTTTTTGTTAATACTGTGGCATTATTCGAGATGAGGGTAGTTTGCTGCTCAAGGCTAGGGACATACTTGCCTGGGACACATACTCAAAGACTCTGTCTCTCTTCATATAGTCCAGCAGGGTATGTTTCAGGTCATTCACACCAACATGAACTATGACAGAGTCATAAAAGTACTTGCTATTGATAGACTGAGTACATGTGTGATTGGCGAATCCTGGTACTAGACAGCCAGCTGACCATGACTTTCTCCTTGTCCAACCTGGTGAGTGGGACATCCGTGTCTCTCACTATTGAGTCTCTAATGACAAGAGCATTTGTTTTTTGAGTGCTACACCTTATGGGCTTGATGAGTGAAACACAGGTGTTAGTATGTGTCATGCATGCTGTGGAGACTGTGTTAAGTCTATCAAACTTGTATTTTAGAGGTCTTTGGTGTTTCGGTAAGTTTTATAAGAGAGCCTCCTTATAGGTTCATAGGTTCATACTAGGCTATCTACCCTAGGGCATGTATAAGCGTAGCCAGAATGTGTTTGGCTTTCACTACCTATTTTAAATTTATTTTGCTATGCCCTTTTTCGAGGTTAGTATACTGTGCCTCTGTCTAACAGTGACACAGAAGTGATACCCGGGGTAAACCTACGATCTCCCATCCACTCATCGAGATTCCTCTTGGAGAGAGTCAATGAGGGACCCTGCCTAACCTGGACTGGGATTTTATTCCAGAGTGAAGGGAGCCTCTTTGTTATGAATCTGTCCCTCCAGCATGTCCTATTTATTTCACTGCTGAGGTTCAAGTCTCTTGAGCGCATAGCTCGATGGGATTTGGATTTTCTGAGGTGCAGCATGTCCATTAATTCCGGGTTGGACATGGCTTTATACGTCAGGCACAGATCGCCTCTGAACAGGTGGTATGCCACTGAGTAGAGCTGGAGTTTCTTTAACCAGGCAGCATATGGCATCTGTTTGAGCCCTTTGATCCTCTTGGTGAGGTACTTTTGGGGTCTTTCCAGTTGCTGCAGGTGTCTGGTAAGGTACATCCCAAAAAGGGCATTGTACTCAATTATGGGCCTGATGAGGGATGAGTAAAGAGGCATGATGACCTCCCCTGATCTAGATGTGAATCCCTTCAAGATTAGGTGGGCTATATAAAATGTTTTTCTAACCACTTTGGCCACGTGGTTGTCAAATGAGAGATTGCTATCAACTTGGGTCCCCAGGTCCCTAATTACTTCTTCTGTACTTAATGGATTACCATTGTATATCTTGTATATTGTATACATACCTTGTATGTGGATTTACGAGTTTGAGGCGTACTATGTGTTTGAGTAGTGGTATATATATATATATATATATATATATATATATATATATATATATATATATATATATATATATATATATATATATATATATATATATATATATATATAAAGTAATGGTATTATGTGAATATGTAGCCATGGGTGAGTTGACAACCTTCTCTGTGTTACTGTTTTGAGTGAGAGAGAGAGCATGGATTCCAGATTCTTGGTGTAAATATATCTCTCGCACTCTGTACTAGATTGTGTTATTAGTAGAGGGTTGACCATGAACATGAGGCAATTGCTACACTACCTCAAGAGACCCAAGTCAAAAAGATTGGCAGGAGAAACAAGGTTTAGTCCAATAGTCCATAATGCTAGGTTGAAGACTGTTGTCACTAGAGGTGGCTTTTTCAGAAACGATTATGGAGGACCTTGATGAGTGGATATTTCTGCCAGGGTTTTAAGGGAGACTTGCTCAGATGCAGAGCCTAAATACAGGAAGCTAAAACTTGAAAAAATTCCAACAAAATTCAAAAGGACCAATGAGGTTGTTTATTCCAAGCCCTAGACTGGCCTCTCTTTACTAGTCAGATCCCAACTTAGATATTTAGTATTCTTATGTTTTCTATTTTATTATTTATTATTAAATATTTTCTACCTTTCATTGTGGCTGATCTTTTTAGACAATACTTGTAACATGTTGAGAGTACTTGTGCTTGTTTTAGTGATGCCTTGGCCACTCTAAAAAGCCTGGCTGCTTTGGTTATACTCTACCATTTATATTAGTATTGATTTTCCACAGTATAATTGGATAGCCTTGTAAGAGCCCAAGAGTAGTTGAGTGGTGGTGGCATGGTTACCTTATAATCTGGGCAGATGAGGTACAACTAGCAAATCTGTGCCAGCCATTCCCAGGAGAGTGTGTGTGTGTGTGTGTGTGTGTGTGTGTGTGTGTGTGTGTGTGTGTGTGTGTGTGTGTGTGTGTGTGTGTGTGTGTGTGTGTGTGTGTGTGTGTGTGTGTGTGTGTGTGTGTGTGTGTGTGTGTGTGTGTGTGTGTGTGTGTGTGTGTGTGTGTTAGCTACATGGAACTGGGATACAGTGCTATAAAGTGATTCTTGTTTGGGATCTGAAGAAACAGACAGCCCAGTCCCAGGTCAGGAGCATGTTCCCTGTGTGCTGTTGGGGAAATTGTGCTTGATGCAGAGAACTGAATCTTTAAATTCTGTGTAATCCATTCCTGCTCTAAGTGACCTTTTCTCGCTGATGTCAGTGGTGAGGACTGAGACTCCTTGATTACTGGCCCGGAGAAAAGAGAGGCCATCACATATTTTTGTCAGAGTGGTGGGATATTATCTGCTGTCACTGCAGGTGTGTGTTTTCTCAACATCCACAAGGTAAACATTCAGAGTTTCATTTTCACAACAGTGATATTCATTTATGTTAGTTTAATTTAGTCAGGGAAAGCAGGCAAAGATGTCAGCAGAGGATTATGGTAAGCTGACAATGAACCAGTTGGCCAAGGTGTGTGAAGCCAAAGGACTGATGCATGCTAACTGGACTAAAGAGGAAATGATTTCAGCTTTAATTGCAGCTGCAGCATGGAACACTGACCAGAAGGATGAGATGAGCAGCCTTCAGAAACAGGACAGTTAACCTTTTCCTCAGAGGATATAAAAATTCATCTGGAGTTAAAGAGATTTCAACTGGAGGCCAAACGTTTGGTTACTGAAAAGAGACTTGAACTGGACACCAAAGAGAGATTGCGATGTTTGGGAGGCTGAAGAAAATGAGAAGCAGCATCAACATGAACTGAATGCCAAACATTTGGAGACCGAGAGAGACTGTGGCCTTTGGAGAATGAAGATAAACTGTGGCCTTTGGAGAATGAAGATAGACTGTGACATGTGGAGACTGAAGAGAAACTGCTGCATTTGGAGGCTGAAGAAAAAGAGAAGCAGCAACAACATAAGAGGGTGGTGTTGACTCTTTGACAGGGTCATAGAGGTAATGGGGAAGGGTATATCTGGACTCCAAAAGAATAAAGGTCAGCAAATTTCTTCCACAATTTGCAGAGGGAGATGACTTTGATAGTTCTATTCATGTATTTTAAAGAGTATGTAAACTATATAATGTTGAACAATAGTTCTGGCTATGGTTCATGACCCCTTACTGCATGGTAAAGCTGTAACTGCTGTTTCTAAATTGTCTGATACTGATTGTTTAAACTGTGATAGAGTGAAACAATGTTTATTGAACTGTTATAAGTTAACACATGAAGCTTGCAGAAAAATGTTTTTTGAGCATAGATGCATGGCAGATGAAGGTGTATGTGATTATATTGCTGAGATAAGCACTTATTTTCATAGGTGGGTGAGTGGGTGTCCAGTCACCACTTCTGAAAGACTGACAGGCCTTTTGGTAAGGGAACAAGCCCTTAGTACTTTGCCTGAGGACATAAGAATCTGGTTGGCAGACCGGGTGTGTACCTCTCCAGATTTGCTGGGGAGAAAAGGGGAGCTATACTTAGCAAACAGGGCATTGCTGCATAAGAAGGGGATACCCAGTGCTGCGCATGGATATAAGGGAACCCATGGTGGCAGCCTAAATCACTCAAACAGAGTCTACCAGTAACAAGAGAAGCCACTAGTTCAGGTACAAGGCCAGGATTAGGCATCAGATGTTTTAAATGTAACCAGAAGGGCTTTGCACCATACAAATGTCCACTGAAGCAAGGGGGGAAGCAAAAGCTGAGGGAGCCAGCATGTGTGAATAACAGCATGCCAGTAGTAAGTTGTCTGGAGGCTATCACTGGAGTTTGTATCTTATCTTAGTGGATGAAAGACAGGCCACTACAAAGAGAGACACAACTATTGTGAAGCCTGCAGTGGTTAAATAGGAGCAGTACTTGCTTGGGCAGTCCACTCCAGTCAGAGCTTTTGGAGGGATCCCATTTCAAATACCTTTGGCCAGGGTTCACCTTGAGTGGGTGGGTGGAAAAAGAAGCAAGCAGGTAGGCTGTTTGAGGATATTCTTTCAGATGTCTTGATAGGGAATGATTTTGATAATGCAGTACCTTGTGTGCATGCAGTTACATGCAGTCAGGCTTGGAGACAGGCATGTAGGTTTGGTAGACTGTGGGAGACCCAGACAGTCCCCACACCTGAAGCTGGGGTGGTCATGTGGCTATTTCAAGGAAGGAGCTACCTTGTAGCAGTGAGTCTGAAAGTGAGCCACAGCTACTGATAGGTACTGAAGTTCCTGTGGACAGGGTGACTGCAAAGACAGAGGTGATAGTGAGGCACCATAGTCAGAAGATACTAGGGTTCCTCTGGAAGGGAAGCTGAGAAGAGTCAGAAAGATAGAGTTGAGACTCAGCTTTTGGACTCTACCATACAATGCTTGAGGGAGGTAGGTAAGGAGGCACCTGATACTCAGGAAAAGGGAGTCTGTATACTGGAATGAAGGGTTACTGTATAGGGAGTGGACCCCTGAGGGAGGGCTAGAGGGTGAGGTAATACAGCAGTTGGTAGTGGCCAGAGCCTACCATCTGGCACTTCTAGCCATAGCCCATGACATTTGTTTTGCAGGTCATATGGGTATAAAGCATACCAAGAGACATATTATATATAACTTCTATTGGCCTTGGATTGCAAAGCATCTAAGAGGTACTGCAGGACCTGTGAGTAGTGCCAAAATGTAAGCAAGGCAGGGGACAGGATCAAAGCTCTGTTGATGCCTTTGCATGTGATTGATGAGCCATTTCAGAGGGTAGCTGTGGGTATTGTGGGTCCTCTAAGTACCCCAAGCACAACAGGGAAGATGTATATCCTGGTGATAGTAGATTATGCTCCTAGATATCCTGAGGCAGTGGCTCTGTCCTCCATCAAGGCAGAGAAAGTGTCAAATGCTTTGTTAGAGATTTTCAGTATTGTAGGCTTCCTGAGAGAAATACTGACTGGCAGAGGTGCCTATGTCAGATCTGCTGGTTTGTCTGTGAAAGCGTTGTGGGGTGAAGCACCTAAAGACCACCCCAAGACTAATGGTCTTGTGGAGAGGTTAAACTATACACTAAAGATCATGCTACAGGCATTTGCAGACCAGTTTAAGAGAGAGAGTGGAACAAATATTTGCTCCATCTTCTATTTGCATACAGAGAGGTACTCCAGGAATCCACAGTTTTTTTACCCATTGGTTGCTGTATGGGCATAGAGTGAGGGGGCCTTTAGATTTGATTTGTGATGAGTGGGAGGGTGAATGAGAATCCCACAAGATGTCTCTTGTGTCAGGCTTAGAGAGCTCATGGACTTGGCCCTGGAGAACCTGGCAGAAGCCCAAAAGCAGAAAAAGATTTGTTATGACAGGAATGCTCAAGCCAGAGAGCATGCTGTGGGACGGCAGGTTATAGTCCTCATTCCTGGCAGCTTTGGAGGGACCCTTTAAAGTGGTAAGGAAGGTCAGTGATATTAATTACATGGTAAACCTGCTTGGCAGGAGGCAGAGGCATAAATTGTATTATGTTAACATGATGAAGCCTCAGGATGTCAGAGGGGTCTTGGGCAGGCTATAAAGAGTAGGGCTGACCATTGAGACCAGTAAGTGTCAGGTGGATATGAAAGAGGTTTTCTACCTGGGACATAGAGTGGGGAGTGGTAAGATTAAGCCAGAACCTGACAAAGTAGAAGCTATTCAGGCATGACCTGCCCCTGTTACCAAAAGCAGGTGAGAGCATTCTTGGGGACATTGGGGTACTATAGAAAGTTTGTTCCCAACTATAGTACAACAGCTGCTCCCCTCACAGAACTGACAAGGAAAAACAAGACAGATAAGGTAGTGCGGACCATTCTAAAAGCTTAAAGGTGCTTTGGGAGGACCCCTAGTATTAGCCAGTACAGATTACAGCAAAGAATGTGTTGTGCAGGTGGATGCATCAAACCATGGGGTAAGGACTGTACTCAGCTGTAGACTCCAACCCAGGAGGAATGTTATGCAGCTTTAGAAAAAGAATGTCTAGCCATAGTATGGGCACTGCATAAACTTCAGCTTTATCTGTATGGAAGGAAATTCACTGTGGTTAAAAATAACAATCTCTTAACATGGCTACATAGAGTCAGCCAACAAAATGCCAAGTTATTAAGGTGGAGACTAAGGTTGTAGGCATATGACATGACAGTACAGCACCAAAGCGGGGTCAGCAATGCTAATACAGGCAGAGTCTCAAGACAGGGTATATGTTAATGTGTTCCCAGACAGGCCCATTTCTCCTAAGCAATGCTTTTCCAAGGTCACTTGAAAAACTAGGTTGAGTCTTCAAAAGGGGGTGTGATGTGATGATGCAAGGTATTGTGATCTATGCCAGGGAAAATAGGGCAGTGCATGTGTAACATATTATCAACAGTCATTATAACTGATTAAATGCATTTGTTTAAACAAAGAAGTCTGTAAAGGAAGAGTAGAAGATTTTTGAAATTGTTCTATAATTTTCAAATACTGCAACAGATCTTAGCAAAGCTCTGAATGTGTATTGTACCAGAGTCAGGTGATCAAATGTGACTCTATAACCACCTCTGAGAGGATGGAACACTCACAGTGACTTTTGTTTGTTTTCTTTGGAACCTGATATAAAAATCTATGATAGTCAGTTGAATTAGTTCAGTTGTTGTTCAGTTCAGTCTGTTAATCATCACATTACCTTGTGGAAGTAAGCACCTCAGCATCTAATCTTGTCTTCCTGTCTTAATTAAGTTAGCTACAGAGCAGCTCTTCTTTAGACAGTCAGGAAAAACAGTGAGATTAGTTAACTAGGTTTTTTCTGCATCTGTTTGAACCTCGAAAGAATTCAAAACCAATTCAACAAATAAATCCACAAAAATGAGTGTAGAGGAGGCAGACCACTTCTTAAAATCACCAAGCATGGTTTTTATTTAATAACAATAAAATATATAAGCGCTTTCATCTCAATATTCCAAAATTAGGTAATTTTGGAATATTGAGATGAAAGCTCTTATATATTTTATTGTTTATTAAATAAAAAATGTGCTTGGTGTTTTTAAGAAGTGGTCTGACTCCTCTACACTCATTTTTGTGGATTTATCTGTTTGAATCTGTTCAACTGTGTTATTTTTATTTCTTCTAAGATTAAAACTCTGGTGTTTATTGTACTTATTGTACTTAAATATTTAGTATTCCCATGTTTTCTGTTTTATTTATTATTAAATATTTTTATAACTTTTATTGTGACTGGACTTTTAGAGAATGCTTTTAATTTCTTGAGAGCACTTGTGCTTATTTAAGTGACATCTTAGCCACTCAAAAAACCTGGCTGCTTTGTTTACACTCTACAATTTTATTAGTATCGATGTAAGTCAGTATAATTGGATACCCTTGTAAGAACCTGAGGGTGGTTGACTGGTGACAGCATAGTTACCATATAGTCTGGGCAAAAGAGGTACAGCTAGTAAATCTGTGCCTGCCTTTTCCAGGAGTGTATGTGTGATTAAATCAAACACCCAGGTGTGGGAGTGTCAGTTACTTGGAACTGGGACACAGTGCTCGAATGTGAGTCGTATTTGGGATCTGGTGAAACAGAGTCCACTCCCTGGTCAGGAGCATGTTCCTTGTGTGCTCTCAAAGGAAAGTGTGCTTGATTCAGAGAGCTGCATCATAAAATACTGTGTAAATCCATTCCTATTCTTAGTCACTGTCTCTTACTGGTGTCAGCGGTGAGGTATTTAGTTAAAACAGATAGAGTGTTTTTTTAGTAGTATGATTAAGTACATGCTAATGTATTGTTATGTGGATACTGTTATGTGATACTAGTTCCCCTGTAAGGCTGTTATTCTGATTATACCTCAAAGAATGTTACTATTTTTGCTATTTACTGCATAGTACTAAGAACTGTTTATTATAGTCTTAGCAATCACATGTTGCCATAAACAATATGGTAATAGATCTCTTACTACATCATATATTTTTATCCTTAAAAACTATGTATTGTGTTTTACAATTTTATCTTATTGTGATCAGAACTTTTTTTTTATATATTACATGATATTGGAGCTTTTCTTTCCAGGCCTTCACTGAAAATGGACCTGTGTCCTGTCGGACTTTCCCGGTAAACAAATGTAAAATAAAAAAAAAAAAAAACAATATCTTGATTATCACAATGTAATACACTGTGTCTCTGGAATGCAATACTAAGTTGGAAGCAAATCTTCAAGCTTTAGTGCACTAAAAGTGAATTGTCTTAGGGAAAAAATAAAGTCTCTTTGGTTAATAATAAGAAACATTTTAATCTAACCACAATAAATCCTCTCCAGAACTTCTTAAAAAACAGTCATGCTCTGGGAAGTTTGGGAAATATAGCATTTACCATCCATAATAAGTTTCATTTTTAAGGAGCCGGAGTCTAATTTTCCACTGGCCAAAGTAAACTCGATGAGTCTGATAAAGCACCAAAACTACTCTAACTATAGCTTATTGGTGATTCCTACCTACTAGTTATTTGCAATCTTGTTCCTAATATTAACATGCTTCAGGTCACTGTTCATTCTATATCAGTTTGTGACCTAAATAACATCAGAAAAGCTACTTCTACATCTAGCAATAACCACATTAAATATCAGTTTATCATTGTTTGAGCAGTGCTAAATGGCTTATACACTTTCAAGGAAGATTAGCATTCTGAGTTTGCCACTTTTGTCCCATGTAGCTTTACATGGATGAATGTCATTTCAACTATCAGGGAAGTAAGTTTGTTTGTGATAAAGTAAATAAGTCAATAAAGTCTTAATTTCTTGTAGGATAAGCCCCACCTCTCATCCATGTGGGGACTGCATCTGCCATACACTCCTCTTTCTTAAACAAACAGGCTTGTGCACGCACACACACACACAGACACACACACACACACACACACACACACACACACACACACACACACACACACACACACACACAGACACACACACACACACACATCTATATCTATATCTATAGCTATATCTGTATCTGTATCTATATCTATATCTATATCTAATCTATCTGGGATCACACTATCATAACAAAAGGGAACAGATTAATCATTATATTGAGAACTATATTCTGTATATGGTGAGCTGCCCCACCTTAACTATTATATTACCTCTTAAAATGAGACTTAAGTTGGATGAGTTAATATGCTGCATGACATAAACTTAATGAAGAAGATGTCAATGGAATGTCTCAGGGGAAAATCGACTACACCCACTTATATAATTTTTTTTTAGAAATGATAGAATTGGCAGTACAAATATTTCAGACTTTGAATTAGTACATTAAGAAGCTAATTTTTCCTCCGTCCACTGCAAAGAAGAATCCAGTGTATATATATATATATATATATATATATATATATATATATATATATAGTTTATCATACAGAATGTATGAAGTGTAAACAAATGATATATGGTGTACCAGATGCTGCTTGTGAAGCAATTTAGCTATCAGGTTGTACAGACAAAAACCCCAAGACCTAAATAGTATCTGATAAATGTATTAATGGCAGTATGCAGAAAGGAATGGTGCAGATAATCTCTATCCAAACTGTGTTCTCAAAACATATTTTTAAAAATGTATGTTATGCATAAAACGGCATGGCAGATCTGTTTAAATAACAGTGATATAAAGGAGATTGCTTTCTGCTCAGAACACTGTGGTAAACTTTTTAAATATTCATATCAGATATAACAAGGGATTTCAATGACCCAAAATGCATTCTTCAAAGATCTAGACCAGAATATACCAAAGCATAGGCATTAAATATAAATTAAGAGTTTGCAGGAGATAATGTGTAAAGCAACTTTAATTAAAAAGCTCAAGCAAAATCTGTTTACTGATTTTTAAAGTTATATTTTAATACAACATGCATATACAAATGTATGGATAGACACACACAAACATACACACATGTGCGCACCAAAACACACATAGAAACACACATCCACAAGTTCACTCAGGGCTGTGAGAATCTCCTTAATATGCTCAGATAACTTCTTTGTTGACAGCTGTGTGTGGACATGCCTCAAAATGCAAAATTCTATTTTCATTGCTGCGATATCCTTGAATAATAGTGAAGTCCAAAAATGTACTCTTAAGTCTGCAACTTGCAATTACAAAATGTATGTAGTTAGTAGGTATGTGGACCAGGAAACCAATGAAGTGTACTGTCTGGTTAAGTGACATGCAGAGTCACACAGCAGGCAGGTAGAAGTGAAAAAAATCGAACCCTGGACTGCAGGAATCAGCTGATTTCTTAATCATCTGCACTGTCAAACATCAGAAATGATTATACGCCAAGTAAATACACAGCATTATCGACATTTTTTAACTCTGGATTACCCTGTAATACTACCACAGTTCATTAAAATGCAAACAACTATTCACCATCATGTGTCTAGCATCTTTAAATAAAATCATTTACTTCAGAGAAATACACATATCATATTGCAGAAGAAACAGTGTAACATGGAAGACATACAGCCTAGTTTGGATAGATTCATGGAATGGGGAGAAGACTTGAAAGTATTTATATTTTTATTGGCTTTTGACTTTAGTACTGAGAATCTCTTGAATTCATGTCAGTACGTAATGCTATCAGAGCTACAGGATGGAAAGAAACATTAACTCTTATAATTTCATGGGATATAATAGAAATCCTCAAATTAGGAAACTATAACAGTGCATGTAGGTGTGCATATATGTGTGTGTGTATGTGTGTGTGTGTGTGTGTGTGTGTGTGTGTATAGATATATATATATATATATATATATATATATATATATATATATATATATATATATATATAAACACACACACACACACACACACACACACATACATTTAAGAACATTCATTCTGCTACAAGATACACCAATTACAAGATCCCCATATCAGGTGGTGTTAAGCCCTAGTGTTGCTTAATTTTTAATAACGCTGAAATTTACTCCTCATTGCAACCTCAAAGTGTATTCTTTCACAATATTTGGGATCAGAGTGTTCAAACTCACATTTATGATAGCCAGCACAAAATAGATATGTCACTTAGGAAAGGTAAATTTCCAAAAGAATGGAAATTTTATTAAAATTTACTGTTCTCCTACATTTTTGCCTAGTTATAAGGTTGTTCCTTCCTGGCATGTCAGTCTCAAGTATGATATTTATAAAGTCTTCCCAAGACTGTACATGCTGTTATACTGTGAATATGATTGTCCAGACTTTTTATTTGTACATGAAATGGCTATATTCAAAGCGTAAAACACTAGCAACTCGTATACCAACAGTTACATAGTGGCTCCTTTCCCGGGGCCGAGGACAGCAGTAGAAGAGTTTACATTGGCACGTTTGATCTCTGTTTACCAGTATTTGAAGTGATCAAGCTATGCTTTCTCACATTACTCTTTGAGTACTAATTATTTGCAGCCTTTAAAGACTTGTATGCTTAGAAGTATGCTGGTAGGAGTGAAAGTGGTCTCTCAAACTATTTAAAGGTGTGGTCACTCTTCCCCTGCATTAGATATCTTTGTTTGAGATATATAAGTAAGGGGAGAGGGTTGGGTAGTGAGTGGGTGAAGGCCTCAACATAGGTAGTGCAGAGGACTTGCCCTATGCTGTACATATATTAGTGATTGTATGCACGGTTATCAGGACATGTGCGAGTGTATACATCTGGTTGGCTGGCTTCGAAGGTTGTACATTTCATAATTTATATAAAATGCAGCTCACTATTATATTTATGGAATTGCCATATCAGACTATGGGGATGATGTTGATCTTGATTTGAGCGTTTTTTTTTCTAAGTCTGATTTCTGTGATTTTAGAAATAGTCTTGGGTATGTGCCTCATTATATTTGGTTTGGCAAAGTCTTCTAGATAATTCACTGAGTAATGACATGTTGTTTTTTTTACAGTTATATTTTGCATTATGTTCTACTCATTAACAACAGAACTTTATATTGTTGACTTTTGAGTGTGTCTGCTTAAAGGTGTACAATGCTAGGCCTCTTATGGTCCTTGTGATAGCTTGCCTAACATAAAACATAAGACATAACGTAACAAGAACAACTGATCAATAGCTCATATCAACAGCTATAATATATACATTTTTCTTTTAGTGACAAACTATCACATTTGATTGTAAAACAGTACATCCGCTATTAGTCTAATTCCATGAGATGTCATATAAACATTTCACAACAAATAAGACAACACTTGGGACCATTGGTTAGATTTAACTACAAAGTCTTTCCTCAGTGATGTGTCCTTCAAGGTGCCTTGGGAAGCCAGTGGTGGGAAATGGGTGAATCATGTGAACTTTGGCACCTGGCATATCAGATCAGGAAGGGTCTCCATCATGCAGAAGCAAAGCAAAGTGTGGAAATAATGACTACCAAGATTGTCCAAGTCCTTGAGGTGGTCAGCAACATAGAGAAAGTATGTGATTGGAAAAACAGCCAGCCCTGTTTTGGGGAAAAGGCAATATTCCTGACTCTGTCATGGAGTTTGGATACTTCTCTCCATGTTATACCTTTTCTTGGGCAGAGAGGAAGCCTGTGTGAGAGATGTGGAGTAATTACTTCTCATCCCTCACATGTAACACTTGACCAGAGCCTATATCTATAGAGCTCTTATATGTCCAGTAACACCCATACAATGTTCTTTTATAATAGTCATAGAAGGAGGGGCTAAAGTCTCAAATTGTTTAGCCATCTATGTTGGTCTAATATTTATGCAGATGACGGTTGGACACAGAAATTATGCAGAATGTATCTAATGGATTGCTGGGTCTTAATGTTTTCAGCATGGATGTGGCTGTAAAAGATATGAGCTGCTTAGGATCCTGACTTGCAAAGTGTGCTCTTCGCATCTTTTAAAAACTGTCATAAGGGAAGAATTTCCTGTCTAATTGCTTCTAGTATAGAGGAAGAAAAATGTGCATGTGTTAGTTGAAAATGTTTGACATATCCCTTTCTTGGCCCACAAAGACTACCAAATCTTTGATCCTCCTATTATTTATTTGGGGTGACCTCAAACTGGTGTGTCCGAGACCACCAAGGGTTTCCTATTTGTTCTCTTATGAAGAAATGTGAGTTCTAGCTTGCCTAGCATTGTTTCTATGTTTCCGTATGTTTGTATGTATCTATCTATATATGTATGTACATATATATATATATATATATATATATATATATATATATATATATATATATATATATATATATATATATATATATATATATGCATGTGTGCTTCTGTGTGTACATCTATCTACATATATATATATATATATATATATATATATATATAAAACTATATATGTATATATATATATATATATATATATATATATATATATATATATATATAATATATGTATATATATTAATATATATATTTAATATCAGCATACATGCACACACGCACACATACACACACACACACACACACACACACACCAAACAAACACACATGCACACATATACATATATTTATTATATTATTATAACAATTTTGCAATTTGTGTATTTATAATACAAGTAGGTATGATAGAATGAGTGCAAAATGCACACTGTAGTTAATATAAATAATAATTATTAATATGTAATAAATCTTTCACTTAATCCTTTTAGTGCTCCATTGAAAAAAATTGGTTGTGGTTAAAAATGGTATGGGTTCTAACATAATCAATTCATAAAAATAATATATAATATAAAAATAAATGAAAAAAGGTAACTACACAGTTTCAACTGCTCTGATTTCATCGGTGTGCATGTATGTTTATATATATATATATATATATATATATATATATATATGGGTCTACCTTATAAGTTTGAAAATACACTTCTTCAAACTCACACAGTAGGCCCTGGGTTATGCAAAAATGCACTTAATCGAAAGTGCACTTTCGTGAAACCAGCTTCAGCAAATGGGCTACTACTGATTTTAGTGCAGTAGGTATGGACCTTAGGGTCAGGGCATGGGTCATGGTAAGGGGATAGCTAGTAGGGTTTACCATGACCCGGGCCCTAACCCTAAGGTCTATAACTACCACACCACAGTGGAGGACATAGCATGTTTTCCTGTTGTCCTCCACTGTGGTGCAATCCGTTCATAGAAGCTGAATTCGCGAAAGTGCACTTTCGAATAAGTGAACTTTTGCGTAACTGAGGGGTCTACTGCTCTTTTTCTAATACGTAGTATTCTAAGAAAAGCAGTAGACCCATATATATATATATATATATATATATATATATATATATATATATATATATATAGATATAGTTCTACTCTGCTTAATCTAAGTTACACTTACCTGAACCTGAAAAAGGCAAAACAACTTCAAGCGAAAACCTAATAACCCGGAGCAACGAATCACCAATATTTTTTACAGGGGTATGAACCATTTGGCCCCCAGGACACAAAAACAAAAAGAAAACAGAGGACATTAAACCCATGCAAGTAGGGGGCTTCACTCCCCACCTCCCTTAACTAAATATACCAACTCCAAGATCTCACTACACTGGGGAAAAGGGCAAAGTTCAATCTAGATAAGTGTGATTTCAATTAAGCAAAGTAGACCCATAGATGTATGTGTGTGTGTGTGTCTACATATATATATATATATATATATATATATATATATATATATATATATATACCCGAATCCACTTCTTCGAATCTTCATTCATCTGAAAGCACAGACTGCTAAAATCCTTTCCCCTGTGAAAGAAACCACTTGGCCAGCATGAGAAAATACCTAAGCAGACCAAAACTAAACCCATCAAAGTATGGGGCGTCATACACCACCCCATCTTTCACCATGGTGGCCAAGTGGTTCCTTTCACAGAGAAAGGATTTCAGCAGTCCATACTTTTAGAAGATCCGAATAAAGTGGGCTTGGGTAAGTGAAATTCGAACAAATGTAAATTAGACGGGTCGAAGTAGACCCATATATATATATATATATATATATATATATATATATGTGTATATATATATATATATATATATATATATATATATATATATATATATATATATATATATATATATATGTATATGTATATATGTATATATATATATATATATATATATATATATATATATATATATATATACATATATATATATATAGATATATATATATATATATGTATATATATATGTATATATATATATATATAGTGAGTAGCAGGAGACAGTTTTTTAATTATACTGAAAAATCTATGTTCATTAATTAAGCTAATCACTGTTGAGATAAAGTTAGTCTAATACTATTAATTTCAGTAATGGTTTCTCTTAAACTCTACTGCTATTTTTCATTCAAAATCTGATGAAAAGCATTGGTGGAAACATTATTCAAGGTTTCTGTCAATAAGGTATATAGTTTGCTTGGTATTCCATTAGCATTGTATATTTTCTTACTCTGTGTTGGTTTAATAGCCTCTAAAACTACCTTGTTATTTTCTCTTTTGTATCAGAAACAATAGCTTTTAAATCACCATTCATTTTGCCCAGTATCACATTGTCTTAATATTGTTATATGTTTTACAGCTATCACAATCATTCCACCTACTGCATTTAATTTTTGCTATTTATCCGCCATATAAAATGTTTTTCTTCCTTTGTCTGCATAATGCAGGTCAAGAAAGTTTTGTTTCTGTGTTTCATCCTGGAAACTAAATTCAAAGTGAACACACCATCTCTGAAAAATGCTTATTTTAACTCATTTGCTACTGATCATTTTTAGGAAGGCTATGGTCCTACTATTTACTGTCACTGATTCTGGTCCCTGCTTATAAAAGGCTGTTCTTCTAAAATGGTTTAATATGATATAATTAGATTTTCAAGGAATTATAGTGGAGAAACAATTTATAAATATTTTATTACATTTATTAGGCTTTTTTTTCTTCAAGTGACGATAATCTGCTGCATCCTGACTTTTAATAAAACTCTTTTATAATGTAATTTATTATGCCATAATATTTTAAAGGAGTCACAGTCTCAGTTTGTATATGAAAATTGTTTGTTTGTGTCTTTCGGCTTTTCCCGGTTAGGGGTCGCCACAGCAGAACTCCGGTCCGCTAATGATTGGTAGTTGATTTTTACGTGCCGTGTTACCAGCTCTGATGAACAACCTTCAACAAAGGTATGCCCATTCACGCATGTCTCCACGCAGAAGACGCTCTAGCTGAGAATCGAACCGGACAGCGTCTTACTGTGAGGCAACAACGCTACCGCAGCACCACCAGTTGTTTAATCCCTGACAGCACAATGCATTCACATTTTTGTCAACTTTTATGTTCATTACTTTGTACTGACCTTTTATTTTCAACTCTTTTTCCCCATGAACCTTCAGCCAAACCACCATATCATCTGGCTTGCTTTTTGTATACACATAACTTAACCATTTGTAAATCTATAACTCCTTTCACTGAATGCTGGACATTTTCCTTCATAGGACTTCACAGGTGATTACAAGGCTAATGTTCTCAGGGGGGCCTTTTAACCCTAGTCATGTTTCCTGAGGTGAAAATTAAACTTTGTACTTTGACTGTGAGGTAAACACCTTAACCATTTTGGGCCTCCTGATTTCTCAATTGGTGATCTGCAGCAGAGTTTCTAGGGTCAAGCATTGAGGAACCCTATGTTGATTAATGCATGAGATACCGGGAAATATGATTCTGCACTGGTCTGTTCAAATTATTTTATAGGGAATGTGACATGCAATAGTAGCAGCATGCATGTCATGTGCGTTTGCCTGCGCTGCAGAGGATATCATTCCCACTTACAGAGTTTGAATATGGTGGTCTAGGTCTCCAACAAAAATAAAGTGGCCAGCAATTGTTACTATTTCCTCCCTGTGGTAAACAAAGAATCAATCATTTGCTATTTAAATTCCCAACCATTCCCTACCACCCACAGGCAACCCTGCCAGAATCTCTAGTCCTTCCTGAGCTTGAGTCAATCATTGCTGTAAATAATGATTTGTAAATCTTGCAATGTTACAATCTCTGTTGGCTCTTCTGACCTTAATTTGACCCTGCATCCACATTCTAGTATCTCGGGTCTTGATTAGGATTTTTCATAACAAACACTATTCCGAACAGTACATTTGACCAGTCATACTTAAAACATACCTCAAGACTCGCTGGCTTTACCCTTGCACCAACCCAGACTAAAAAGCTGCTGCCTACCACTCTCACCTTCACTGTTCATTGTACTACTGGACTGCCAGTACCTCTCATTAACCTTACATTGTATGTGCAGTTAGCTATCCAACTCTGTACTTACTGAGTCTTTCTATATAACCCAACTCAGAGTTTTATTTTATTTATTTTACATTTGTTGACCGGGCTAGTCCAACTGGATACATGTCCATTTTCAGTGGAGGCCCGGGGAGAAAAGCTCCAGTAACGTCATACTAAATAATAAACACACTGTAAACATACAGAAACATCTAATATAAAATTTGAAAATAGTTTAAAAAAGACTAAAAAAGTAGAAAGATTTGAGAAAGGCACTTAGATAGAGTATTACAGCATCAGATGAAGTAAAATTTAGAAAAATGACTGTATAAAAAGTGAGTAGTACAATCAAGCATGGTGAGGATACTCAGGAGTGATAGAGTTAGGAATTAAGAAGAAAAGGTTAGTTAAAGAATCAAGTAAAATAAAGAATAAAATGTTTAGTCAGGGTTATTGCAAGAGCATAGCCAGTGGTTAGAGAGGAAAAGTTTTAGGTTCATTTTAAATAGTGGGAGTGATGTTAGGGTTGTAAGGTCTTGTGGTAGTAGATTCCATATTTTGCCAACTGAATTAGAGAATATGGTGTCTCCTGCTAAGTTATTTGATAAGGAAGTATGAATCAGCATTCTATTAGAGGAGCATAGATTCCTCAGGTTATTGTATGGTCTTATGAGGGTAGAGAGCATTGCAGTGTTGTTGGGATGGTATAGAGCTTTGTGGGTGATTGTAAGTTGGTTAAATTGTATTAGGTGAGGTAATTCAAGCCAGCCTAGTTGTTTAAGATTCAGACAGTGATGAGTCCTGTATGGAGAGTTTGTAGCAAATCTGGCAATATTGTTATATGATGTAGCTAGTTTGTTAAGATTATGCTTAGAAAGATTGGTGTATATGGGGGAAGCATATAATAGGGTAGAGATTAAGTGGGTTCTAGCTATTGTGGTTCTGGCTTCTGGTGTCAGGAAAGATTTGATTCTATAATGAGATCCGAGTTTTCTGTTAGTAGATTTTATTGTTGTGTTTATGTGAGTGTCAAATTTTAGTTGATTGTCAATTGTAATTCCTAGGTGTTTGGTGGTGGGGTCTGGAGAGATAAGGGTACCATTGCTGGATGTGAGTGTGAAATGAAGGGAGGGAGACAAGTGAGTGGGTGTAAAGAGCAAAAGTTTGGTTTTTTTTGGGTTAAGGAGGAGACAGTGGTTAGAGAACCATTGCTCTATTGTGGCGAAGGCTTTTTGTGTGAATAAATGAAGTTCAGTTTGGGATGAGCCAGAACAAATGATAGTTGTGTCATCTGCATATTGAATGCAGATTGAATGTCGGGTAGTGAGATGAAGGTCATTTATGAAAATGAAAAACAGTAGTGGACCTAAAATACAGCCCTGTGGGACACCTATGGAGGTTGGGAGGAGGTCTGAAAGATGGTTTTGCCAGAGAACTGCTTGTTTTTGGTTTTCCAGATAGGATGTAAACCAGTTTATAGCAGCATTGTCAAGAGAGAGGGACTTCAAACGGTGGAGGAGGAGTTGATGATTGACCATGTCAAAGGCTTTAGACAGGTCTACAAAGAATGCTGAAGAAAGAATATTTTCGTTGCGGTTTTTGTTGATACAGTTAGTAAAGGATAGCAAGGCAGTGGTAGTACTGTGGAATGGCCAAAAACCATGTTGACAGTTAGCTAGGAGATTATAGTGGAGTAGGTGGTTTAGTAATTGTTTGTGGATGCATTTCTCCATTATTTTTGCGAGTGGCGATAGTAAAGCTATGGGGCGAAAGTTGGAAAACTCAATTTAGTCACCACCTTTATAAAGAGGAATAATGTGTGAAATTTTCCAGATAGATGGGATAGTGCCTTCTTCTATGGTTCTGTTGATCAGTATGGAGATGGGGTAGGCAATGGCTTTGGCACCTATTTGGAGGTATTCTGCTGGTAATTTATCAGCTGATGGGGTAGTAGGTTTTAATTTTTGAAGCAAGGAAGAGATATAGGAGGTATAGGTTCGAGGTGGAAGGGGGGAGGAATGGAGCTTGGAGTAGGTAATTTGGAGGTATCAGGGTTTTGTTGATTTGCTAGATTTAGTATAGCAGAAGTAAAGAAAGTATTAAAGGCATTAGCTGTTTGTATTGGGCAGTCAGGTTAGAACCTAGTGGATTTGGCGTGGCTACTTTGCCTGGGGATAATAGTGTGTTAATAGCAGTCCAGAATTTTTGTGGTTGTTGAAGGGATGATTGTTGTAGTTGTGTATAAAAGTTCTTTTTATCTTGTAGAATAGCTTTTTTGTCATGTTTCTTTGTTGTCTAAAAGTTTGGTGATCAGTTGTATTCTTTGTGGTACGCCATTTTGCCCAAGATTTATTTCTACTAAGGAATAGTTTCCTAGTATTGTTTAAGTGCCATTGGGCTGTTTTAGTTTTCATTCTTATGGAACGCATTGGGGCATGATGTTCTAGGATTGTCAGGAAAGTGGTATTGAAGTAATTAACTGCTTCTTTTATAGGGAGAGACTTAAGAGGTGACCAGTTGCACTGCTTAAGTTCGGTTTGCAACAGTATATGGTCAAAATGTTCTGACTGAAGTAGGGATAGTAAAACTTGTTTTATGTCTGATAATATATATTAGAGAGTGGTCGCTAAGGTCATCTGGGAGAGTTCCTATTGTATATTATTGCTGTGGACTATTTTTTAGTATCCAATCAAGGATACTTTCTTTATTATTAAGTTTATTTGTTCTAGATGGGGAGTTTATAGCTTGAGAGAAGCCATGCAGGTTAATAAGGGTGGATGGATTAGTGTGGTTACATAAATTCCAGTCAATATTAAAGTCTCCTAATAGTATTCTTTCTTGGAGGAGATTTAAAGAAAGCCAGTTTAATAAGTCTTCCAATATAGTAGGATTTTTACCTGGGGGAAGATATGTGCAGATAATGTTAACTGTTTTTATGAGAGTTAAGCTGCAATTTAGAAAACATTATTTCTACATTGTTGTCTGACGGTAGGTTATGAATTATTTTGCTAATTTGAAGTCCAGTTTTATAGAGAATTGCTACCCCTCCACCTTTTTTATTTAAGTGGTCTTGTCGAAGGATACTATAGCCTGGGGGGATAATTTCATTATCTTTTATTGTGGGTTTGAGACATGTTTCTCTTAAGCAGAGGATGTCGAACTGCTGAGCATCTAGAAGAGCATGAATTTGTGGTATTTTGTTGCAAATGCTACGTATGTTTAGATGGGCCATTGAGAGTGATTTAGAGGGTTTGGTTGATGGTGATGGGATTGTTTTGTATTGGTTCCAGTTAGAGGATGGTGGTGGAGGGTTTGGGCCGGGGTTGGGGTGAATGTCTCCATCTATTAAGGAGTGGAGTAATATAAGGTTGTAGTATTGTGGAGTTCTGCAGTGGTAGTCAAATGATTTTCTGTTGTTAACAATAGAGTATTTAATATGAATAAGACGGTGATATTTAGCTTGAAAGTAACTGGTTTTGTAGATGGCATTGAGATAGCTTGTAGATAGAGCTGGAGGAGATGTTAGGGTTTGTTTGTAAGGGATGGTAAGAGTAAAAAAGAGGGGTTGTTCATAGGAGGTTAAGAGGTAGGTAGAGGTGAGAGTAGTTAGGAGAGATAGTACTAGTAAAAATTGGTGTTGGTAAGACATAGCAAAGGAGTGTATAATAGGTTTTGGAGGAGAAGAATAGGGATTGACGTTTGGCAGATTAGGCAGGTGAGAGTGGGAGGAGATTATTCTAGAGGGGAGGGGAGTGGAGATAAAAAATTTAGGGTGTGGATGCTAGTGATGTTATGATTGGTTTGAGAAAAAAAGGGGGTGTGTTTATGAGGGTATAAGTGTAGAGATGCTGGGGGCGGGTGAGAATTGGGGACAGGGTAGGGGAGCGGAGTGAGCCCGAAGGGCGAACGGAGCGGGAAGACAGAAGAGAGTGGTTTAGTGTGGAAAACAATCTATGGAGTGGAGGAAACAGCAGGTAGGTCAGAGAGAGAGTGAAAGTATAAATGGTATAAAAGTCTAACCTCTGGAGATATACAGAGTTGGGGTACTAGAGTGTGGTAGAAGTATGGTATAGCAAGGTCAGGGAGGGGAGGATGAAAAACAAACAGGTCAGAGAAAAAGACTCTGTTTAAAAGACAATTAAGTAAGGTATAAGAGAGGTTAGAAGTAAGTCAATGAGGAGAAAATAGGCTAGTGGTAAGGTGCCACCTTGTGGCCAGTTAAATAATTACCAAGACAGGTAGCTAAGAAAGGGGCTGATAGAAAGAGGGAGTGAGAGAAGAAAGTATTAAAAAAATACAATAGGAACTGTTGAACAAGATATTCAATGAGAGTCTGCACTAGTATGGGAGTGGGGATAGGGGGCTATTGGCTGTTGGCAGTCCTAGGTAAGTAGCTTGACTAGCATACAAGAGTCGTGTTAGTTAGAACAAACATATAGGAACAGAACATACTTTCACTGTCTTATTGGGTAGGTTTCTCAGAAAGCTGGAGGGTTGGATCTTAGTTGGTAAATGTTCTGGTCTTCCAGGAGGGTAGTAGGCAGTTATATAGGTGCTTGAAGGATCCACTTAACCAAATTTCACTGTCTTATTGGGTAGGTTTCTCAGAAAGCTGGAGGGTTGGATCTTAGTTGGTAAATGTTGTGGTCTTCCAGGAGGGTAGTAGGCAGTTATATAGGTGCTTGAAGGATCCACTTAACCAAATTTCAATGTCTTACTGGGTAGGTTTCTCAGAAAGCTGGAGGGTTGGATCTTAGTTGGTAAATGTTCTGGTCTTCCAGGAGGGTAGTAGGCAGTTATATAGGTGCTTGAAGGATCCACTTAACCAAATTTCACTGTCTTATTGGGAGAAAGCTGGAAGGTTGGATCGTAGTTGGTAAATGTTCTGGTCTTCCAGGAGGGTAGTAGGCAGTTATATAGGTGCTTGAAGGATCCACTTAACCAAATTTCACTGTCTTATTGGGTAGGTTTCTCAGAAAGCTGGAGGGTTGGATCTTAGTTGGTAAATGTTGTGGTCTTCCAGGAGGGTAGTAGGCAGTTATATAGGTGCTTGAAGGATCCACTTAACCAAATTTCACTGTCTTATTGGGTAGGTTTCTCAGAAAGCTGGAGGGTTGGATCTTAGTTGGTAAATGTTCTGGTCTTCCAGGAGGGTAGTAGGCAATTATATAGGTGCTTGAAGGATCCTCTTAACCAAATTTCACTGTCTTATTGGGTAGGTTTCTCAGAAAGCTGGAGGGTTGGATCGTAGTTGGTAAATGTTCTGGTCTTCCAGGAGGGTAGTAGGCAGTTATATAGGTGCTTGAAGGATCCACTTAACCAAATTTCACTGTCTTATTGGGTAGGTTTCTCAGAAAGCTGGAGGGTTGGATCTTAGTTGGTAAATGTTGTGGTCTTCCAGGAGGGTAGTAGGCAGTTATATAGGTGCTTGAAGGATCCACCTAACCAAATTTCACTGTCTTATTGGGTAGGTTTCTCAGACAGCTGGAGGGTTGGATCTTAGTTGGTAAATGTTCTGGTCTTCCAGGAGGGTAGTAGGCAGTTATATAGGTGGTTGAAGGATCCACTTAACCAAATCTCAGGTTACGATCAAGCAACCGATACAGAACGCACAGCAGCCAAGCTGGGAGGGGAAAAGAAAGAACCTTACCTGCTCTCTTAGCTGTCAACAGTATGTATGAGTCTTCAACATCTGTATCATCACAATCCTGCTGTAACAGATTAATCTTGCTCTTATATCAACTTAATCCTGGTCTTAACTACACCACCAAAGAATTGTATCTTAAACTGCTTGCTCATCACTCTATATACATACTTCCAGTTAATGTATATTATTCTTTCCTTTTTAATTGATGTTACGTACCTGATCTCTAAATCTATGTTTTTAATGCTCTTTAGTCTTATAAAAATACTCTACAAGTTGTTTACAAATGTGTTCTAGGATTACAAAAATATTGTTCTTAGGTTATTTTTATCTTTTTTCATCTATGTTGGAACTTTTCTCCCTGGGCTTCCACTGAAAATGGACATATATCCAGTTGGACTAGCCCGGTCAACAAATGTAAAATAAAAATAAAATGAAATAATTAAAAATATGCATGGAGTTAGTAGAGAAAATATCTCTTATGTGGAGATGCCCATCTGTATATGTCAAAAGAGGGGTTCCTACTGCAGAATTTAAAACTGCATACAATTTCACTTTATTAGTGTAAGTATTATTTTCAGCTTTTACCACAACAAAGAGAGTAATTACTGTGTGTGTACTCAATAGTTAATCAAACCAAATCACTGTAAAAAACAGGATTAAGCAGTGGCACCAGAGAAATCTCCTAAGGCAGTTTAATAAACTTTTTCATTACCACTTTCATCCTGGTACAGTTATAATGGACTAATCAGCAGTTTCCTGCAATAGTCATCACTTGTGATCCATGCATCATGTTGCCACAGGTACCACATCGTTCAGTCACACAAATACATGCACACAGTCAACACAGACACATAGAGACTCCCTTAGACACACAGTTATAGATACACACCCATAGACTCTCTCAGACACA